>NC_056735.1:66215672-66553172 GCF_019279795.1 Protopterus annectens
TAATGTCCTGTGCAATTTTTCTCTCGAAGCTGGCCTTAGATGATTTTATGAGTGCCCATAGTTTTTTGCTAATACTGATCAGAGATGCCTTCCCCTTTTGGTGTTTTGCTCTATCATGTAGTAGCTTCCTCCTTCTATTGTATAGTTTGTTTATGGCTGGGGTCCACCAGACAGGACGCCTGCCTTTGGAGGACTGGGTCTTGGTTTTGTTTTGGATTGCATGATCCATGCATTCCTGAGGGTGTTCATAGAATGCGTTTATAAAGGATTCTGTGGTCTGGGCCGTATTTTCCACAGGCCCGGGGGCTTTGAAGGATTCCACCTCGGTTTTGAGGAGTGTGAAATTTGCTTTAGATAAGTTTTTCACTGTGGTTTTCTGGGCAGGGGCTGGGGTCGGGATGTGAATATCTAGTGAGATTAGTTTATGGTCTGATCTTACCAGTGAGGGATACACTTCTGGTCTGGAGCATAGAGTCCCCATGTTGGTGATGATCAGGTCCAGTATGTTTTCCCCTCTTGTGGGATTGGTAACAAGCTGTTCCATAGCATTTGAGTTTATACATTCTAGGAACCTATGGGCTAGGGTGTTGGAGCTAGAGTAATGCTCCCAGTCTATATTTGGGTAGTTGAAGTCACCCAATATAATGGTGTTTGGAGAGACCTTCATATTTTCCAGTGTTCTCAGGAAGGCTGAGTGGGGTTCCTGGGTTTGGGAGGGTGGTCTGTAGCAGGCTGTAAACTGGAAGGCAGTTTTACCCACTGGTAGTTGCACATGGATAGTCTCTGATGGTTTGTGCTGTGCCACCAACCTGGAGGTGTGGGTATCTTTGATGAATATTGATATTCCCCCTCCTTTTGTGGTTCAGTCCAAGTTTTGGGGCCGAAAAACATGGTATGAGGTATAACCTGGTAGTGCTGGGGTGCTCTTGGGAGCCTTGAACCAGGTTTCTGTTACTGCACAGATATCGATGTTCTCCATGTTAAGAAGAGTTTCGAGTGCATGCATCTTGAGCTTTAGACTTCTGGCATTAAGTAACATTACTCTTAGTTTCTTATCCCTTGTGATACCTATGGAGGTGGGTTTGTCTTTTGAGCCTTGCCTAAAAAAGGCACTATGGCGGTGGCAAGAGCCTTTGCCAATATCCGAAAGCCCAGGGGTGACAGGTGCAAGCCGTCTCTAGCAAAGCATCGTGGCTTGTCGAGCGTGTCATCCCAGGCTGACAGGCATTGGATCCCCTTTGAATGACACCAATACGTAAGCCAATTGTTGAAATTGATCATCTTGTATTCATATTGTGACATCATTCTTGGTGAGGGTAAGATGCTACTCAAGGTCAGGGTCATACCGGCCTGGGCTACATGCTCAGAGAGCTCCTCTATGTCTCTTTTCATGTAGTCCAGGGAGGTATGTCTCAGGTCATTCACACCAGCATGGACAATGACTGAGTCATATTTGTACTTGCCTTGGAGTGACCTGAATGCTTGTGTTATGTGGCGGATCCTAGCGCCCGACAGGCAGCTCACCGTGACCTTCTCCTTGTTCAGCCTGGTGAGCGGGACGTCAGTATGCCTGACGATAGAGTCACCTATTACAAGTGTATCAGGTGTGTTGCCTTAAGGGCTGTGACTGTTTGGCACACTGGCTTTGTGAGCTATGTGTTGCATGTATTTTGTTTTGGGGTAGCGGTTGCTTGGGTATCTGCTTTGGAGGTCTCTGTTGCTTAGGCAGATTTTTATTTAGAGTCTCCGAGTATGTTTTTATGTGTTTTTATGTTTGGTTTACTGTCGTGGTAGGTCTATGTGAGACTGGAATTGTAGTGAGTGTGGTTTCCTTCTCCTCCTGACTGGTTACGCCAGTACTGAGTTGAGAGAGCTTAGCCTCCAGTTTGGCTATATGGTTGCATCTCTCATATGTGTTGGAATTTGTTGGGAGGAGGAGAGGGTTGTCTGTGTACATGAGGCAGTTGTAACATTGCCTCAAGATTCCCAGATTCACCAGCTGGACCGGAGAGGAGATTGACAATTGACCTTTGGACATGCTAGAATAGTATTGGGAATTCCTTTATGATAAAAAGGGCCAATGGGGAACAAGGTACTCAAGGGGAGTTTGTGAGGGTGTAGTGCTTTTAATTTTTTAGTGCTGACTTATATAATTGCTTTAGTGAGCAAGTGCCAGGCTTTAGAGTAGGAATAGGGTGTTTATTATGAGAACTAGATCAGTTCTAAGGGAAAAAGTGAAGAGCAGACTTTGTGGAGCCGAGAATGGTTTAAACCCAATTAAGCGGCGTTGCCCGATGCTGCTATCATAAAATCGCCAAAGTGGGTTTTATACAGGGGGACTTGAAGGAGCTAGAAATTGGCCCAAAATGACCAAAAGACAACCAGATTCTTCTGCTGGGAGCACTCCTCCAGGGATAGATAGGCTGCTCTAAGCTCCCTACTGCCACTGGTGAACAAAGAAGCCTCCCTTTATCCAAGAAAGGAAATGGGCAACACAGGAACTTTCCAAAAGTCCAGAATACAGCAAAGCCTGTATTTGGGCTACTCTAGGTCAGGAAAGACGGGAAACAAGGATAATTGTTTTTTTTTTTTCTTTGTTTGCAACAAACAGCAGGTAAATGCAATAAATATGTAACACAGGCTATCGCACTTTAGTGTGTAGCCTCAACAGGTAAATGCAACAGACAGGGCAAACTTTAAAAGTGCAGGTGCAAAAACAACTTTAAACAGTTTAAAACAGTTCAAGAAGCAGAAATACTTGCAGTTTAGCTAGATCGGACAGTCGCCCAGGTAGTAGCAGGAAAACACTTTTATCAGGTTAGCAGTCACTCTTTTAGCCTCTCTGCTGCTAGCACCACTCTGCAGGACCACAAGGAGCTTGGCTGAGTAGTAACAAGCGCAACAAACACGCCAAAGCGGGTTTTATGCAGGGGGACTTGAAAGAGCTAGAAATTGGCCCAAAACGGCAAATAGACTACCATATTGTTGTGCTGGGAACACTCCTCCAGGGATAGATAGGCTGCTCTAAGCTCCCCACTGCCACTGGTGAACAAAGAAGCCTCTCTTTATCCAAGAAAGGAAATGGGCAACACAGGAACTTTCCAAAAGTCCGGAATACAGCAAAGCCTGTATTTGGGCTACTCTAGGTCAGGAAAGACGGGAAACAAGGATACATTTTTTTTTTTTCGTTTTTGCAGCAAACAGCAGGAAAATGCAATAAATATGTAACACAGGCTAGCACACTTGAGTGTGTAGCCTCAACAGGTAAATGCAACAAACTTGAGCTGTTGCCCCACTCCAGACTTAATGTGTGCACTTTCATGTTTTTAGGTCTGCAATCTTCTCTGTAAGTAAGCTATATACATGTTTTTAGAAGCATTAATCTAGATGGTTGTAGACATCATACCACTTGATAAAGTCCCAATGTTTCTAACCGGTTCAGAAACAGTTATACTCTTTAGAGAACAGAGAGTATGCCTGGCTACACCATTGGTTTTAAGGTACAGCTGTGCAGGGATTTTGCATTATCCATGCCTTCATCCGGAGTTTACAAGTTAATGATGCTAACAGTGATTTAATACCCACTTGTGTGATTTGCTGAATTCAATAAAGGCAACCAAATAGTTGCTGAAGCACAATGATCAGCTACAGAACTTTGCCCCTTTATGTATTGTAGTGTGATCTCTGAGTTTGTATATATAGTTAAAGGGGTGTGGGAGGCAAAGCCCTCCACTTGGGTGAGTTCGAGTAAACTAAAAGTTGGTCTGTTGTGCTTTGGGCAACTGTTTCGTTGCCCTTAGTAAATTCAGGGAATTGCTGACATAATTTTCGCTTATTACAGGTCACTGAATAGGTGTTCGCCGGAATACCAACTAATATAGACCTGGATATGACAATATTTTGTCTTATTTCTTCAGATATAGGATGGGTAGTATCGGTACTTCTGTCATTAAAACAGGTTTGTGTGAATGCTCACTGAATATAATGAGTTCTCACAATTTTCAGTAGTAAAATATCTGGCATGCCTTTTGGTTGTACTTGCTATATTATGTATTTCCTTATTTCTTAATAGGTTAAGCCACTAGACTCCATTTTCTGTTTTTTGGGGGGTAACCCTGGGGCACAGTGTAATTAAATGACTTGCTCAGAATCGCTTAGTAGCCAAATCAGGGAATCCAAGCTTAGACTTCTGAGAGCAGTTTAACATCTTATGTGCTTCTTCTCGAAATCCCACACTAGTATCTTAAAACATACACCTTTTTGTCCACAACTTCATTCTTTGAGAATCAGCAAACATGATTCTGGGTAAAAAAAATTGGTTTTAAATTACAACTTTTATGCAACAATGAACTGTTTGTCCTGTCCACAGCATCTTAAAGGTTTATAGGTATCACAAGGCTAACATCCATAGGGGCCTTTTTAAGCCTAGCCATGCATTCCAAATATATCTGACAAAATTTAGGAATATTAAGCTTATTCTAAGAGCTATATGTAGGCTTAGTCTCGTGTGGTCAGTAATTTACAGGTTGTCTCCATCCATTAGGGACATAGGTGCCAGACAAGGTGGTGATTTTCTGATGACCCACCCAATAGGTTCATAGGTAGGTACTAGGCTATTGGCCCTGGGGCCTATACAAGCCCAGCCAAAAAGGTTTGCCACCCAAGAAAATTATTTTCCTATGCCACTGTCGAGCAGAGCCACAGAGGTGATCCCCGGGGTGAATTTCCTCTTTCCCATCCAATCATCAAGATTTTTCTTGAAGAGTGCTAATGAGGAGCTTTGTTTGATATAGATAGGTAGTTTATTCCAGAATATGGGAAGTCTCTGGGACAGGAATCTATCCCTCCGGCATGTTCTGTTTATTGTGGTGATAAGGTTTAGGTCCCTAGAGCGTGTAGCTCAGAGGGATTGGGATTTCTTTAAGTGGAGCATGTCCAATAGCTCTGGGTTTGACATAGCTTTGTATGTTAGGCAGAGATCATCTCTGAGTAGGTGATATGCGATGGAGTAAAGCTGGAGTTTTTTGAGACGGTCTGCGTAGGGCATCTGTTTGAGTCCAGTAATCCTCTTTATGAGGTATTTCTGCGGCCTTTCCAGTTGTTGTTGATGTCTTATGAGGTACATACCAAAAGGGGCGTTGTACTCTATAATGGTGCTAATGAGTGATGAGTAGAGGGGAACAATGACCTCTTTTTTTCTGGATGAGAAACCTTTTGTGATGAGGTGTGCCAAGTAGAAGGATTTCCTGACTACTGTGGCGATGTGATTATCAAAGGAGAGACTACTGTCCACCTGTGTCCCAAGGTTCATAGGTACATAGGTAGATACTAGGCTATCTGCCCTAGGGCATTTATAAGCCTAGCCAGAGTGTATTTGGCTTCTGCCTCCCTATTAGATTAGCCTACTGTGCCTCTGTAAAGTAGGTCACAGAAGGTACCCTTTTAAGATTAGTTTACTGTGCCTCTGTCTAGCAGGGACACAAGAGATCCCAGGGGTAAATTTGCGATTGTCTCTTATCACACTTTCGGTGTTAAGTATACTACCGCCTATGTTGTAGTTCATGGGTACAAAGTTTTTACCAAAGGGGATGACAATGCGCTTTTTAGCATTGAGCTTGAGGCCATGGCTTTGACACCAGGCATCTGTCTCAGTGAGGCTCTTTTGCAGGATGTCCACATTGTTAGGAGTTTCGATTATGGCTCCTAGTTTGCAGTCATCTGAGAACTTCGTTAGCCAAAGACCTTCTGTGTTGGCCTGTACTTCAGAGAAGTAGATACCAAACAGGAGAGGACCCGGGACTGAACCCTGTGGTACTCCACTTGTCACTGGTCTGAAGTTGGATTTAGAGTCTGCTACTTTTACAGTGTGTGTTCTGTGAGTGAGCCAGTTGGCAACCCATCTTGTGACATAGGGATTTATACCTAGTTTAGTGAGTTTATCTATAATTCCAGAGTGGAGGATGGTGTTGAAAGCCTTGGCAAGATCTAGATAGGCTGTGTTGAACCACCTTACCCTTGTTTACGGCTTTGGTGACTGCTTCAGAGAAGTCTATCAGGTTTAGGAGACACGATGTGCCTTTTACAAACCCGAACTGAGTGGGATCCAGAGATTGGAGATTACCAGTGTCTTTGTTTTCAGGTTCCATGATGATGCGTTCCATGGCCTTTCAGACCAGGCTCGTCAGGCTAATGGGGCAGTAGTTCCTGGGGTCTGTGGTGGCTCCCCCCTTGTGGAGTGAGATAACTGTTGCTGTGCGCCATTCAGCAGGCACAAAGCCTGAGGTGAGGCTATGACTGAACATGGTACTTAAGAGGGGTGCCAGTTCGTTCTGTAGTTTGTGTAGAACTCAGCCTGGGATGTTGTCTGGTCCCATGGATGCTGTGTTCTTGGCTTTGGAGAGTGTGGTTTTTACCTGTGCAGCCGTGATTACAAGAACTTTGCATTCTTCCGGTATAGAGATGGGCTCTTTAGGGGGTGAGAGGGGGGGTAAAGTTAGCACTGAACCTGTCTGCCAGGATGTTGGCAATATCAGTTGGGTCTGTATATTTAGTGCCATTGTGCTGTAACTCAGAGCAGATCTGAGTGTCGCCATTGAGATTCTTGACATAGCTATAGAATGCTTTGTGGCTGTCTTTAGAATCAGTGGCAATTTTGTTTTCGTAACTAGCTTTGGAGGATTTTATCAGGGATCACAGCTTCTTACTGAGGCTGACCAGGGAGCTCCTCCACTCGTGGGATTTTACTGTCTTTTGCAAGAGTTTCTTTCTTCTGTTGTACATAAGTTACATTTTACTTGGGTTAGGGAAGAACTCTGCTTTACCAACATGTCCTATTTGTGTTACAAGCAAAATCTGTCCCTTGATTGGGTAATTTTGATGGTATTGTCTTGAGGATATATAGAAGGATGCCTTGTGTGCTAGGCATAGATTGCCCTTCAGTAGTCTGTAGGAGATTGAGTACAGGGATAGGATCTTGAAGTGATCCACATATGACATGTTGGTTATGTCCCTTATCCATTTTGTGATGAATCTCTGTGGACATTCCATTTGATGCATGTGCCTGGTCATATACATACCAAAGTGAGTGTTGTACTCAATGACTGCTCTGACTAGGGCTGAATACAGTAGAATGATGACTTTTTTGGTCTTGGATGCTTATAAGTTGTGCAACATGGAATTATTTCCTTACCACTGTCGACAAATGATGGTCCTTAAGCCTATACTGTTCATATCTGTCAAAAGTAGGTCCCCTGTGTCATTTTGAATAGGTTGTGACTCTCTGTGATCTTACATAAAATACTAGTCAGGTTAATTTTATTTAAAATTGTTCTGTTCTGCTGCGATGTCCATCATGAATTGGTACCACTACACATTGTCACCATAGTTCAGGGACGTGTCCACATGCTAACATTTTGTTTAATATTATTGATGTTTAGTTAAGGTTTCTTTGATCCTGTGAAGAAAAATACCAGTTACCTGTCTTGTGAAGTTTTGAATTGCACCTGTGGCAGCAGTTGTCATGGCCATAACTATGATCATTTTTAAAGGCTGGGTGGTACTTTTTTCCCTTTTGTATATCTTCTTAATGTTATAGTTCTACAAGAGAGTTTGTTGAATTTGCTTGTACATTTTTGACTTCAGGTATTTGTTCAAAAATGTAAAATTTGATAATGTTGGGGGATACATTTCTAGTATCCCAAAAGTCATGAGGAGTCTTACAATTGGGCCTTTGAGGGGAGTATCCCAGACTGCTTTGATAATGTCGTGGTAGTTTTCATTGGTAAAACCTTCAGTGGAGTCCTTTATGCCTTAGCTGATTTTGTTCTTTGGCTAAAGATGATGATATACTCTGAGGATACTGTCACAGGTGGGAAACTGAAGGATCATAGGTTTGTCTGTATGATATGTTAGATGTTGTCTTCTTTGGTTGGATTTCATGATTTTTGTTCTGAATTGTTTTGCTGAACATAGACATTTAAGTGGTTTTCTGATATTCATATATGAATTGCAGCATCTGGTGAGTTAAGTGCCACAAATGCGATTTTGGGTGGGTTTGTAAAGATAACCTCATGAGTTAAACTGCACTGTTGTCATAAATACCTCCCAATCTGTAAAAGGCAGACATGACAGACTCAATGTTTTGATCATTTGGGTGTGATGTGATAGCATCCGCTCACTGTTTGGTTGTCATCCTAAAACAACCATTTATGTTGTTTGTTCCAAAATTCTGTTTATATTTGGAGATATTTGGCAGTTTGCTGTTAATGTTCTCTTCAAAATTCTCATTTGCAGGAGAGAGACTGTTTTAGTTTTTGGTTTATTTGCAAACAGGTTAATGTTAAGACCATTCTTGCTCTTGTTTGTTCTATAAATGTTCTGTATATATTACATTTGTTGTCATTCTTAAATTAGAAACCATTTATCAGTCATGTTTTCCCACTCAACAGAAGAGGCTCCTTTACCATTCATCGAACATAATTTTGTATGGTTTCTGTCTTCCTGATTGCATTTTCTCAATGTTCCTGTTCCTCAAGGCTTTTCCCTTTGTAATACAGGTAGCTTGGCATCATTGTTTGTACATGTGATGTATATTGGGGATAGTCTCTTTTCCCCACTATTTTATAGCTGCAGAACTGGTATGTAAAAGGGTTTGCCCTCTCAAAAAAAAAAAAAAGTGCGGCAGAATGTTTTTGCTAGAAGCATACTAGTACTTCAGATATGTTTTCAGTCAGTTACTTGTTGATTGTGCCTTGTGCAGTCATAGAAGAAACAAAAGTGGATGGAGAATAAGAAGCAGGAGGTGAGAAATTAATTCCCAGGGTTATGACTTTATTGAGAGGGATGAGATTGCATGGTTCTGTGATCCTAAGAGCTGTTTTGTTTGGAGCAGTGTTCTCCTAACATGGGTACCCTTATAAAATGCCTTCAAAAAAGAGGACACTTGAATGATCTGCAAAAGTTGACTTTCATGGTTGCCCCTTCATAGAACAAGAGAAGCTTGACTGTTGTACGGATATATAGAATCTAACATTAGAGCTGGACTTGGAGATGTGTACCGATGATCTTGTGATGAAAAAACTGGTTAATGCTAACTTGTAAGCAAGTAATCTGCACAGTATAGTGTGGGATCAAATGCACTTGCAGTTGAATGGCAGGGAACAGGCATGCTGAGTCTGTAGATGTATTCTGGACTTATTGTTGCATTCTGCATCCTTGGTAGAAGCTTTATCCTATCTTCCCAGTAGAAGCAGAGCGTAATGGAAAATGTCAGACTGTCATCAAATGCCATTGGATCCTGCACTAGGTGTAATTTATATAAAAGCATGTATGTCAAATTATCTTTAAGAATTCATGTTAAAATTTTAAGGAAGAAGTGTAGGCATTCTGGTATAAGATGCACCCAAGACTGATGTTGTACCATTAAAGGAAAACTCCACTTTAGAACTCAAAAATGTGTATATTTCATTGCATCTTTGTTTTCTGAGATATTTTAATGTCTCAGAATCACTAAGTTCTTCTTTTAAAATTTTAATACGTTTCCCACAAGATGGTGGATCATGGGGCCTGCCTCATGAACATGATCTTGTTTTCTTGCTTTCATTCCTTCTTCCCGGAATACATTTCAAGTCTTCTTTATATGAGTCATGCTAGACATAAGGAAGTGGTGTTGCATTGTTATGAAGTTAAGACAAGAATGGCGGGAGTGTGAAGCACACCTTCTGTAACAGAGTTGTTTCTATGTTTCCCTGACTGAGCCTCATTTATGTGTCTGTCAGAGCTTGTTTTATGCTGTGAATAGCTGTTAGCTATTTATAGATCATTTAAACAAGATCATGGCCCCAAGGAATCAGCAAGTCGAGTCCTGGTGAAGGTAGATGGCCTGTGGCTTACCAAGTTTGCAGAGGACTGTCAACTGGGTGCAGTAATATAGAGTCCCCCAATGATGTTAACATATTACAGAAAGGCCTGACACAGACAACAAATCGGTGGCAAACTCACAGACTTGAACTTCACGCAAGAAAATGCCTTATTGTCCCCTTGGGCAAAAAGAGTAGCACTACTAATTGTGTTATACATAGCACCCCTGTAAGCTCAAACTTAGTAGTGCGAGACTTGGGAACACAGTTTGATAGCAATCCATAATTCAATCACTTTGTGTCCGTAATGGTAACACGCACATTCTACATTACCCCCCTCATAACCTAGAGCATCACATCCAAGACCAGGAAGGTCATAGCTCCATTGTACTCAACCGTTAACAGACCACTAATTGAGTACAGTGCTCCCTTCTGTATGTACCTCACCAAACACCTGCAGCAACTGGGGAGACCACAGAGGTTTTTGACCAAGAGAATCCAGTGCCTGCAAAACATGACATACATATACTGAAAGCCCTGTCTATGTACTCTGTATCTTACATGTTATTGAGAGGGACCTGAGCCTAGCCTACACAGCAGTCTCTGACCCTGCCGTAATGTAAATGTTGGGCATCCGCAATTCAAATGGGACAAGAATCGCCTTTTCCAGGGATCTCAATATAGCCTGTGACATAAACAGAGCATGCTGGAGAGACAGATATATCTCATAGTGATTGCCACTCCTCTGTATTAGGCTCTCAGAGTATGTGAAGCAGTGCTCCTCAATGACCCTATTCAGCTGCAAATTTGACAACTGGATGGGTGATTATAAATTCACCCCAGGGGTGGCACGTATGCCCCTCATGGACAGTGCCAGTTAGTGCTGATCACAGAATTGCTCTGCTAACAATGCTCAATAAGGGTACTTGGGTTTTTACAAGGTTAGGCATGTTAAGGCCCTAGGGCCATTAGCCTAGTAGCCTTCTAGGAATGTATGCAGCTATGAACCTATGTAGGGCTCCCATCATCTTCTCTCCTACATCTAGTGCTAATGTCATGCACTATAAGTTGGCCTGCAGCCTTGCAAAAGTTGGACTTGTGCTGTGGTACTTCCATAAATTACTGAGTTCTATAGTCTGTGTACTTGGGCAGGGTTCTGTTTTCACTGCAGTCAACTGTGTGTGTGTGTGTGTGTACTCTTGCTTGACATTAGAGATAGCCTTTTACAACCGTATGTGGGACAGTGTTATTGCAGTATTCTCTTCACCAGACACTGCTGATGTCATTAGCTATAAAATGCTGTCCGAGACGCAGCAAGTCAGACTTGAGCTGTGATGCTTGCCTTAAATACAGAGTTCTGTAATCTGTGTACTTGGGTAGGGGTTCTTTTCTTACTGCAGTCAGCTGGAGCTGGGATGTGTGTGTCTGCATGTGTACGTGTGTGTGTGTGTGTGTGATTGCACGTGCATATGCTTGATATTAGAGAGAGCCTTTTATAGCAGCATGTGGGACAGTGTTATTGCCATATTTTTCTCACCAGACATTGCTTGTGTCATCGGCTATAAAGTGCTGTCTGAGACACTGCAATTCAGATTTGAGCTTTGAGTTGTGGTGCTTGCCTTAAATACTGAATTCTGTAGTCTATGTACTTAGTTAGGGGTTCTGTTCTCACTGCTGTCAACTGTGTGTGTGCGCACTTGCTAGACATTAGAGAGATACTTTTACAGCAGCATGTGGGCACTGCTATTTCCATATTCTTCTGAGCAGACACTGCTGATGTCATGAGCTATATCTGATTTGTGGATGTGCAGTATTCGGATAAGGGCAGGGTCAGAGACTGGCCTGGAGGCCAGGCATAAGTCACCTCATCTTATGTGATACAGATTACAGTGACATGGCTTTCAGTGTATCCACATACACCATGGCATGGTTTGTAGGCCTTGTGTTTTCTTGGTGAGAAACCCCTGTGGTCTTTTGAGCTGCTGCATGTGTTTGGTGAGGTACATGCAAAAGAGAGCATTATACTCTATTGGTGTTCTAATGAGGTTTAACTCCAGTTCTGTTAGATTGATGGGGTGACTTATAATGTGCACAGCATAGCCTTTCCATTCTAGTGTGGACACTTGGTGGTCAAAGTTCAGATTGCTATCTACGTGTGTTCCCAGGACTTGTACCACTGGGTTTCAGCATTGAGGGGGGGTGTTGTCAATGCTGTAATTAGCTGGGAATTCCACTTTGCAGAAGGCTGAAATAAAGACGCATGTTTGCATTTATTTGTAGACTTTGTGAGCAATCATTTGTCTGTGTTAGCCATGCTTGTAGTATGCTATCATCATTGGTGTACTCAGTGATTGCAAAACTCAGCAAACTCGGTAAACCAAAGGACATATTTTAGTCTGAACTGTCAAGAAATAGATTCCAAACAGTAAAGGGTCAAGCACAGATCCCTGGGGGTATGCCAGCGGTGACAGCTGTACTAGTAGAGGTCGATTCACCAGATTTCACAGTATGCATTCTGTTGGTGAGCCAGTTGGTTACCCATGTAGTGGCGTAAGGTTTAATCCCCAGCTGGGAGAGTTTCTCAATGATACCCGAGTGGGGGATTGTGTAAAAACCCTAGGCCAGATCACGATAGGCAGTATGAACAGTCTTGCTTTCATCCAGGCCTATCACACAGACTCAGTGGGCTGTGACATCACAGATCACTTATGGTGTGACCCAGCACATACACCTTCCTGACACAGTTGAATGCACACTTCAACATACCTTCCACACAGTGTGTTCCCATAAAAGGGTGTACATCAACATGCATCCATCTGAGTTGGTCACCTGATGCATGCATTTATTGCTACATCCTGACTCTCCTCAACTGTGAGGTAGACCAACATGGCATTATGGATGTTTTTTAAATGGGCACCAGTAATATCCCAACTGTGTACACCAGACCTGTGTGAGTTGTTAATGCTACTTCATGTGTGTTACATCTGATGTCCTCAAAGAAGTCATTGAGGGCATGGATGATGACAATACTGTCATCATGTTGAACCTGGCCTGACACAAATCCATACTGAAGTATTCCCTCATCTCTGTCAGATGTGGCCATAAGCAGTTATATCACCAAGTGTGTTGACCAGCAGTCACATAGATGGCATCTAAATATGTTGAAATGTGTGGTGACCTATATGTCAAGTCCAGTGCTCAGTTCCATACATCACAGCTGTTTGCTAGGCCCTTTCCTGTCCATTATTTATGTGACAGACATCACGAATGACATACACATCCTGTGTCCAAGCAGCTGTCTTAAGGACTGCAGATTGTGGGCAAACATTGACTCCAACTGTGAGATTGGTGTAATACAGACAGTATCAACACACACCAAAGACTGCTGTCACAGCCATGAGAGCACATGAGATGAAACAAAAACATGGGGGGGGGGTTGTTACATCATGATAACAAATGCACACCCCAAGGATACTGTATACGTCACACTCTATAAGCAGATCAAGTGGTATGTGACCTAGTCTTGGGGTAGATGGTATGTGAAATGTACACCAGCATGTGGCTACAGTGCTGACTACTCCCTTGTATGTGACATAACTACTGAGTATGTGAAAGACATCCACATCACAGGCCATGATACCTCCATAGTTCACAGCCTCCATCACACCAATAACAGAGTACAATGCACCTTTCTTCATGTACCCCCCCACCCCATCTTCCAGTGATGTGTATCACCTTTGTCACAGTGAGCTGTCGCACATCTTATTGGCCATATCTAGGTGTTTTTGTTGCATAAACATTACTATCTGATGGTGTGGTACCCCATCAAGGTGTTATATACTACATGCATGTGTGATACCAGTTCCAGTGATGCATACAGTACATATATAGCTGTTTGACAGCTTTGATAGCATGAGTTACATTTGTGATGGTGTGGATTGTGCCATATATATCTGTCATGCACACCAGTCAACTTGCCTGTAATCATAATATCACATACGGGTATAGCAGTATCCCTCCTAACACGTCTGGCAGATGTTAGTGTCAGGACAGTGAGCTTCATTACCCTCGTAGATTGCTGATATGTCATAATAGTTGTCCAAGGAGTGTTTGTGCAGAATCATCTCACTCAGAATCACATATGTTATGTCAGAGAAATGGTATTACTGGTGGTATTATTCTGATATTGTCCATGCTGGTGGATGCTTCTTTTACTGTTGTCCATGAGCCTGTAACTGTGTTCCACTTGTTGGCAACCTCTGTTGAGATTACTAGTTTGTGACTTCGGTTTTGTGTTGAGATTACACTCATATTCAGGAAAGTCAGTTTGCACGGCTTCACAATATGCACCCCAACCCGATTGTATACAACATCCCTGATGTCCTCTGCATTGTTCATGTAAGGGTGCTTATCTCACAAAGACATCTTCTTCATTGTTATGTCACCTTGTGTGACAGTCACATGATACACATTTTCACTGTGCAGTCTTTACTGTACCATATTGATATATGATTGGTGTTCCTCCTTCACCTGTTTCCATTGACATGCCCTCACCTGTTGTACATTAGGATGTTTCATCTGTCCTTTTTCCCTGTGTTCATTTCTACAGTTCATCTGTGTGTCCCTCTTCAGTACACACACTTCCCCTGACTGTTTATTATATATGGCAGTCCATATACTCTTACAGATCATTTACACAACTTTTGTACAGAATGCTTGCAGTGGGATTTCACAATACTCTGCACTGTATACACTGTCCTGTACTGTTAAGTCTTGGTAGTCACTGTGGCATTTCGCTCAATCCTGCTAACCTACCTACTTTCCTAACCATGTTGTTTGCACAGTTTCCTGGCCAGTAACACTGTTGCCAGCCATGAAGCTGCACTTGTTTACGTTTAAACACGGTGCGAGGCATGATTATGTGTTTAGAGCTGTTGCTCGACACGCAAACATATAAACTCCATGTAGGAGTTTATTGAATACCAGAGTTTCTCTTTTTGCAGTCTCACTCACTACTTCCTAAAACTCACTATCCTCGGAGCACAAGCCTCTGGACCTGAGAAATTCACCATTTGGTAAATAATTAATCAAGTGTGGAGGACAGCAGCTAGATGCATGCAAAACATTTTCACTTGATTTGCTAGAAGGTTGGAGTGACGCACACTAAGAATGTGAATGTAAGGAGAGCTGACCAGTTTCAGGTTTATGAAGATTTACTAGTCTGGGCTGTTTGCCTGGAGCTTATTCTGTTGTACTTCCTGCAGTGCTGCTGCATGCTGTAAAGAAAGTTGAATGTGTTTAAACATAAAGGAATGAGCAAGTTTACACATTTTACAGACTGGCTCACCGGCATTCAAGAAGGTGTATTCTTACTACAGATAGGAAACTCGAAGGGCAATGTTGTATTCCTTGTTATATATAGGAAACTAGAAGGACAATGTTGTATTCCTTGTTATATATAGGAAACTCGAAGGGCAATGTTGTATTCCTTGTTATGTATAGGAAACTAAAAGAGCAGTGTTGCCCTTGGCCAGCCACTAATCGTGAGTGTTTGACAGAAGAGAGATGCAGTTTGGATGTCCTGGAAAGCAAATGAACCTAATGGTTTATTGTACCAAGAATTAGATAAGCAGGTAGATTAGCCACCAATGCAGCCAAAGCAACAGACATGGCAAATCTGCTCTTGCAGTTGGCCTTAAACATGTTTGGCAGTCAACCAAACAAAATCCACTTTGGAAAAAGCTGAAGAAACAAAGGCGATTAAAACAAACTTTTTTTAATGGTAAGTGCTTTTGTCCAACACTCTGCCCGGAAGTTGTCAAAGGTAATTCTGAGGACTGTCATCCTAAGTAAATGGGATGGTTGAGCATGGTACTGTCATCTTTTGAATATTCAGCAGTATAGTTTGGGAAGGAAAAAGCTTGGAAACAATATAATTTCATTTTGCTCTTCTTTATTATGTCATTTTGGGCTAGTACAAAAGAAATAATTAAAGGTAACAGTGCTGCAAAGACAAAAGTATAGCGCATAAAACCTAACTAAGATTAAAAATTGAATTTTAGCTTTTGGCCGTAGTGTTCCTTTTTAGCAGTAGTCTGTGATGTGGGTGTTGCTAATACAGGATTTACCAGCAGCTGGTGTTCTTTGCTCATGAGGCAAAGCCAGACTGATTAAATAAAGCCAGCCATGGATATTACATTACTTCCACACGAGTGGATATTGCTATTACACAGTGACATTGTTTAAAAGAAGAAATTGCTTACCATTCTTTAAAATAATGTTGTGGTATGACAGGACTTACCATTCTGCTGTTGTGTCAGTTGCCACGCACCACAGCTGACTGATGTTGTTTGCATGTGTATGGCACATACATCCCTATGCTTGCATACTACATCATTTACATGCATGAGTGAAGAGACACAAGGCTCTTACTTTCTCACTGCCACTGTCATATCAGGACTTACCATTCTGCTGTTGTGTCAGTTGCCACGCACCACAGCTGACTGATGTTGTTTGCATGTGTATGGCACATACGTCCCTATGCTTGCTTACTACATCATTTACATGCATGAGTGAAGAGACACAAGGCTCTTACTTTCTCACTGCCTCTGTCATATCACTGTTTTCCTACTTTTGTTCTGTTCAGTACTTTTAGTTTCCAGTACCGACACAATGAGAAGTGGAAGATGTAGGAGTACGCTGGAGAGGCTTTCAAGAACTGTCAGCTTGTCTGTCATTGTGGCTGTGGAGACTGTACTTATGCCATTGGGTAACACTCCATTTACAATGGTGATGCAGATTGCTGTAACCAATTAACCTGCACTTTTATAACTAGTATTTGGGTTATATTGTATAATGTATTGAAGGCCTTTGCTAGGTGAGCTTCGCACTTTTTATATTTGTTTCATTTTGGTATCCTTGTTGAAAGGAGATAGGTCAGTTATGCAAGAAAACAAAGTGATTTTCTTTGAAAGGTATAATATATGGAGTAGTGAGTCAATGGAGTGAAACTCGGGTCTTCTAGCTTTTTGATTTATTCTTAACCTGTACACACAATGCTGTTATGTATTAGTTCATCACCTTTTAGTTTCCTTGTAAATTCGTCATGTTCTACAGGGTATTAGGAGGAAATTTTAAGAAAGAAGTGGAAGTTAGTATTTTTCAGGTGCTGTTTCCTGTAATTGCTTTTAAGCAGCAGTGCCTTTGTATTCAAGTTTGTTTGCTAACTTGCCTTTTTTTCTTTATTTGCAGAAGCAATTAACACCATACTGTGCTACAGTCAGAGTGCATTAGAGTTGCTGAAGCGAAGGAAGGTCAGCCGTGACATTATTTTCTCCTATCTGGCAAAACAAGGAGTTGTGTTTCCACCTTCCTCCGAAAAGAGTGCACTTGTTCAGATAGCATTGGAGTACTGGAAGGAATCCAAGGTGAGGCTAAAGGCACTTGTGCTTCCACAGATATTTCTTTGTTAATGTGATGACACAGTTAAAATATTTTGTTTTACTGAGGCTTTAAGAAGCTGCTGACCAAAAACCACAGCCACTTTTCCAGAATGTTTCTTTTAACTTTTTGTAGCTGGTGTAGAGTCATGTTCTTATTGTTGAGTTACAGCAGTTACAAGTAAATTCAGGACATATTTGTAGTGGTTTGCTTTAAAAATAAATCTAAATCTTACAGCAGAATGACTGCTTACAGATTGCAGTTCAAGAGACTTACTAAAGCAACAAACAACTTTAAGGCTTGTTCTCCTTGCTTAGCACATTGGACTGCATTTATTTTTTCTCCAGCAGTAAAATGACCATGAGCAAAATAATGCAGGAACTTCACTGTTACTTTTATCTTACCATCCTCATACCTGCCATCCATCTGGCTGACCTGATTTTACCAATACATTCTCCGAGAAGACATCTCCCACAAGGTTTCTGGTCTCTAGTGGGTATTAACAGGGCATGTGCCCAATGGCTTGGCCCTTCTCTTCCATCATGGGGAGAGAAGAGCAGACATCAACTCTCTATCCTTGTCCTTCCCAAGTCTGAGTTGGCTGAGTCAGGGTCCCTTCCATTTATTTCACAGAGAGTGCAGCAGTGGTACTTCCACTGACATGAGTCGCTGCGGCCCCCTACACAAGTTCTGACCGCTTGACTGATTTCTGTTTTCCTTCTTTAAATGCTGCGTTGTGATGTCATGACTTTGAAGTCTTCACTGTGTACGTACTGCAGTCATTTGTCAATGCTGTCTCCATGGTATCCCTCGGAAGTCTCAGAAAACCCAGTATGCAGCCTATACTGGGTCAAAAACAAACTACGAAGAAACTTTGCTGTGTGGAGGGTGTGAAGTTATCTCCTTAAGTATTATGTTATGCACATAGTTCACTAATAAAAATTTAACTTAAAATACGTACTGCAAAATAGTAAAATAGAAAATGGGTAATCCACAGCTGAGTTAAAAACGGAGTATCTTTTATTGAAACACACAAACAAGTAGTCCTAGTTGAGTGTAATGAAATGTATCAAAAACCTTCATTATTTATATATAATCAGGTGGTTTGGAGCAAGGGAGTGGTTACAGAGGGTGTACTGTTAAGAGCAGTAAAAGCATTAAACTCATTCCTTTAACCAAACCAAGTCAGCTGTTTTTAGTTTCCACACTGTAGTGTGGTTTGAAATGGTTGTTTCCAGACTTCATTCGTATCATTTTTTTCTCTCTTTTCTTGTACTTCAGTCTGCAGTAAAATGCAGTTAGGCTACGTTTCCTTTCTCCTTTTTGTAAACACCTTTATTGAATTATTACTTGTGACAAAGGCAAATTTACATTTATACAAAAATAATCAAACTATTAAATTAAACATTATACTTCACGTATATTGCTATATATCATATAACATAAACAATATTACATAAATTATTCAATTCTGCTCCTTTTTCAAACAAGAAACATCTTTATTAAACCATTACTTATGACATAAGCAGTCATACAGTTATACAATAAAAACAAACTACACCAACACAATCCTAGTTGCAATTGCAAGCATTTTACATCACAAACCATACTGACACACTCCCAGATGCAAACATTATACATCACTTATCTACCTAATCAGTTTCAAATATTATATAACTCATTTAAGTCCTGTCTTCTTTTAAACCTCATTGATCCCCTGTATGTGTTATTCCCAAAATTCCCATTTTTTCCTATGTAGTTTGCTCCTACCCTTTTCTAAAGATCTCACTTACAGTTCTTTTATCAATGCTACTATATTCACTACTTGCAATATAGCTGGTTTAGTTTTGATTTCCATTTCCTAGTAATTGCTTTTTTGGCAGCCACCGTAATTAGACACAGCAAGGCCTTACCACATCTAGGAAATTCCAATTCTGTATCATAGCTCAGAAAAATCATCTTCCTTGTCACACCAGTCTGCCCATACAGCATCTCCGACAGGGTGTCCCGCAGGGAATCCATAAAGTCCACCAACCCACCTCACTCCCAGAAAATATGTTCCCAAGTACCTCTGTCTTCCCCATCACACCTCCAACATTTGCTGTCTACCTGAGGAAAAATTCTCTGGAGTCTGCTTGGTGTTTAAAATTATCTTTGTAAATGTTTCCAATCAAAAATTCTAAATCTTCTAGATTTTGTTGTGTATTTGGGAGATATGTGTATATCCTCCCATTGTTTTTTTGTGAATTGCTTATCCAGTTTCTCTATCCAATCATTTCTAACCTCCACTGATTGATTCTTATAGTTGTCATGCGATATTTTGTATGGTCTACTAATTATTCATTTTTTAATGGCAGCTTCTGTTCTAGATTCTATTAAAAACCCCACCAGTCCCGGTCTTTCATTTAGGACCCAGCTATTGCTTTCTCTTTGCCTAAACTCTAGCAATCCTTGATAGGGAAGGCAATCTCTAACCTGCATGCCAAATAAATTCTTGGCCTGTTCCCATTCTATTACCTTTCACTCTGTACTTATTTGCTCTCCAATACCTTGGTTCCTTTGCCAGTTTTCTCCAATAAATTCCAGCCCCCCCTCTTGCCTATTGCCTGTATCCCTAATTGCAGTCATTCCTATCGGCAGAACCTCCTTTCTCCATTCCCATGCTGGCTTCGTTCTTGGCATACTTTCTGCTACTTTATGAATATAATATTCTGTATAATTATTGCTGTTCTCCTTAAAAGCCTGCATCCAAAATCCCAGTCTTTCCTTATTTCTTGACCCCCCCCCCATTTCAACATTATCCCTTTTCACTATGAATTATAATTTTCTGCTTATGCTATTAACTTAACTTTGTAGCTCTGCAATACCCCATTCAGATTAGATTATCCCAATCTGCCCTGTTCTGCTGGAAAAATCTGCTTTATTCCGCTTGACTTTTGCTGTCTTCCCCACCCAAATAAAGCCTTACAACTCTTTATTAATTGTTATCCACAACTTCTCTTGTGGTTGATTTAAAAATATGTCTGACCTGTGTAATGGGACTAAAAACATTTTGACAGCTTGTATGTTGCAATCCATATCTCTATAACAAAGCTTCCATTTTCTCATTTTTTGTATTATCCTTTGTTAGTCTCTTCCCACATATCCTTAGCTGCCACACCAGAGTAATTTTTAATTTTATACTCCTAAATACTTCATTTTATTACGTCCCCATAAATAAATGTTGAAGCCGCGGTGGTACAGCGGTAGCATTGTTGCCTCATAGCAAGAGGTTCTCCCATTCAATTCTCGACTGGAGCGCCTTCTGTGTGGAGTCTGCATGTCCACCCCACGGTCGAGTGGCATTCGAAAGATGTGTAGAATGGGCGTGCCTTCGCTGAAGGTTGGGCGTCGAGCTGGCACCTCGACACCTGTAAAAAATCTACTGCCAATCATTAGCGGACCGGAGTTCCGCTGTGGCGACCCCTAACTGGGAAAAGCCAAAAGAAGAAGAAATTACATCCTCATAAATATGGATATTGCTGAACCAGATTGTGTGTGAGTACGTAATTTACTGCTATTGCCTTTGTTGTAACTTCATTAATTTTGTATCCCGAAAAGATTTGAAACTGTCTCAAAATGTTCCATAACACTTAATGCCTTTTTCTGGTTTTGTCAGCTATATAATAATATCATCTGCAAATTATATTTCTTCACTACCATACCAATTATATCCTTGAATTTCTTAGTCCCTTATTTTCTTTGCCAGTGGTTGAAAATATAATGCAGATAACAAAGGAAAAGAGGACACCCCTGCGTGGTTCTTCTGCTCAAGTAGAAGTTATCAGGGAGGACCTCACCCGCTTTAATTTTTCGCCTCCGATCCCTCATATTTTCTCCTAATCAACCTTATATTTTTTTCAGGAAATGTAAATACTTTCATTGCACTGCTCATAAAGTCCCAGCTTACTCTGTCGAATGCTTTCTCCTGCATCAAGACCCACCAACAGTGGTATTTTCTTACATTCTGCTTCCCTCTGGATCATCAGTGTTTTTTGTTAATGTTGTCAAATATTTGCTTCTTGTCCACAAAGCTACATTGATCCATATCTATCAATTTTGGCATTACTTTTGTCATTCTTTTAGCCATTATAGACATGAACATTTTATAGTCATGGTTTAGTATTGAAATGGGCCTGTATGAACCTGAGTCTGATGGATCTTTACCCTCTTTAGGTATTACAGCTATCACTGCTTTCCTCCAGGATGTTGGTACTGCTCCACCTCTTACAATATGTTAAACAAACCCTTCCAGATCAGTTTTTCCCTCTTAGCTTCCAAACTTCTACAGGAATACCATCTTTTCCTGGGTGCTTTCCTGTAGATTGGTTATACATCACAATGTTTATCTCATCTCCTCATGTCCTAACTGATAGGAACTGAGCCTCATATACCTCTAATCTTGGCATATATAATTCTTCCATAAGCATTTCCATTTGTATCTTTTCTTGATTTCCATATTTCTCAGCTTTATACAGACTTTCATAGAATTTACCAAATATTTCTAATTCCTCTACAGGATCTCTTGTTACTTTCCTTGTTGTAGGCTCCCTAAGCTTGGTGACAGCCCTTTCTATTTTCTGTTACCTGAGCCGATGTGCTAAAAGATTTTGTGCGCTACTGTTTATTATCAAAAACAGTTGTTTGGCAGCAGCCTTTTTAAGCTCCTGCATATTGAGGTAATTCCTTATTTTCTGCTTAGCATTCTGCAGCTGATCCACTTCTTGTTCTGTGAGATTCCCCCTATTCTACAATATTTTAACATTTGTCAGTCTGTCTGGATAATTCTTGTTACTTCTTAACAATAGTTCCCTTTCTTTTATTTCCACCCTATTTTTAAACTCCACCTTTATTTTATCCCACTCCCTAGCTATATTTTCAGAAGAAATATCTGTCCTCTCTAATAGTTCCTGTATAATCTCCACTACCCATTCCTTAAATTGCTCTCATTTTAACAGATAGGTGGGAAAGCCCTAATGTCTCATTTTATTTCATTACCCTGTGTTTTTATTTTAGTTATTATTGGTGCATGATCTGAAATAATTATTGGATGCATATCAAGACCTTCAAGTAAATGCACATGTTCCTGTGAAATGTTGATTCTGCCTAGCTTAGCCTGTTTTTTTATATTTTGAGGAATAATATGCAAGTTTACTCTGAACTCCTATTACTAAGTTCACATCATCCATGCCAAATATTTTCATAAATTTCTTCAAAAAACAACCCTCCTTTGTTATACTTTCCCTCCTGGGCCCCCAGACACATCCTGACTGTTGCAGATCACATTCCGTTCCCCACCTATAGGTAATATTCCTTGATGAAAACTGATTATTTCGCACAGACTTTTCTTAAGCTGTTTTAGGTGTAATATAAGTACGTGCCGTTGTAATCCTCCTCCCCCTTGCCAGTAGCCCTTCAGCACTACAAACCTACCATTATTATCTTTTTTTATCCTTTTCTGTCACTATCAAAGCTCCTCTTGAAATTAATGTAAGTGTTCCTGTTTTCCTTTCTTCCTGGTATTCTGCTGAATAACCATCCTGAAAAACTTTCTTTATCAAATTCACATGTTCAGTTCTTTTTAAGCGTGTCTCCTGTAACATAGTTATTTGCACTGTACATTTTTTAATGTAGTTCATTACTCTTTTTTTTTTTTTTTTTGTTAAATGTTTAGTGCCAGCTTTTATGTTACATGCATACACTGTTTGACACAAACTTTTATACAGTTGTTTCTTGTATTTTTTGAACGCTTAATGATATGAAGTAGGGCATATGCTTTCGAGTCCCACACAAGTCCAACAAATTCCGGAAGTCCAATATTTCCAGATTTTCTTGTTCTGTCATATTTCACATAATAAAAACTTGTGATATAGTTCCTCCTTGAAATCCCCATATTCTGGTTATCATCTTTTAAGCTGATAACTTACAGGTCAACAAAAGTTCAGTTATACCAGTAATCAGTGAGCAAGGCCTGCTCTTAAGCATATAATATTGTTACAATATTAGCAGCATATAGTATTAGGGCAGCCACTGTGGTGCAGCGGTTAGCGTTGTCACCTCACAGCAAGAGGTTCTCTGGTTCGATCTGCGGCTGGGGTGCCTTCTGTGCGGAGTCTGCTTGTTCTCCCTGTGGTCGCGTGGGTTTCCTCTGGGTACTCCAGTTTCCTCCCACATCCCAAAGATATGCTGTAGGTGGATTGGACACTCTAAATTGGCCCTAGGTGTGAGTGTGTGTGTGCCTTCTGTGGAAGGTTGGGTGCCGGGCTGGCAACTCGACACCGTAAAACTCCACTGCCAATCATGAGCGGACAAGTGATCCACTGCGGCGACCCCTAACCGGGAAAAGCCGAAAGAAGAAGAAGAATGCATTATAATCCCACATTGTTATTGGTTTTGTTACTGTTCCTCTCCCAAATCCTGTCTCTCTCTCTAATTTCTAATGTACTCTCGATTCTTCTAGTCAACTCTCATGCTCCCTTTCTTCACTCCAGCATTTTCTGTTGAAAGATTGGAAAGGTTTCACAGGTACAGTCTCTCTGTGGTCTTTATTATCAGAACAAGAAGAAGCAGAATCTCTTTCTGTTTCATAGCTTACCTTTTTTGGACAATCTTTCTTAGCATGTACTTAATCAAGAAATTATTTTGTCCATCCAGGGGAAGAATAATTTGAAGACAGCTGGATACAGCCGTTTGAATCTCACACCTGCATCTAGACATTCACTGAATAGTGGAATACATTTGGACTTCTTCTGCCTGGTGTACAATGAGTAATCATTCTCCACAAACACTCTGCTGTCTCCCACTTTTAGTACTTTGTCCTTCTGCCACAGTTTTGTAAAAATCAACTCCTAGGATTGCGTCTTTACTATTAGAAGTCTAGGTTGCTTTCTCATAGCCAGGTTTGGAGCATGCACACGATGTGCCTTTTTGACATGACAACAACTGCTATGGAATACCAGTGCAGTTTGCTTATAACATCTCTTCCCCAGCAGTCTCACTCAGCCAGCCTTTTCTTCATTTCTTCCTCTGATTTTTGCAGCTTTATATCCTCATCTGAACATTTTGTTTCAAGCCTCTTCCATTTTCCAAGTCTTTTGTTGTTGTTTGTGTTGATATACTCCATCAGTGTTTCATTTATTTTAACAATGTCTGTGTGCAGTTGTCTTGTATCTTCCTGTAGGCTACTGGAATTCATGTCTGGAGGTTGCATTGCTTTTTGCTGAACAGCTGCAGAACTTTCCCCAGTTAGTGTTTCTTCATGTTTTGTAGCCGATATTTTCCAGGTCCTCTGTATTTTTTTTCCTGGCATCCAGTACACTTACTAGCCAATAAACACAAGACTACTGGCCTTCTCTGCTGAGTTTCTGTTTTCACACTGGGAGAGCTAGAATTAAACTGTTAGTCAGTGTGTAGCCATCTTGGAAGTCCACTTCCTCTCTCCTTGGTAGCATTTTGTGCAGTCTTATGGTTTTCCGTGTTCAGTGCAGTTGCCCAGTCTGTTTAGGATGGAAATGAAGCAGAACTGACAGGGCTGGATTCAGAAAACTCTGCTGCATAGTGATAACTGAATTTGTGATAGGATCGACCACTTGCAGTATGTTTGAGATTCTAAAGTCAAGGGTCCACCACATGGGCATGCCAAGAAGCTCTGTTGGTTATGGCATTTGATGATGGCCATATAATGAGCAGCAGTGCATCATAATCTGGCAAAACAAAATGGTGTTGAGTTTCAGAAACATATAAATGCAGCTTACCGAGCTGCACCCACTGTATATTTGTAGATGCCGAATGCTTGTATTCAGATTGAGTAAATTGCTGATTAATATTAGTAGTTGCTGATGCCACTGCCATGCATGACTGTGCAACATCACCGTCTGAGATGCCGGGTCACCTGATCGCAGTTATTGTTTCGTAGACACCACTATTCTAGTATTGTGGACTGGTATCTTGTTGACAGGGACACCATTCTAGAAATTATGGGCATTTGTTAGCCTTGTCTGCAGCCCAGTTGGAGTTGTGGAGTAACTGTCTCAGTGGATACTGGTATGTGTGGTTTTATGTTTATTAGCTACAAGGACCATTCAGTGACCTACAGGGGGGACACAGTTGTAATTTATCAGGCATCTGCCTTGAGAATATTGTATCAGATTCTTGATGTGAGCAAGTGCATGTGGTTCCCATGTATGCCAGAAGAGTGAACCAACATCATGTGGGATTTCTATGATATAGCCCATTTGCCTGAGGTAGTGTGGACCATAGACCATACTCGCATTGAAATAAATACCCCACCTGCTGAACTGGGAAGGTCATATGTGAACCACAAAGCCCATCATTCCATTAGCTGTCAAGTGGCCTGTAATTCATGGGGTATCATTTACAATGCATTTATGCAGGCTACCCAGGCAGTTATGAGTCCAACATGTGGCACACCATGACCTGTACCAGTGGTTTGTAAGTGGTTGACTTCCTTCAGGGACATCTTGTTGGTGATGCCAGATGTGCCCTAGAACCCTGATTCATGATGCTCACAAGAAATCCTCAAGATCCAACAGATCATGGTTACAGCTGTGCGCATTCACAAACAAGAACATGTGTGAACACTTTTTTTATCTAGATTCATCAGGTGGTGTGCTGCATTATGACCTTACCACATGTATGAAAACAGTGTCCATGTATGCAGCCTTACACAGTATTATACCTGGGAAGCAGGTACAGCAGTGTGGGCACATGCAAGGACTGCAATTCTCAGTACATCAGGCAGCAGAGACCGAGTCAGACATGGAGTCAAAGGGGGGGGGAGCCAGCAGCAGGGAATGATCATGTTACTAGAAGTGTGAAGTGTGTTATGTACTTGGTGCTGTGGTGGCATGAGTGTGGGTGCTGAGATGCTTCCATGGAGACTAGCTGAAGCACTGTGGCTTGGTCTGCTGAACAGGGCCAGGGCATGCTTAGCAGAGGGGTCAGCATCCCGTGCAGGTTCTCTGCCAGGAGTTACACAGGAGAGTTGCACAGGACATACCATGACCATAGCTAAATGCTTGTTTGCTGCATAACCTTGAGCAAGGTCTTCTGTTAGATGTGCTATCTTGAGGATGTCCATGACTACTGGTTTGATCTCTCCTGAGCATAGACACCTCCATATCGGATGTTGCTGTGCAAGTGCTAGCCTTCTGAAATGGAACTCTTTCATTCCTGTTCGAGTTGGCTAACATCTGTGGATGTAGTAAATGATCAGCTTATTACAGGGATCGCCTACCAGGGGCAACCTTTCAGTGTGCGATTGTCTATTCAAGAAATCAGACATACTAGTCATGCACAACCTGGACGACCCTCACTGCCTCTGCCATGGTTGTGATAGTACTAGCCATTGCCTCCATGATGGCCCTGGACATGCATTAGATTACAGCCACTGATACTCCTGGGAGGATGATAACCATGTTTGTAGCAAGCCATTACCAACCCTCCCCCCACTCCCATTGGGTTGACCTCTCTGCCGATGAGTGCTAGTAGCAGATTCAAACCTCTGTCTACTGGGACAGCACACTTCCCTGATCTATAGTGTCCCCTTCAGCCTGTCCTCTCTGTGTAGGTAGCCTGAGTATCCGCAAGCTTGGAGGCTGTGTTCCATGGTATGTGTTAATATGCTTAAGTTACATTGCCTGTGTCCAACATACACTCTGTACTCTCTGACTGTGTCTCCGCTATTGTTATCAGAGGCTGCAGATCCTCTAAGATCAGGCGGACCAGTTCCACAGAGTGCTGGTGCCAGATAAAGAATCTGCTGTTTACTGGACCAAACTACAAGTTCTCCGGTGTAAATATGACCCAGCACTAGAACTATACAGCCAGCTGAGATTTTTTACAAATCTATGTATGATAGATTAAAAAATAATAAAATAAGAGAAAAAATAATAAAGTAAGATTTTAAGTGCATATCTTGTACACATTAATGTGGCTGCTGAATCCCTGATGTACCTGTATACTGTAAGTTGGGCAGCTTCAAGTAAGTTTCATGGTGTCTAACTGGCACTTACTAATCCATAGAAATAGGTCTATATACCTGATGGAGCTGCAGAGGATGGTCTCTGGGGCATGTCCAGCAGTGCATTGTGGGACTGTAGAGGTGTATCCCCCTTGGAGAGATGCCAGGAACTTCTCAGTCTCTGCTAGAGATGGAACACTAGATGTTCCCCTCCTTCAGCTGCCCTACATTCCCATGATAGGATTTCTGCTGTGTGCAACACCCCGTATCTCATTGGTGGCCTTGAAGTGCAACATTTTGTAACAGCAGTTCTGCTCATCAACCACATTAACATTGGTTACAGTCTCATTCCTGGCATTGTCACAATAGGGTAGGTCAGCTGTTGGAACAGTCTAGGTATCCTTCTTCCACTTTTCCCTTGTTTCTGCCTGCAAATCCTGGTATATTATGAATGCGTCTCTCTCTCTCTCTCTGTATGTAAGACACTGTAGTCACTGGAGTAGCAAATTCAATGATCACTGCTACTTTTGTCTTCTTTTCATGGACTACTGTATCTGTTTTTTTCGCTCCTGTTTTTTAAACGGTTGGTAATGAGTGATCCCATGTGATATAAACTCCATAATTTTCTGTAATGCTTTGTGGCTTACAGTTCCAGAGCTTCTCAGCTACTTCACTATTATAATGTTTGCACAGTCCGCAATCCAACATCTTGCCAAATAGTTATGCCTTTCAGTATGCAGTCCTTCTGCCATTTGTATGTTCCAACCAGCAACAAGGTGTACAGCTGTTTCCAATTCTGTTTTACAAAACATGCGTTTCTCTGTTTCTCCCACATGTTCAGTGGACTTTGTAAACCAATGTGTACATAGTCCACTATCTTGGGCCAATATTAACCTTTTGTCTTTTGGTTTAAATTTACAACTCCATAACCATTCCTGTGTTCAATCGTGATCAACATGAGGTTGTTCCAAGAATTTTCTGTACTTGCACCTATATATCTGATGTCATTTTTTATTGTATCCTCATCTGTTAGGTTTGTTTGCAGGGGATTGTTAGGAATTTTGCATTAGTCTTTTACAAGCTGAAGTAAGTTTGTCCTGAAGATGTCCATAAAGATGGTCTTATTTGATGGTAGGATGGAAAAACTAGGCCTGACAAAGAAAATGACTGTGTGTGTAGGCCTGACAGAGAAAATGACTGTGTGTGGTCAGATTTAACAAAGGATGAGATGTGAGATAGGGATGGTTCAGACAGGAGCTAGGTTGTTAAGGGCTACGTCAAGGATATTAGAGCCTCTAGTAGGGAGTGCTACAGTTTGATCAAGTGTATTGGTATTAAGTATCAGAAGAGCTGAGGATGGTCATCTTTAGAAATATTTAGCTTGATATTTAGTCCTTCAATTATGTTAAAATGTTTCATGATTGTTTGGGGATAGTGATGAGGATCTTTAACTAATGGTTGGATTTATATTGTCTGTGATTTGGATGTCTAAGAGCACCAAGTTAGGGTTGTGGGCAATTTGGTGGGAGGGCAGTGGTGTTTATATATACACATACTTGCCAACATTTCTCAGACTTCTGAAATCATGGGCAAGTACTCCAAGCATCAGTATAAAATTGGCAAGAAATCAATTGCTAAAGCTTCCACAAGAAGAAGGAGTGAGGTCTTTGTAACTCGTCTGTCCTTTTGAGGACCTGAAAATGTCAGCAAGGAGAGGCACGATCTTGCTGGCTCTCAGCTCTGACATCTTCTCTGGTGGCCCCAACTGCTGCTGGCCCTTTAGTGGATGAGAGCAGGATACTGGCTGCTCAGACTTTCTAGGATTTTGTAACATTATTTTGTTACCAGGTGATGTGTCCCATGCATCTTGAAATAGCCAGTCCTTGCTCAATGCTTCCAGGAACCACTGTTCCTCTTTGGATATCCCATCACTTGTGTCTGGGAGCATCTTAGCCTTGGCAGAGGCATAGCCTTTTCCTTAGTGTGAGGGAAGTCTAGCCAACCAGGCCTCCTGCAGTGCAGCCAGTAGGCCCAGTGCTTTTGGCTGGGGTGCTTATCCTACTGACAACTACTCTGTGGTTGTGATCAAACAAAGTGAATTGATTCAAGGAACCTGGACAAAGCTCAGCGTAATGGAGGGGAACAAAGGTCCAAAAACAGTGACAGATTTTATTGCTGTTATAAACTTGGAAAGTTGAGGTTTTGTGTTGGTGTGCATTTTCTGAAGGATATGAATCCTAGACCTCAAATGTTGTTATTATTTAATGTCTTCAGTCCCTAGTGCCTTGCCAGGATACCTCATTTTTATGAGGAAAAGACCAAAAGTATGAAGCAAAAATCTGGGCATTCTGCGAAGATCAGGACAGTTTAGAGGTACAACAGTTTGTCAATTTTAGGAGGGCAGGGCAGAAATTCAAGGAAAATCATGTGCTTTTATGTTTCTTTAATTTTGCATAACTTACCTGATTTTTCTTGTATTTTGCTGTGTCCTCCATAGCATTTGCCAGTAGCAGAGTCTAGCCACTCAATGGTGCTTCAGCAGCTGGACTTTTTTATATTGATATATGCTTGATTTACAACTGGCATGGTAGTTGGGCTGCCCAATCAGCATGCACATTTTTGAATACAAATGAGAAGTCATTGTATAATAGCACTTAAAATATATGTCCTTGTACTTTGGGTTGTCCTTTGCTCCTAAGTTATTTGCAAAATGTTAGGTCCATTTTTTTGCACACCTCAAGGTTGATTGACATGTACTATTATCTGGATGACTGAGTGATCCATCTCGCATCTCATGTAGAACTGCCCACAGCCCTGGACTGTACCAACAAATGGGTAATCAAGCTAGAGATGTCCTTAATTGACTAGAAATCCCTTCCCAAAAAGACTATCATGGGAGCAATCCTCAGTGCCAAGTGTGTGCAAGCTGTGTCTTCCACCAAAGTAGCCTTCTTCCAGTCAGCCAAAAAGGTGTCCATGATATCTAGAGCAAATTGTGAAGGCACTTTGGTACACACCCGTCTCCATTCATATGATTCTGCAGATGATAGTTTTTGTTACCTGAGGAATTTCTGGTGTCTGTGCGTCAATTCTCTTTGAAGGCTGATTCTGCTCATTCTATAACACGGATGGCAGATTACTTGGGTAATAGCCATTCAGTCTATTCCATGAGACATAAAGTATTCTTCACTTTGATAAACCATAAGTATTGCTCATCTCTTTCTGTTCCTCTTCCTTCTGTTATTTCTCCTTTCATCCTGTTTCACTAACTTGTCTCTATCCCCCACCCTCCCCTCTTCTGTTATTCATCTCTTCCTCGGCCTGTTATAAAGTTAGTCTTCCTTCTTTTATTTTCTTCCTTATTTGCTACTGCTTGTACGCTTCTCCTTTCTACTATCACCATACCTGTCTTCTGGCATTCTCCTCCTAATCTGTGCATGAACACATGGTGCATTTGTTACCCTATAATGTCAGATCCAGTGCCTTTTCTGTCTGCCTCAACCTGTGGGTTATTGGAGCGAATTGAATTTGAAGCTGAGACTTCAGACTCTTGGTTCCAAAGCTCCAGCTCCCCTGCCCTAATGCTGTGCATTCCTCAATTTCCTTCAGTATCATTTGCAAGTTTTCTGTGATACTTGTGCTCTCTAAAGCTCCGTTGGAGATGGGCATTTTTCTGTTGATTTATAGTGCTTATAGCCTTTTGTGGTACTGTGTTTACTTACAGTTAGGAATTCTTCTTTCTCTTGGGAATTTAGTTGTGTATTTTTCAGAATATTATGACCTCTGTCATTTTTTCTCTGTTGTACTTTGGTTAGGCTTGGTGTCCATTTTTTGCTCTCTATTTTCCTTATGCTTATATTTCCCCTTGGGGTTTTCTTATTGTGTTTGCCGTGTGTTGGCTCTAGTTAACATTTTTCTCGATGTGTTAGATGTTAGTAAGTTTTTGTGTACTGCTGTGATGCACCTTTTCTACAATATCCACATTTTTGTGGCAGAATGTCTGAAGAGACTTTGGGTTTTCATAAATATATTGGCTGTGGTCACAAGCTGCCCCTGCAAGATTCACATCAGCTGTGCATGTACTGCTTAGGGGTAGCTTATCCGGACCACAGCTGTGAGGCCTGTGCCTGTTTTGGGGCTAGGGCCTTAGCTGATAGATATGCCAAGTTAGAGATGAGGGGGCTTCTTCCTAGCTGTTTCTTGAAAGGATCCCCATCTGTTGGTTCTCACTCTCCAATTAAGAAACCTCAGGAGAAAGGAAAGAAAGATGAAGACAAATTTAAAGCTAGAGACAGAAAAGACAAGAAATAAGATAAGGAAGAAAGAAGTAGTAGGAAAAAAAAGGAAAATCTGGAAATAATCTCTCTGAGTTCTCGGCTTCTGGTAAGCTGGTTCAGAAGGCTACCACCACCCTCTGCCTCTTCATCTGCCTCCCTGGTCCATATTCTCAGTTCTTTTGGCACAGTCCTTGGAAGAACATTGGTCCCAACTTTCAGAAGTGCTCCTTTCTGGCTGTGGCACCAGAATCGTTGGTAATTATAACCTTTTCTCGCTGTCTCCCCTGATCTGACATTCTCATCTGAGCCTTCACCCCTCAGGTCCAGTCTTCACTGATTAGGGTCCAGGATTTTGGAAAAAAAAACCCTATGCTGGTCTGCTAAGCCTCTTTCAGCATCCTACAGAACTGTTAGGTGTACTTGAAGCCATAGGGAAATTGATTGAGGCAGGATGATGCAGGCATTCTTGAGCATTACCTCCCTCTCTGCTGTGAGGCTGATGAAAGACGGCCGTCTTGCCTCTTTTCTTTTTTCTCCATCTTGGGCGTGCCCTTTGGACCCATTGGTTCTGGATCAGACATCTGTCCCTGTAGTTAACACATTGGCACCGACAGTTTGGATAACTTCAGTCCTGCTGTCTGCCTTGATGTACTCTGTTATGGCCCTGTTTGAACCGTCTGCCTCCTAGACCCTCTGGGTCAATCCTAAGGCTTTCAGAGCCATCCTTGAGGACTCTGATGAAAGATTTCATTCAAATCACTGTGTAATAGCACCTCTTTTGGCAACATTGAGTTAATAAGACAAAGAGGGGCTGGACCATTGAAACCCTTTCTCCTGAGGAGATGCTGTTTCTTGAAGGCCTTCAGTTTAGGCCCATCAGTGACTTGTGAGGTACCGCCACCTGATATGCTGTTTGATCTAGTATCTAGGAGGGGTGGAGAGAACCCTACATGGTGAAATCTGTCCTTAGGAAGCTAGACAAATTATTACTACCACTCAAGGATAGGCCACATTAGAGCAAGGGGCCTGTGGTCGATGCCATTGTAGTAGCCATAGCCACCAAAAAAGAGCCCTGAGGAGACTGCATCAGTCCGTCTTTTTGATAGAAAGTTGAAAACGTCGGCTACATTTGGGAAGTGCAGTTGTGCTTCAGCCATTTTTGCTGTCTGTGCACTGAACTGTATGGCATACCTGACCAGGCTTCAGATAGATTTCATTAACAAAGTTTCTATATCAGTGGCATCCCAGCCAACATTCGACACTCGAAAGTTCATGCATGCCGGTTGGCCACCATGCTCTCCATTTCCAACTTATACTTTTCATATCCAGCACAGCAGATGATATGGCTAGGGTGGCAGGCACCAGCATTACAGTTTGCCAGCATGCCTTAATGTTCCTGTAACTTTGCAGAATGATTCAAGGCATCCCTCTTTAATGCCTCATTTGATGGGTACAGGAGTGAAGTAGGATAGCAAGGCATTTTCTGCTTTTTGGAGTTCAGTTTTCTACCCCTCAGAGGACCTACTGGTATAACCAGAACTTCAACAGATACTTTCCTAGGGGCAGGAGTGGTCTGCAGAATCGGGGCTTCAGAGGGCCTTTTCTCCAACATGCCCTTTTTGTTCCTGAAGGTTTGCTCAGCTGTTGCACCTTGGAGGCAGTTGGAGGGTGCTTGGCTCTCTACCCTTAAGCTTTGACAACAGTGATGTTGGATTCCTGGGGTTGAGAGTCTTTACAAGAGGCTACACAATCCCTTTTCAGTTTTGGTTGATTTTTCATCAAAAAATTATTTCTAGATGTTTCACCCCATCAGAGAAGGGTGGCAGCAGCCGAGATTCAAATGATGCTTGTAAAATGAGTCATTAGGAGGTCTCTTCAGACCAGAGAATATCTGGAGTATTTTCAAGATTCTTTTTGGTGCCCAAGAAAAACAAGTACCTCTGGCCTGTTTTGGATCTAAGCAAATGCTATCAAGTCATTCCAGGAGGTTCCCGTCCTTCCAGCTTGGGACCAGTTACTCTCAGTTTTGAGCAAAGACCTTTGGCTTGTTTTCACCCAGTGTATGCCAATAGTAGTAGCTCGGTTCTGGATGCAGGGATTCCAGGTCTTCCAATATTTAGGCTGTTCCCTTCTTATGGCTACTTCAAGGGCATTACTGATTCAGGCAAGCTGCTTGTCGTAAAGCAGCTGTGAGCCTCATAGCCCCTTTCTGGTCCAGACATGTTTGGTTCCCCCCTTCTGTGGGCCTTACCTGGTTCACCTTATCTGGATCCGGGATCCAATTCAGAATAAAATCTCCCATCCCTCAAGTCAGTCTAACCCAGATGTCAAATCTCTCAAACAGACCGCTTGGTTCCTCCACTTCCAGTGATAGCCGGAGATGCCAAGCTGTCCTATAGAGTTTTACGTATCCTTTCTTCAGCTCAGAAGCCTTCTGTCAGGAAGAATGAAGGCAGTAAATGGGAAAAAATAGTATTTGCCATTTCAAAGGGTATAGACCCTTTTTATGCCCCTTAAATGCTATTTTAGACTTTTTACCTGGTCTTTGTCAGTTTAGGGCTAGCTATTCTACTACTAATGCTCAGCTGGCAGCATTTCCAATTTCCATGTTGGTCAAGAACATCTTCCCATAGCCCCATAAGTATATAAAGCCTTTTTTTGAAAGCAATCTTTCTCCTCCGACCTCATTTGAGGGGTCTAGCCTTTTATTATAGACACTAATTGGGGCGTTCTTCAAGCCTGCTTCTACAGTGCATCTTAAGTTCTTGTCAAGGAAAACTTTTCTTAATTGCAGTAACTTCATCCAGATGATATCAGAACTTCACATGCGGTCTTGTAGGTCTCCTTATCTGATTTTTCACAAGGACCGGGTTTCCTTGTGGACCGATGGTCTTTGCCTCTCAGTCTAAACTGAGTCAGTCTATTCATTTGCAAGTATTCTTCCAAATTTCAGTAATAAGGGTGAGTACAATCTTAATTGTCTGGATCTTCAGCATTTGACATTTTATTTAAGTAGAATCAATAACTTCAGAAAATCAGACGAAATCTGTGTCCTTTTCAATGGCCAAGTTATGTAAAGCATTTTCTTAGGTCACTTTATCCAGGTTGCTTTCTGGCTGCATATGTTTGTGTAAAAGACTAATGGTTTATTGTGTAAAAGACTAATGGTTTATCCTTGCCTTCCAAACCAAAGACTCATTCTGCAAGACCAGTATCTATCTCAATAGCTTTTGTAGAAACACTTTTTGAATGGTATTTGCTGAACCACTACTTGGTTTGTGTACTTGTACCTTTGTATCTTATTACAAGCTTGACATTTAGTCTAGGTGTAAGGCCTTCTTTGGCTCTGCTGTTCTTCAGAATGTTCCATCTTAATATCACCCAGTTTAGCTGGCTGGGTACTCTGTCCCACAAGTTGAGGCAGACTAAAAAGGCAACGTTGGATACTAAAGCTATGTACTTGACATAACGCTAGGTCCATGTTGTCTTATTCTTTCTGTCTCAACAACCCCTCACTCCATCCCCATATCAAATTGTCACTGGTATTCATTGGCTGTTAGTGAACCTTGTGGGCCTATCTGAAGTCCTGCTTGTCGGACCTACTTAGGTTTTGGCCTAATGTTTTTTTTAGGTGATGTATTAGGTGGAGACCAGGTATGTGAGCAGCGAACTTGATCTGAGGAGTTTAAGGAATACAGAGTATTATGGGAAGAAAGTTGGAGCTTGTGAGCCAAGAGTCTGCAGTGCTGGATTCTCATCTGATCAGATTCAGTAACCCACAGTTTGAGACCTATGGAAGAGGACCACAACAGTCTAGCATTATAACTTTCATTTATAATTCACTGTAACGTTTATTTTCTGTTTTCCACCTCATGTTAACATAATTTAGTTCTTCTTACCTATGCATACCTTATTTAATTTAGTTTATTTATTGTTCGTTCACTGGGTTTAGTACCTTCTTTTCAGGGGAGACCCACCCAAGGTATTGTTTATGCTACAGTATATAAATAAATATATATATTATATATATATATATATATATATATATATATATATATATATATATATATATATATATACATATATATACATATACATATATACACACACACACACACACACACACACACACACACACACACACACACACACACACCATGTATTTAGCTTTCAGGCTTTCCAGTGTTGCTACACTTGTTTTTGAGACTAAATTATAACAAGTTTAATTTCTGTATATATTGTACAGCTTCACTGTGTTTTGCACTACTTCGTATATTGTACAGCGTCATTGTATTGTATATTGCCTCTGGCTCGGGTTGTGGCTGAACATGAGCCTTGGCTCAGTCCCACCTAACCAGTTCACAAAAGAAATAAATAAAACATACACCTAATCCAATGTTGTACTAACTTGGAGAAGAAAAGTTAAAGTGTACTAGGAGGACATAAAACATACCTCCTCCCGGTGTAATACCGCAACGCAACTGACAAAATCTTTTTAGGACAAATAGTGACATAGCCATCACTGGCATTGTAACTAGTCAACTAGTACAACTCAGCAATTTTCTTTTTTATGACATTCTGAGCGTCTCTCTTAACTGAATGTGTAGGATTTACTTGGTGGCTGTTCTGCCTTCACTGGGTTGGCCCAGTCTTTCTAATGGGGAAGAGAGATGAGCATTCCAGAGCTATGTGAAAGCCCACTGGCCTATTCATTCCTGTCCATGAATTCCTTTCAACCCAGGTTTTCCCACATTGTTGATAGTCAGGTGGCAGGGAGAGGGTCTATTTGCTGGTCTCACTGGAATAGATGACTAACCCACTGCATTATGCGCTGCACATTCTGTGAATCTTTGATTTCTGCTGTATGCTGCCACCTTGAGAGTATTGTGTCACACTAACCCCCCCCCCCTGTACATGCCTATTTCACACAGTGGCAGCACTTGATCCTTGGGTTTTGACACCTAGTGCTTCTGCTAGGTGTCACCCAAATGGAGAACCAGAGATGCCTCATTTCATCCCCCCTTGATAGCTGAGCCTGCAGGAGTCTCTCACTCCTGCTCTTTTCTGGCCAGCTCCTGTAGATACCTGAGCCACTGTTCAATCCCCAGGTTACCTGCACAGGTGTCTTTCTGGACTGTGGCAGACTTTATTCGCCCACATTCAGTAAAATAGACTGTGACCATCGTCATGAACAGCCGAAAATGGCCATTACTGCAAATGCACATTAGTGATTTAGTACACAAATCTGTAATTCTTCCAGATTGAAGCATGCAATGATACAGCAAATCAAAAGGTGCTTCAACAAAGTATTAGTTTAAGGGGGTGCACACACAACAAAGTATTAGTTTAATGGGGTGCACACACAACAAAGTATTAGTTTAAGGTTGTGCACAAACAACAAAGTATTAGTTTAAGGGTGTGCACACACAACAAAGTATTAGTTTAAGGGTGGGCACACTTATGCAACCAGCTTAGTGTATATTTTTTATTTTTTATACTTTTTTCCTCTAACAGATTTGTTTGTTTTTCAATTGAATTATACAGGTTGTAGGTCACATTAAAGGTGGGAAAAGGTTTGAAATGATTTTATTATGGTCTCATTTTTTATATCACAAAAACCTTGGATTTTAACAGGTGTGTGTACACTTTTTATATCCACTGTATGAGGAAATTTCATTAGTACTTTATGAGCCTGTGGACCAGCAAAGCCATTTCTTTGGCTGTAGAGATTCTCTTCCATCTTGAGGGAGTTTTGCTGGTGTTGAGTGCTTATCAAAGCCATTCTAGACTTCCACTTCTGCATCCCAGATCTAAACCACCCATTAACCATGCTTGTCCCAGACTGCAAAGTGTGATTGTGTGACTGTTTGTGTGATTGTGTGTGTGTGTGATTGTGTGTGTGATTGTGTGTGTGTGTGTTTGTGTGTGTTTGTGTGTGTGTTTGTGTGTGTGTGTGTGTGTGTGTGTGTGTGTGTGTGTGTGTGTGTGTGTGTGTGTGTGTGTGTTTGTGTGTGTTTGTGTGTGTGTGTGTGTGTTTGTGTGTGTGTGTGTGTTTGTGTTCAACACATTTTGTCTCACAGTACTAAAGAGATGGCCCAAGGAAGCCAGGAACCAGACATATAGCTATAACTATGATGATGGCCATTGTATAAGCTATCCAGATTTTCAGATCACTTCTCATACTCTGTACCTTGCAGTTTATAAGGGACAGTCCAGCTGTGCCATTGTGCATCATATTGGGGGGCCCATTTGTGCCCCACTGCCAGCTAGCTATGGAGTTCTGGGACATAGTTATTCTTTTATCATACTTTTGAATTCAGCAATTTTTTTGTTTGTTTTTATAGTAGTATTTACACTTATTTGATGAATAGTAGCCCACCAAAATCGCAAGTCCCTTTGAGGACCACACTGTTCCTAGCAGTGCTGGCTCTAATCTCTTGTATAATATATAGGAACCTTGTGCACCAGCCTGGATTTTTAATTGAGTGCCAGCATGCGATTAACAAGGAAGAAGGCACATCTGATGAAATTACTGGCCAGGAAAGAAGTGACATAGGTTTGGTAAAACTCTGAGGTCATGATTTACTGTTAGTGATCTCTCTTAAAGAACTACTGTCAAGGTAAAGTACACTTAATGTACAGCTACACCTTTGGAAGGAACTGAATGGCTGTGCTGCTGTTACTTTTGCCTTGCATTTTTTTATCTGTGCTCAAGCTAAGAGACTTGTAGAATTGGTAGATTTAGAGTACTGTACGGCGGTTTAGAGTCTTCTGGTCCATTGTGAGCCATGGGCAACTGTCTTCATTTGCCTTCTTGACAGTGAGAGGAAAATATTTATTTTTTTAGGTTTAGTAGAATGTTCAGAAAGTTGGCTAGGGCTATTCATCTTTAATTTCATAGATGTGAGATCACTTCCTGTTTATTTATGCATGTATTTATCATGGTGAAAGACTGGTTCAACGTGGGGACATACAGATTTCAAATAGGCAGACCACGAGAAAACAGTTGACCATTCACTTCACATTCATATGTACAGTTATGCTGTTTAACTGATACATAATGCATAAAACAGGAAGGTGCTGAAGTACACTTTCCATAGATGGTATGTAGAGTAGCACACTTTTATATAACCGAAAAATCCCCCCCAGCACATTATCAGAGACTCCTTAATAAAGAGTTATGGAGGGTGAGGAAGCGATATAGCGTACAACACTCTGAATACGCTGTGGTAATATATAATAGGCATCACAACGATGCAGTGCTTTTTGTTGCTGCCTGAGTGCTGTAGTTTGGTTATGGCCACAGTGCTTGCTGGGTGAAATCTTGTGCTCCTCTTTTTGCCCACTTGTGGTTTTCAGTGGGTATTTTCAGCTTTATCCTGCATCCCACATATGTACACACAGTGTAATTACTGATCTTCCAAATTGTACACGTATGTGTTTGCCTTCTGCTTTATGCCTACTGAGTCTTAAGATACGCCCGCCCTAAATAAGTTAAAGTGGGTATTGGTTGTAAAACGGGCAATCTGATATATTGGAGCACTTTTGCAACAATCCTGCTCTTAGAGAGCCGTAGTTACGGTGAGTATGTTTGTTTCTTAGTATTTTTCTAACATATAAATGATGCAACTTTTCTGAAGGATTAATTATGGTAACTTTGTGGGTTTTGTTTACATGAAAATATTAACTAAAGGGAAGTGTCATGAGTTAAGCAGCCTTTGTGTGCAGCATATATCATCTCATTTAACTTTGTTTTTGTTGTGTTTTGCTGACTCTGCTCATTCAGTTGCCAGTGATGCTGTCATCTGCTGCCTTTTAAATGATTTTTTTAATGTTTGCAGTTACTTAATAGTGTTAATTACAAAGATTACGTTGTCTTTTGGATTTCTTATTGGTTTCACCTGAAAAACAGACACCCTTGTCAAGCCCAGTGTAACTTTAGCAGATAACCAAAATACTTCAATATGTCTAATTCAGGTACTGAATTCAAGATGATGGTCTTTTACTTTTATTTTAAAAAGAGCTTTAAAGCACCAAAAACTTGTTTTTCTGTCTTCCCTAGGTTGCTGTTGAAAAGGTAAACCCAAAAGGCATTGATTATGAAACACTAGGAGAACATTTCTGCCGGTGGTTCTATCAACTTTGGAACTCTCAGAATCCTACATTGAATATGGAGCAGGAGACGTGGGGCCCACAGCACTTCTGGGAAGACACCAAACTTAATTTTCTTTACTACACGTCAGTGCAAAATTGTGAGGAATTCCTTGGTTCTGAAATAAGCAGCCACCGTTTATTATCTTTGGTGAAAGATGAGCATCTTTTTTTCAATCCAAACATGGATGGTGGTGGACTGAAATGTGCTTGTTCTCCATATGGACTTGTTGTTGTTGCAGTAGCTGGCACAATACACAGAGGAACTGTGTGCTTGGGTGTTTTTGAACAGATCTTTGGACTTATCCGCGCTCCGCTTGAGGGCAGTAACTGGAAAATAAAGTTTGTAAATCTGAACATCAAAGGACAGAATGTTCTTGAACAAGTAAATTCCAGTCTGAAACCTGTAGTGAAGTATAACAAGAAGGAGCTAGAGGGCTTCTATAATGGCATGTAAAGTCAAAGCTGAAATTGTTGTTTCCATAACCATGCAGACTTCTAGCTGATGTCATGTCAAGAAGCTTAACAGGTGACAAAGTGATACAGCAGATGTGGTCCAAGCCCCTTGAAGGCTGTATTCAGACTAAATTCACTTGGGAAGAACTGCATATCACATGATATGCAAATCAGTATGGCTAGCACCCATGTTTAACATCCCCCTGCACATATGAGAGTTGAATACTTCAGTAGCCTCCTGATGGAGCCTCAGGGGAGACAAAGCATTTTCTCCATTAATAACTGCTTAAGATGGCATCTTTACTAGTATGTGGTAAAATGTACCATTAATTGAGATCAGGGTCGATTTTAGAACTTCTTTGAGTGTAACTATGGGTAGACATTCTCTCAGATTTGAAATACAGTACATGAATCCTCTTGTCGCAAATGCAAGTGCCTTAATGATTTTTTTTTCTCTCAAAGTTTATGGTTGTGTGCACCATTACAAGTTCTGCCAGATACACAGCAAGCAGAGAACATTTTTCCTAAACAAAAAAAAAATGTTTTTTTTTTGTTTCAATGTATTCATTCAAAAAATACAGTGCAACAGAAAACTTTATTGAATGGTTGATTTGTTATTGCTATTGGCTCTGATTTTAGCTCTACTTTTTTGCTGCTTGTTTTCTCAGGGGTTTACATCCGATCCATAGGTATTTGTTTTCTGTATCTGGTGTAAACAGAATGGATCCTGAATACTTTGGGCTAATTTCAAGGATCTGTTTTTCCATAACTACTGGGATTTTGCTTTCTGCCCAAGTATGAAGATGTAGTAAGGCATAACTGCTAGAATTTTGCTTTCTGCCTTCATACTTGGCCAGGTGACTTTGCAGAGCCATAACTTTGGTTGACCATTACCCGCAACCCCCCATGCTTATTGACTATGTTATTTGCTTTTAAAATGCTAGCTGCCTGTCTGCCGTAACTGTCTGGAGAAGGAGAGCTTTTGTACCCTGATTGGTCTGCTGTGAATCCTGAGCTCGTAACAAGTGATTGCAGGAGAGGCTCTTCACTTTACGTGAATGTTTGCACAGGCACTTTAACTGGGGAGTGGTCATCATTAGACTTGCCTCATTTTACATCACAGTAAATCTTCTTGCTTAAACTCTGTGGCTGTAACCTGTGTATTGACAGTGTTCTAGCTCCTAACTTTTCAACACAGTGGATTCCCTCCTTTATAGACTATGTATGCTGGGTCATGTGCAGTCCTAGACTATGTCTTTCAGGCTGCAGCCACAGACGGTTTATCAGATTTTTGAGCTATCTGAACTGAGTTCCAGTGATCTATACAGTTTTATAATCTCAGATGCTGTAGTTGAGTAGAAATGTTAAGTTTTACAGAGATGGTTTAATTATACCTGGCTGTCTGATCACGTGGAAGCCAAAGAGAAAAAAATAGAAATACTCTAGGAGCTCCTGCACAGGTGATTATGATCAAATCCTGTGTCTGTTTTGTTGAGTAAAAGAGTAAAAAAAAGCCTTTAGACAACATGTCCTTAGGCTACAGAAGCATTTACCAGACACCTTACAGCCTAGCAGGTCAGGGCAGTATGAGTATTGTATGCTTTCATCTTAAAGCAGTCACTTTCATTTGTAGAAGTCTGTCAAAGACGTTTGTTTGAGGCATCTTGGGTTGTCGATGTAGATATAGATATGTCTCTCAGAGAGTGCAGTGTGTCGCTTTGATTTTACTGTGATTTTCCTATCGCCAGTTTTGTTGGTGTTTTTACGATATTTTATTGGTGGATATGAAGTCAGAGAAGGCTAGAAGACCGTAAGACACAGCAGAACATCAGTCATCAATGTTTCCAAGGTGGATTAGTTCTTAAAGATGGTCACTGCACATTTGTTTCCACAAAAATGCACTGTTTACCAGCCATTATGTATAGAATAGCAACCTAGTTCAGTGAATTCTGAGGCCTTAAAAGAGAACTGTAATAATGTGGATTACAATGACGACAACTGCCTGAGGTACAGTGCTGTAGGTAGACTGCAGTAAGCTAGTTGCTGTAATGCTTACAATGGTACAAACCTGTTGAAAGCTTCAGGTAATGAGGTAAAACATACCATATAGATAAAGGACTTTTCTGAAGAAAAGGATTTTTTTTGTTTCTCTCAATATGGATTTCACTGTTCTTAGTGAAGCTAATGTGTGAACTTATCCAGAGGGAAGCTGAAACATTAATAGCCATGTTTAGAATTTTTACCAGTGGATGTATATTTCCTTGCCCTCACAATCATATAAATATTTTAAAAGGGACTATATTTCTGACGTCTGGTGTAATTTCTAAGATATTTACTTGTCTAGAAAGGTACTGTACTGTGTTTAAAAATTTTTGGGCTGGCATAAATCCATCCATCCGTTATTATTGAGTTGCAGTCAACTCCTGTAGTGACCACATGAGCAGCTGTCAGTATCCACAGAATTTAATACTCATAATAGTGAAGTATTCTTTTTGAGCAGGTAGGCTTCTGAAGTGATTTGTTAATGACATAATCTGAAAAACATCATAAGTGGATGCTATTTTTGGCCATCAGTTTGGCCCTAATGATTTAGAGTCTTTATTTTGTCAGATTTGTCAGTTTGTTTTCATTGAGCTGCCGTGAGTAAATTATTTTGCTACAAGAGCAAAATAGCTGTTACTGAATTTTATTGAGCATAGTAAAATGGTAGACATTATTTTCTCCATTGTCTTGGTTTTCTCAGATAAAAAAAAATAGATAAGCCACAACCTTGGTAGGAGGAAAAAAAGAAATGAGACTGTGTTCTAAACACAAACCCACTGGGGCCTTCACATCCTCTCAGGAGCAGGCATCTAATATTTTCTTGTCTTTGGCAGATCTTGAAACCCTCTGCTTCTGGTGGACTGAGATCAGGTTCCTTTATCCACTTTGGTGTCCCCCCACACACTTTGGCTGCTGCTGAAACGGAGTCCTAAACATACCTTTCAGCCTGCACACATTGAAAATGGATACAAAGACTTTTGAAAAGAAGAGATATCTATCCCAAAATCGGTGTACCTAATTAGCTTAAGGTCTGCATACCAAGTAGCATGTCTCCTGCCACTTCTGGTGGGAATGTGAGATTCTAAAGCACTTGTTTAAAAACTGAGGGACAAAAATGATGCAAAGTTGTATATGTATGCATGTATGTCATTGAAGATGCGGTGTAAAATCTGTAGACTTACATAAATTGGTCTCAACAAAGTCATTATTTTTGCTTCTGAAAAAAGATCATGTAACATGTCTGTTCTTTTTTTTTTTTTTTTCAATTATTGAAGAAATGAGTATGCTGGTCATGTGACCTAGTCTCCTGTATACTAAACAGCTTTAAAATAGTGTGTAACAAGGGAAATCCAGAAAGTCATGTGAAAGGGGTAAATCAGGCTTGAATATCGGGATTGTACCTCCAAAATAAGTACAGTTGAGACCTATAGTCACGAGTTAGTGGGAAAAGAAGCTAATGCTACCATTTTGATAACAAAAGAGGCTTACATTGAAACTTTCAAATTTAGGAAAGTAAAATCCACTCCCTGGAGATCATGTCAGCTTCCAGGCACTTATGGGCAAGACTTGTTTCAAAATGTTAAACCTGTTATGACTTGGAGATTGTTCATTTGTCTGTTGCTTCTTAGTCTAAAGGTTTCCTGGCTGTTGAGCTGATGTTTTGGGGGCTGGGCATCGGTGAGGCAGATTCCAGTTTCCCAACAAACATCATTTTACAGGAAGCTGGTACCCAGCATCTGGTCACCTGAGGAGCAAGTGTCCAAGCCTGTTCTTTTTATTAACTCTAAAGTATATTTTGGGGATATTTTAATTTAGTGCAGGAGGCATCAGAATCTCTCAGAGTTGGATCACAACATAAGCTACCCCTCTCCCTTCTTCTAGTCCATATTATGGTGTGGACCACAGTTTGACTCATTTACACCAAATTTCATCTTCTTTGGGCTTATAACACAGATGAGAAATATCAGTCCTGTAGTTCTCTGTCTGAAGGTTGTTTTTTTTCCCCCAGGAAGTACTGATTCTTATTGTCATTCTTTTACTAAACGTTTTAAATGATCATCCTGAAAACCTGTCTTCTAGTTTGTTCTGGGTTTAAGAATAACACAGGAAAGGCACTAGCCATTCCTGCTTCTCTGTCTCTTCCATGATATTTTTGAAGAAATTTATGGACGGCCAGAAAAAAACACCCATTTTGAGTCCAAGAAATGTCAGGTGCAGATCCAGCAATTCATTTAGAATTCCATAAAGACTCTCTTTTATCTGCAGAAAGAGTTCTAAAGGCTCGACTCAGGGTAAAGTGCTGGACAGATATGTAGATTGAGGACTCACATCTGCTACTGTAGGAGTTGGAGCAGTAAACTGTAATACCAGTATAGTGGATTGATGTTTTAGAACAGCTTTAAATCTAACACAAAGTAATGCTGGTGTATCTAAGGGACAAAGTTTCAGAACTGATGCAGACTGAAAACAGTTAATTGTGAATATAGTATGATAAATTTCTCTTTAAAGGCAGCAACACTTTCAGGCACCTTTGGGAGATGTGCATGATGGTGTAACCAACCATTTCCCAATGATGCAAAGTCTACACTTTTCAATGTCCCAGTAGATAAATCTTTGATTTTTGATGTTTCTTTCCAAAATGTTGTGTAACGGGTAAATAACCCCCCCCCCCAGACAATGCAAAATATAAAACAAATATTTTGTTCTTGTTTCTCTAAATATTTGAAGAATTGCTTCTTCAAGTGCTTTGCTTTCTGTAAAAAGCAAGTTAAACACGGTAGGCCTGAAAGAGGGCTCCATCCAACAGACAGACCCTTTTCTGCTACATATTAAATTTTAGAGACAGTTTGTTTGATGATGATTTTAATACTAACCAGGTTATTATTGTTTGTTAACCAGGTAAACTCATATAACTAACTGTTTTTCTTCAAGGGTGACCCAGGAACCACTGACTAAATGACTTTTACACATTTAGCAGATGGAGACTGAGGTAATCAAATTCAGGATTTTATGGTGAAGCCCTTTAAAAATTTTTTTGTCTTAATCCGCCGAGTTACACTTCCTACCATCGTTACTTCACACACTGCCCCCCTCCCCTTCACACACACTGCCCCCCTCCCCTTCACACACACTGCCCCCTCCCCTTCACACACACTGCCCCCCTCCCCTTCACACACATTGACCCTTCTCCTTCGCACACACTGCCCCTTCCCCTTCACACACATTGACCCTTCTCCTTCGCACACACTGCCCCTCCCTTCACACACACTGCCCTTCCCTTCGCACACACTGCCCCTTCCCCTTCACACACACTGCCCCTTCCCCTTCGCACACACTGCCCCTTCCCCGTCACACACACACTGCCCCTTCCCCTTCACACACATTGACCCTTCTCCTTCGCACACACTGCCCCTTCCCCTTCACACACACTGCCCCTTCCCCTTCACACACATTGACCCTTCTCCTTCGCACACACTGCCCCTTCCCCTTCACACACATTGACCCTTCTCCTTCGCACACACTGCCCCCTCCCCTTCACACACACTGCCCCTCCCTTCGCACACACTGCCCCTTCCCCGTCACACACACACTGCCCCTTCCCCTTCACACACATTGACCCTTCTCCTTCGCACACACTGCCCCTTCCCCTTCACACACACTGCCCCTTCCCCTTCACACACATTGACCCTTCTCCTTCGCACACACTGCCCCTTCCCCTTCACACACATTGACCCTTCTCCTTCGCACACACTGCCCCTTCCCCTTCACACACATTGACCCTTCTCCTTTGCACACACTGCCCCTTCCGCTTCACACACACTGCCCCTTCCCCTTCGCACACATTGACCCTTCTCCTTCGCACACACTGCCCCTTCCCCTTCGCACACATTGACCCTTCTCCTTCGCACACACTGCCCCTTCCCCTACACACACACTTATCCCTTGGTGTAATGGTTCACTCTTATTTCAGAATGATGCCACTGAATAATCACAGAAAAGGTGGTAAGTGAGGGTGGTCCTGGGGTGTCTGCAGAGAGTTTTGTCACTTTTTTTTCTAGGTCTTATCCCATGTACTCTAGAAGAACCCCTGAAAAGGGCTGTACCAGCAGTTCCACATTAGTTAGATAGTTAAATATTGCAGACGTTCTAAACCTAGAAAAGTGAACAGACTCTTATTCTTTATTCACAATTTTTGACTTTTTCCATTGCCAGAGAAATAAAACCACATGAACTATTGATTTCCATTTTAGATGTCTTGAATCTAAACGAGTTGTTGCAAACAGATGCAAAGATGCTGAAGACTTTACCATGCATGTTTCATAAGAACACCTGCCTACTGAGTGAACATGGAAGATACTTGGCCTGCATATTCCTTCCTTTTTACAAAAATACAAAACTCCTGGAAGGCTCCCTGGTTCCAGGTAGGAAATCTCATTTTCAGTATACTACTTAACCTGTTCACATCGCTACAGTGCCCGAGTATTTACAGTGTGTCAGCCCCCAGGGATTTTACATTCAAGTCTAAAAAGAATTTATATTTGTCCTTACTTAAAACAATTCTTTTGGGTCACTTCTATGACGACTGCGAGTCTACCATACAGCATACCCTGTTTTCCTCCCAAGAGCCTCTGTACTTTCCCCAGCATTCAAAAAAACAAGCCATCAACCTTATCAAACAAATGGTTCATAAGAGCTATCCTGAACACCAGAATCAATGTGATGCCTGACTTTGTTCTTCTCAAAACCAGGATAAGCTATATTCCTAAATGTGAACAAGTACCTTTTCATTCCTTGCTCTCACTTCTTCACTTACTTCCTTACTGCTATCTAATTCTCTTCCCTGACTTTCTCTCTAAACATACCATAAGCCTGCTTTTTCCTTACTTCATATTTATTTATTTATTTATTTATTGATTGCATTTGTTTACCTGGAAAGTCCACTGAGCCTAAAAGAGCCCATTTTCAGTGGAGGCCCAGGGAGAAAAGCTCCAACAAGAACATATACAGAAAAAAATATAAATATTAATTGGTGCAGAAGTAGAAATAGTGTTACTGATAGTAAATACAGTAATATATACAGAATATATACATAAAAGCAGGAATCTAGTTTGATAACAGTAATATGTACAGAAAATATACATTAAAGTAGAATCCAATGAATTCAATAACAAGTGAAGATGATAAAGTGTCATCAGTTACTAGTAGCAAAAGACATAGGAGTTTAGTTAATCATATAAGGAGAGTGAAGAGGTTAGGTTGTAGAGCAAGAACATAGCCAGGAAGAATTGAGATGATTTTTTAGTATTTGTTTGAAGGTGGCGGTACTGCCTGTGTTTCTTATAGAAGGTGGAAGTGAGTTCCATAATTTGGCGACGGTGAAGGAATAGAGGAGTTGACCAGGTAAGGTGGGCTTATCTACTTTTAGAAGTAGATGATTTTCAGATCTTAGACGCCTGCTGGGATGGTATTTGGCAAGCAGAGTTGAGAGAGCAGGACAGTCTGTGGGTCTGTAAATTATTTTGTGCACTGTAGTTAGTTGGGTGAATGAGAGATGGTGGGGGAGTTCCAGCCACCCTAATTGTTTCAGTGACTTACAGTGGTGGGATGAGAATTTGGCTTTGGTGGCAAATTTTGCTATTCTGTTGTAACACATATCAAGTTTGGATTTTGTAGAATTTTGGATATTAGTGAGGAGAGGGGCACCATAAAGGAGAAGGGTAATAAAAAGGTAGTTGCAAGGGTTTGTCTAGTAGAGAGGCTAAGAAATTGTTGGTGTCTGTAGAACATACCGAGCTTTTGGTGTGTTTTTTGATGTTATTGTTTATGTGTAGGTCAAAGTTAAGGTTTTCATCTATAATATTGCCAAGTAATTTAGTGTGTGAGACAACTTCTGTAGTGGTATTGTCTTGGGCTTGTATAGTAAAGATTTATTTTTATCAAACTGAATGGTTTTCGTAGGGGTAAAAATTACTAATTTAGTTTTTTTTGGATTTAGGGCAAGATGATTGTTACTCATCCAAGATTCAGTAGAGGTGAGGGCATTCTGGGTAATTTGCTGGAGTTCAGAGCTGGAATTTGCAGTGCATATTACTGTAGAGTCATAAGCATACTGGCTTACTGACAAGTTGTTAGTAAAGATGCTAAATAAGAGATGACCAAGTATGGAGCCTTGGGGTACTGGAAGTACTGAGGAAGGGAGAGTAAGATTGTTGCCATTTGGTGGATTGCTGCCCATTGGAGAGATGACTGTTGCAGTTCCTATTTGTATTAGACTAACTTACCTTTAATTTTTCAACAAATTGTGTAACATTTCTGTAAATATCAAATGATTGCCATATACCCTGTATCAATTCTTAACCAATGTTTTTATATTATGTGTAATTTATTATAATTAATTAAACTGCAATGTTTTGTTTTATTTGTGAAGACTTTCCAGGTAATCGGATGTCATAAATAAATAAATCAGTAAATGAATAAATATCTGTCTTGCCTTTAGGTCAAGGTTCAACTGCTAGTTGGCTTTTTAACTTGTGCTAGAAGATTGACCACTTAGTCTGGGCAAATGATTTTAAAAGCATCCAGGATAAGTATCTCCGTCAATCATGACAGTTGTTTATACCAGACGTCATGTGAGGAAGATGGAGTAATACCTCAAAACCTTGTAGAATCGAAACGTCCATCCTCAAGACTATGTTCTCTCTACACTGTGAACTGGAGTTTGAGATGGATCTGTACTATATCAGTACTCCAGTGTGTTTCCTTTTTGTCTGCTGTCTCCCAAACCAAAATTTGACCACAGATGCTTTAGACTGGGTATAGAGAGAGAGAGTTTTCAGGATCTGAAAGTACATGGACTGTAGCCTTTTTTTCCCGACCTGAAGAACAAAGGTACATAAACATATTAATATATGGACTGTTTAGCATAGCCAATCAACCAGCACATTTTTGGGTGATGGGAGAAAACTAAAATACCTGGAGAAAACCCACACAGGTACACGGAGAACTTGCAAGCTCCACACTTCATAGGAGACGTCATAACAGAAGCCCAGAGCCTAGACTTGTGAAACAGATTCCACTGAGCCACTGTGATATTCTTTGGTCAGGAGCACGTGGTACTTGGTCCTTCCAGCTATGCAAACTGGCAGTGATTTTTTTGAGACCTTCATTTTCAGTCAGCTTAACTATTCAAGTCACTTACATTCCAAATCAACAGACTGTTGGCAGACTCTCTAAGTTAAGAAAGTTTGGTCTGTTGTGAATGGGAACTACACCAAGATCTATTTCCTGACATAATAAAGAATTGGTAACATCCCAAGATGGTTGTATGTATCATACTTGAATTGATTTGCACCAGTCTTCTGTTCCAGACTGTCATGTCATCTAGTAGCATGAATAAAAATGCTTTTAGTCCTGTGGTCCCGTGGTTTTCTCTCTGCTTTTCATGTGTTTCAGTAATCAAATGTAATTCTAAAGGTAAAAATAGCAAAAGCAAATGTTATAGCTGCATGTTGAAGAAGCCAGCAGTGGTTCAACCTCCTAACACAAATATTGCTGGCAGAACTTGTGACACTACCTCTCTATATGAAGCTATGAGTCTAGCAGGAATGTAAGGTGTTACACTCAGATCCAAAAGTTTTCAGCCACACAACACAAAAGATCTCAGGCTGATTCCAAAAACTTATTTTTTTTTCTGGCAATTGCTGTCTTGCAACCAATTTTGAAGGAGAAAAATGCTTTCTGCTCAGAAGTCTTGCTTGCCTGAATGGACAAAGTTTTTCACTAGAGTCAGAAAAGATTTATTGACGTAACTATTTCTGTGCCACAGAGTTTATAATATGTAGCCTTGTGTGACACTGGTTTTGCCTATTTTTGTATAAAAGTATGACTCTTGGCCATTTCTGTGGCCAACTGCCTCTGCCAAGCAAGTTTACTGTCAAATCCTGTTTAAAATGCATTGTGTGCCTGAAGCCATGAGACATCCCATGATTTGTTTTGAGATCTGAGTTACTCTGGACTTGTCTTTACTGGTGTTAAAACATGTTAGTTCACGTGAACTCTGCTACCTGTCTTGAAAAACGCTTTTTGCTTAGTTACATCCATGCTAGTGAGAAGCGTTCCTGAATTGCAAACTTCAGTGAGGAAAGAACCTTATAGTTTTCTACAAGGATATAAAGTATTTTGTAAGCATGGTAGAGGAATTTCTTGTGTCTGAATTCACCTAAAGTCGAGGCTTCCAGTTGCCTATCTTCTTTCTTTGGGAAGAGAACAAAGAAAAAGACTTTTGCATTGCAAGCATATTCACAGGGCTGTGTACTATGTAAAGAAGACAAAAGCCCTTAGATAGTCTGATTACCTGTTTGCTTTGTTTACCATTTAATAAAAGCAGCATCCAGTAACCAGACAGGTCATGATCCTGCCTTCTTTTATAAGAAATGCACCAGATCCTTGATTTGCAGAGGTTGCAGCTGTCTTTATCAGGTCACCAGGTACTACTATAACCTATTTCAGAAGCTTTCTTGCTCAAAATATATCTGAGGCTGCTTCATGGTAATTCATTCACACTTTAGATAAACATTACAAGATGGGCGGTCATTTTAGACGGTGTAGAGCGCAGTTTGTTTTGGACATTTTGCAGGAGCTATTGACCAACTGCCTTTTCTATAGCTTCTCTTCCCTGCCATGTATATGATTTCCTGCAACGCTGATCCTTTTGCTATAATACATAATTCATTTGTTTGATGCTGTCCACCATAACCGTATGTATAACATGATCATTACTGCAGGGTAAACTTCCACATACCATTTCTCAAGTTCTCTGTTGATTCTATGTTTCCTGTTTTAATATTGAACTAGCCTGGTTTTGCCTCCAGTTTTTTGATTGTTTCAAGTTGCATAATACTAATTTTCTTCTTAGCTGTTACATTTTACTACAGTGTAATAAGTTTAATGACTTGCTGCTTAATGAACTGAACAATATGTTTTGGCGTATGTTTCTTGATGTGGTATGCTCCTTTTTATAGTTGAGCTGCCTGCTAACTGCTACTGAGTGAGTACATATCTACAGACCAGCTGGGATTTTGAGTGCTGAAGATATCTAGCTATACAACTAGCTATACAACTGTTGTATGCCTGTGGTTTATTCCAAATAAGATTTTCAGCAACTGTGATCTTGCCGTTTGCACAGCTGCTGTTACATGACTCTACATTTTTTTTGTTTTCCAACCCCCTTCCCAATAAGGATATAATGACAGATGCATCAGATGTATGTTGGAGGATTTGTTTATTCATTTAGCTGCCTTCAGAGTTCTGTGGTCTGTGGTTTGTAGAACAGTTTTGAGTTCCATATCAGTCTAAATAGGTTTACTTGCCATCAATGTATTTTAGAGGGTGCTGCCGAAAGTGTACCATTGATGCTCCCAGACAATGCACTGTAGTGCAATACATAAATTGGGTGCAGTCATGGTAGTTAGGCAGGAAAATGCAACTGTTTGGGACCTTGCAGTTGCTCTGGGAAACTGGGTGGTGGTGAAGTACCTTGCAGAGGAGTGACGTGTCCTTGTAGATTGTGCCAGGAATTGACAGCAGATCATGAGTGACAACTAGGCTGAGTTATGCATATATGTATTTATTTATTGACTTGTTTGTTTATTGCTTGACCAAGTAAGCCCACTAGATAAAATTTTCCCTTTTCATGGTCAACCCAGGAAGAGTGTCTGGTAATTTGCTCCTTCCCTTTTCTAAAGATCCCGCTTCCAATTCTTTTATCTCTTTTACAATATTCAGCATTTCAAGTACAGCTGGTTTAGATTTTGATTTCCATTTTGTAGTAATTGTTTTTTTGGCAGTCACCAGAATTAAACATAAGACTTTACTATGTCTAGACATTTCAGGTCCTGTATTCAAGTTCAAAAGAATCATCTCTGTAGTTATAGCCATTTTCTTATTCACTATTTCTTAACTCAGAATTGTTTCTACTCATTTCTGTATGTTTGAACTGCTGTATCTTTAAACTGACTTTTGTACTCAATTTCCAGAATATCTATACTGTACTACTGTACTTCTGTCTAGAAAGTACATGTCTTAATACTAAAACTGTGTAAGTTTTCTACATGCCTCTTTAACCTTGGAACCCAAGCCTTGTACTGCGTAAGTAAGTGCTGTTTTTGTACCAAGTGTTCTACACACTCAGTTAGCACATTTCATCCTTTAAGGTCATTTCACTGAGCTCATTTGTAATCCTTCACTGCAACAGTCTTTTCTATTGAAAATGCACTTACTGAAACTGCATGTAAAATGTGAAATATAGAGGCCTGCTTTAATATGGCTGAATTTCTAGGCCTATGCATAGAAAATGTATTATGTAGGATTTATTCTGGTAAAACTATAATTTATGTCAAGTCTATTCTTACACCTATTTTCTGTACCCTTACTTACAGTTTTCCCTATTGTCTAAATCTCCTTTCTCTATTCTCATGTTGGCTTAGTTCTTAGAATACTGTCTGGTACTTTATAATATTCTGTATAGTTGTTAAGAGCCTTGTGATAATTGTGCAGATTTCAATAAAGCTTCTGGAGGGAGGTGTAGGAAATAGATACATTTCAACAAGTCCCTCTGTCCTCAACCTTTAGGTCTGGTGCCAGTCAAGATAGGCAAATGATATCCCACTCTTCCTTTTCTCTTTATAGCTCATCACTGAAGTGAGATTCTTCAGGTCTTCTCAGTGCAAGAACTGCTGTTTATTAATAAGGTTAAGGGTATGAGCGGCTGTCAGGCTGTTTCAGTAGTCTAGAATTTGATTAATTCATTTTCCAGTTACCTACTGTGTGACTCTGAGCAAGCCCATCAGCCAGACGGTGCTGCTAGCTTGAGTTGGAAAACATCGATGTGGATCAGCACTCTACTCCAGTTAACAAATATATATATTGACACTGAAGAGGTGCAGAGACCAAAAAAACACCAATGAGGAAAAACTCAGCAAAACTTTAATAAATCCACAAAATAAAACATTGAATAATATTAAATGTTTAACTATATCACCTCGTTTTTCATCCTGAATGTTGAGACTTCTTCAAACAACAACATACCTATTGCTGCCCTCTTATATATTCTACATTATACCAATTAAGAACTAATTAAACATCAATAACACAATTAAAACATTAAGATGAGAGCAGCACGTTTATAAATGTATTAAATAGGAATAAAAAAGTGCTATTTAGATATGTTTTATTTAAAATAAAAGAGGGTGAAGCTTTTATGATTCATGTGGTAACTTGGTTGTAATACTATTTTAAACATTTTAGAATTTTAGATTAGGCTTTTATAAAATGTATTTTGACATTTACTACTTTGTACTTGTAGAAGAGTAGTTTACTAAGATGGCGACTAGAGGGCAGTAATGTCTTTTTATTTATTTAATATAATGGGATAGCATTATGTAGTTATGTCTAATATATTTGTTAGATAGCATTTATTATCCATTAGCATTCTATTTTTTTAGGTGAAATGATGTTTTATCATGTTTTTAATTTGGATATCACATATAAAAAATATAGATCTGTTATTTTGTTAACACAGGCCCCATCATTGTAACAGAAGTTGGGCATTCTTATTTAAATAAGCTAATTGATGTTTGAATTGTGTTATTGATGATTAATTGGTTCTTAATTGGTATAATGTAGAATATATAAGAGGGTTAGCAATAGGTATGTAGTTGTCTGAAGAAATCCCAACATTCGGGATGAAAAATGTGCTGATATAATTAAGCATTTAATATTATTCAGCATTTTATTTTGTGGATTTATTAAAGTTTTGCTGCGTTTTTCCTCATTGGCGTTTTTTTGGGCCATGCATCTCTTCAGTGTTGTATTATTTTGTTTATGGTAGGAGCATTTAACGCTCTTGACACTAGCATTCTGTTTCAACAGTTTTGAGTGTTAATTATATAAATTGGTAAATAGAAAAAAAGTAACTGTGAACCTATGAACCTATGGATGGGAGAAAGGAAATTCACCCTGGGGATCACATCAGTCGCCCTGCTAGACAGGGGTCCAGGGAAGTAAATATTGTGGGAAAAAATAGCCAGGGAATTGTTATGGCTAGGCTTGTATAGGCCCTAGGGCCGGTAGCCTAGTACCAACCTATGAACCTATGAAAAAGATGTAAACCAACCAACCTATGAACCAAGTCTATCATTCAGCCTTCCAAGTTTGGTTAAAATTCATGCATTCTACAGGTACATGTGTATGTGCTGTAGTGATAGAGGAAGCTCTACCTTTTACCCTTTGGTCCTCAGCTGTTGTGAGCTCTACTTCAGTTCAAGCATCTCCAGTGGTCTCTGCTCATACAGTGTTTTGAGGGATCTTGCACTCTATCCCTACAAATGAGGCAGTCACCTGCTCTACCAGTTCTTAATTTTGCAAAGTCGGCGAAGTTAATTGTGGAATTTCAGCAAAGGCAGACAGCTTTGACCTCTCTTATTCCTCCCCAATTTATGAGAAGTGATGGTGGATGTGACATGAGCTCTCCTTTGAGGATGGTCTGCTTCCCTGCTCTTTCTGTATCTGAATGGGGTTCTGCAGTTCATTTTTGAGAGTGCCAGGTCACATGCATGTGTTTTGCTTCAATGGAATCTGGTATTCCAGCCTTGGCTTATCTGTGGTTGGGTGAGCTGAAACTGATGCCTATGGCTTTAGGACTTTTCTTTCCAACAGTTGGTCCATTTTTGGCCTGTCCTGTACAGGAGTTGACTTTTTTAGACACTGTCAGCCCCTCCAATATTTTGTAATGCTTCTGAGGTCTATTGTGTCTGGCATTGACACATCTGACATTAGGATAAGCCAGCTTTGGGTAGCCATATGCAGTCTGTCTTTGGGGATCCAGCAGTAGCTGTTCAGACACTGGTTACCCTGACATTGAAAGGCCCAGTGCTGGCAGTGCCTCCTTTTGCAGTGAAAAATTCTTGGGCATTTTCATCCAAGTGTTGTTCAGAGATGGATTGGTAATTTTTCAGCCTAGATCATCCGACTCCTTGAATTGTATTTTCCTTTCAGGTACAGAAGAGTATTTAGAAAGGGCAGGGAGGACACAGATTCCATGATGGAGGATAAGGGTGAGAAGGGTTCTATAGCCTAAGCATTACATCCAGAAGACCTAAAATTCAGCGATAGTTTGCAGATTAAAAAAAAAAAAGCTGGCTCTTTGAGGAAGTTCCATTTTTGCAAAAGAGTCTGCATGAGCATCATCACAGGTGGTTTATTATTGGGATGTAAAACCTAGAGCAACTTAGACACTTAATGTCTAAAGAAGATGAATAATATCACCGGACCCCTGCCATAATGTGATGTCTGAAAGTCCCAAAACTGGATGTCAGTGCTTATCCAGCTGTCCAGAAGAGGACTGCTATTCTGTCTTAACAGCTTTTCCAACTAGGAGGTAAGGGTTTTGTACAGGCTGAGTAGAGTTTTGCAGCCACACCATAGCATCTCTGAGAACTTTGCTACCTTACGCAGAGTCTCTCTCTTTAGCAGCATATCATAGATGAAGTGCTGCATACTTTGGGGGATTTGCCTAAAAGACCACTGAATGTGGGACTTCTCAGTGTTGTCAGTAACCTGTTTGTGTCATGTTCAATGTCATAGGGAGTGCTGTGTGGGCAGCAGGATCTTGCTTAATTATTCTCTAATATCCTTAGCTATACATTATCTCTTTCAGTGAAGGTACTAAAGTGCTCTATATGTGCACCATTCAAAGGACATTTGATGGTGGGACCTGAAATTTGATCAACATCTCTTGTGCAGGAAGGAGAAGGGGAAGTCCTCTCAGCTGCTGTGATCACATTTTATTCTCCTTAGTGCTCCTTTTCCAGGGCATAAAGTAGCCAGAGAATTTAATTTGTTTGGTGAGCCCTGTGGAACCCATAGCTAAAGGGAGCTGGATTTGCTCAGTCCCAATCAAGCTGTATCAAAGCAACACCACTGGGCCAATGGCCATAAATCACAGCAGTCTGAATGGGGTCATGTTCCCTTTTAAGAGGATTCATATTACTGCTGACTTGCAGTCTAGCTATCCCCTGTGAGAGGCAGATCATAGGATATTTCTCCCTACACTTCTGCCAGTGGTGCTAGATTTTCAGTAATAGTTGCTAACAGACTATCAAGCACACAGGGTTACTATATTCCATTCATATCCAGACTGAAATGTCCATTGTTAACCTTTCTGGGATGTTTCACTCAAAATACCAGCAAGGATGGAAGTACAGCAAGTATTTAAAAAAAAAAAAACTATTTAAGATGTCCCAGTAGACCTGTGAGGATAAGGATATTATTGAAAGGATGCTAGGCATAAACAACATGTTCTACATGGACCTACTCAAAGCCCTGTCACTATACCCTGTATCCGACATTCTGCTAAGAGGTGACCTGTGTCTAGTTTACAAGGCATCCTCCAACACAGTACTGATGGATTTACTGCACATCAACAAGTCAAATGGCATCAGAAATAGGTTCATAGGTTCATACTAGGCTATCTGCCCTAGGGCATTTATAAGCCTAGCCAGAGTGTGTGTGGCTTTCACCACCCCTTATAATGAGAATACTATACCCATTAGTTTGCTGTGCCTCTGTCCAGCAGTGGCACAGAGATGATTCCCGGAGTAAACCTACGATGTCCCATCCACTCGTTAAGATTTCTCTTGAACAGAGTCAGTGAGGGGCTCTGCCTCACATGGACTGGGATTCTGTTCCATAGTGTAGGGAGTCTCTGGGTGATGAATCTGTCCCTCCAGCATATCCTATTTATATCCGTGTTGAGGTTTAAGTCTCTTGCTCTCGTGGCTCTGGTGGATTTGGATTTTTTGAGGTGGAGCATGTCCATTAATTCCGGGTTGGACATGGCCTTGTATCAGGCACAGATCACCTCTGAGCAGACAGTATGCAACTAAATAGAGCTGGAGTTTCTTCAGTCGGGCAGCGTATGACATATGTTTGAGCCCCTTTATCCTTTTGGTGAGGAACTTTTGGGGTCTTTCCAACTGCTGCAGGTGTCGAGTAAGGTACATTCCGAATGGGGCATTGTACTCAATCATTGGTGTGATAAGTGAAGAGTAAAGGGGTACAATGACCTCTCCTGATCTGGATGTGAATCCCTTCATGATCAGGTGGGCAATGTAGAAGGTCTTCCTAACCACTTTGGCAATGTGAGTGTCAAAAGAGAGGTTACTGTCAACTTGGGTCCCCAGGTCCCTGATAACTTCTTCCGTGTTTAATGGATTACCACCTATGTGGTAATTAGGGGTTACCTTGTTTTTCCCAAAGGGTATGACTATACATTTTTTGGCATTTAGCTTAAGGCCATGGCTCTGGCACCAGTTATCCATTTCTATGAGACCTCTCTGGAGGATGTCTGTGTCTGATGGAGTGTCAATTATGGTGCCCAGTTTGCAGTCATCTGCAAATTTTGTCAGCCACAATCCCCCTATGTTTGCCTGCACTTCAGAAAAATAAATGCCAAACAAGAGGGGGCCCAGGACTGAGCCCTGTGGGACACCGCTCGTGATCGGCTTAGAGTCTGACATGGCACCAGCAACTCTAACCCTGTGGGTTCTGTCCTTGAGACAGTTTGCAACCCATCTTGTGACATATGGGTTTACATCTAAGCTGGTGAGCTTTTCTATGATGCCCGAGTGGGGTATTGTGTCGAACGCTTTTGCTAGGTCAAGGTAGGCTGTGTGAACTGCCTTACCCTCATCAATGGCCTTAGTGACTGTTTCGAAAAAGTCGACCAAGTTCAAGAGGCAGGATCTGCCCTTGACAAAGCCAAATTGGGTAGGATCCAGTGTCTGTAGGTCCCCAATGTCTTTATTTATGAGTTCCATTATGATCCTCTCCATAGCTTTGCAGACAAGGCTCATCAAGCTTATGGGGCGGTAATTTCCAGGGTCCGTAGAAGCACCGCCTTTGTGGAGTGGGACTAAAGTTGCCGTACGCCATTCTTTGGGTACGTATCCTGTAGTAAGGCTAAGATTAAACAGCAGCCTTATGTGTGGGTTTAGTTCCTCATTGAGTTCGTGTAGCAGACAGCCGGGGACACCGTCCGGTCCCATTGATGCTGTGTTTTTGCTTTAGAGAGAGCAGCTCTCACCTGGGCATCTGAGATGTTTGGGAGGCTAGACTCTGGTGGGATAGATATTTCTCCTTTTGGGGGGGAGGGAGGGGAGAAATTAGCAGTGAACCTGTCTGCCAGTATGTTGGCAATGTCGGTGGGTTCAGTGATTTTTGTATCATTTTGGACTAATTCTGAGCATATCTGGGAGTTTCCACCCAGGTTTCTAACATAGCTAAAGAAGGCCTTATGATTGTCTTTTGTGTCTTTAGCGATTTTTCTCTCAAAGTTGGCCTTGGATGATTTTATGAGTGATCGTAGTTTTTTGCTAGTATTGATCAGAGATGCCTTCCCTTTTAGGGATTTTGCTCTGTCATGTAGTAGCTTTCTCCTCTTGTTGTAGAGTTTGTTTATGGCTGGGGTCCACCAGACCGGGCGCCTGCCTTTGGTGGAAAGGGTCTTGATTTTATTAGGGATTGCTTGATCCATACATTCCTGGAGGTGCTCGTAGAAGGCATTTGTAAGGGTTTCAGCAGCATGGGTTGTGGTTTCCACTGGCTCGGGGGCCTTGAAGGATACCACTCCAGCCTTAAGAAGTGTGAAGTTTGCTTTTGAGAAGTTCTTCACTGTGGTCTTTTTTGCTGGGGTTGGGGGCGGGATGTGGATCTCCAGTGATATTAATTTATGGTCTGATCTCACCGATGAGGGATATACTTCCGGTGTGGAGCATTTTGTCCCCATGTTTGTGGTGATCAGGTCTAGTATATTTTCTCCTCTTGTGGGAATGGTGACTAGTTGTTCCATAGCATTTGAGTTTATGAACTCCAGGAACCTTTGGGCTAGGGTGTTGGGGCTTGAGTAATGTTCCCAGTCTATGTTTGGGTAGTTGAAGTCACCCAATATGATGGTGTTTGGAGAGAAATTCATACTCTCCAGTGTCTTCAGGAAGGCTGTGTGGGTTTCCTGAGTTTGAGAGGGTGGTCTGTAGCATGCTACAAACTGTAGGGCAGTTTTACCTTTGGTTAATTGCACCTGGATGGTCTCCGATGCTTCGTGCGTTGCCACTAACCTGGAGGTGTGGGTATCCTTTATGAATATGGATACTCCCCCTCCTTTTGTGGTTCAGTCCGGATTTTGGGGCCGGAATGCATGATATGAGGTATAACCTGACAGTGCTGGGGTGCTCTCAGGAGCCTTGAACCAGGTTTCAGTCACAGCACAGACATCGATGTTCTCCATACTGAGGAGGGCTTCGAGGGCGTGCATCTTGAGGTTTAGACTTCTGGCATTGAGCAGTATTACCCTTAGTTTTTTTCCATTTTTGTTTTCTAGGGTGGTAGGTTTATCATTTGAGCCTTGCCTAAAAAAGGCACTATGGGGGTGGCAAGAGCCTTTGCCAATATCCAGAAGCCAGGGGTGACAGGTGCAAGCCGTCCCTTGCGAAGCAGCGTGGCTTGTCAAGCATGTCATCCCAGGCAGACAGACATTGGATCCTTTTAGAATGACACCAATAATTAAGCCAATTATTAAAGCTGATCATTTTGTCTCTGTATTGTGGCATCATTCTTGGTGAGGGTAGGATACTGGTCAGGGTCATACCGGCCTAGGCTACATAATCTGAGAGCTCCTCTATGTCTCTTTTCATGTAGTCCAGGGAGGTATGTCTCGGGTCGTTCACACCGGCATGGAAAATGACCGAGTCATACTTGTACTTGCTGTGGAATGACCTGAGTGCTTGTGTTATGTAGCGGATTCTAGTGCCCGACGGGCAGCTTACTGTGATCTTTTCCTTGTTCAGTCTGGTGAGTGGGACGTCAGTGTGTCTGACTATGGAGTCACCTATAACAAGTGTGTCTGGCATTGTGTTTGGCCTTAAGGGCTGTGACTGTTTAGCACACTGACTTTGAGAGCTATGTGTTGCATGTCTTATGTCTTATGTCTTGAGGTGGCAGTTGCTTGTGTGTCTGCTTTGGAGGCCTTTGTAGTTTTGGTAGATTTTTGATCAGTGCCTCCGAGTATGTCTTTGTGTGTTTATGTGTTTGTTTTGCAGTTGTGATAGTTCTATGTGAAACTGGGTTTGTGGTGTGCGTGGTTTCCTTCTCCTCCTGTCTGGTCTTGCCAGTCCTGAGTTGAGAGAGCTCAGCCTCCAGTTTGGCTGTATAGTTGCATCTCTCACATGTATTTGTGTTTTGTGGGAGAAGGAGTTGGTTGTCTGTGTACATGAGGCAATTGTAACATTGCCTCAAGATGCCAAGATTCACCAGCTGAACAGGAGAGGACGCTAGCAACTGACCCTTCGACATGCTAGAAAAAGTGAAAAAGTTTGCTGTGTAACTGAGTCAGAAGGGACCTATAGTGAAATGGGTACTCAAGGGGATTCTAGGCTAGCTTTTGAGATAGAGAATAGACTGTTTAGATTGCAAGTAGAGACGTTCTAAGGGAAAAATTGAAGAGCAGACTCTACGGAGCCAGAAATAGTTTAACCGGCGCTGCCCGATGGTGCTCTGTGGGCAACTCCGCGCTAAATCACGCAAAAGCACGCTAAAGCGGGCTTTATAGCAGGGGGTTGAAAAGAGCTAGTAAGTGACCCAAAATGGCCAATAGACTAGAATTTTCTGGCTGGAACCACTGCTCTAGGGACAAATAGGCTGCTCAGTGCTCCCCACTCCCACTGGTGAACAAAGAAGCTTCCCTTTATCCAAATAAGGATACGGAATAGCACAGGAACCAAGCCAAAGCCCAGAGATCAGCAAACTCTGAAGACTGGACTATTCTAGTTCAGTAAGGCGGGAAAACAAGATATTTTTTTGCAGAAAACAGAGGAAAAACAGACAGACAAATACTCTGTCTTGAGGTCTAAACCTCTTCTGCAGCATCAACTGAACAGTTTGGAGGGACAGGTATATTCACAGAGAATACCGTTGTTCTAGAACAGATTCCCCAGCCATATAAAATAAAGTTCATCCCTAAAGAAAACTACAAAACAAAACAAACCCCCCCCCCCAAAAAAAAATAACCATAACAACAAAACCTCAGCTGAAAAAACACAGGATTGATATAATAGTAAGCGCTTTTGTTCTTTAATTAAAATCAGAACATCAGACTAAAAGTTGGACATTTAACCAAAAACTTAAATACAGTAGATTATGTGGCAAACAAAAGCAATGATAATGACTCACTAATCAAGCAATCAATCATTGTCTTTGTGCCATAAAAAAGCACTTGATGCTGATAAACTCGTTAAGACCTGGAGCCTTATCGACTCTAAGCCTAATCTGCCATGCTGATTCCCAGCACTCCAAAAGTGTTCGGCTGTCTCCATTAAATAGACCATCTGTAACATAATCGATAACTGTAAAATATTTTTTTTTTAAATCTGTACATACAGCCTCATTTTTGGCTAGTGCATTGTTAGGATCATTCTTTTTGATAGCCAACATGTGTTTATAAAGGGTCTATATTAGAACGTTGAAGTTTCAAAACTTCGAATGTTCTAATATCGACCTGTATTAAGCGAAAGTTGAAAATATTAAAGCTACAGAGAACCACATTTTTTCCTAGGGAAAGAATTCAGTTGTCCATTTCTGTTGCTTTAGTATTTTCAGCACTGTGGTGGAAAGTTACGGGTCGGGTACAGCTAAGTGTACGATTGAGCACGGGTTAGGTTAGTTAGTGTGCGGGTTAGGTATGTGTGCAATTGTGTGGATGTGAGGGTTAGGGCGGGTTAGGTGAGTTAGGATTAGGGCGTGGGTTAAGTGTGTGCAATTGTGTGGACGTGAGGGTTAGGGCGGGTTAGATGAGTTAGGGTTAGGATGCAGGTCAGGTAAGTGTGCGATTGTGTGGATGTGAGGGTTAGGGCGGGGTAGGTGAGTTAGGGTTAGGGCACTGGTGAGGTGAGTGTGCGATAGTGATGGACCTTAGAGTTTGGGTTAAGGCAAGTGGATAGTTAGTGGTGTATGTATAGTTTAGTGTAGGGGTTAGGTGTAAGATTTTAGGTGTATATGTGTGGATTGCTGTTTGTTTGGTGTGCTTGTTTTGTGTGTATGTGTTTTGGAACAGCAATTTTTTTCCCTAGGAAAATTTGCTGTTCTGTATGTTCAATGTTTTCAGCTTTCGCTGAATAGGGGTCGATATTAGAACATTCGAAGTTTTGAAACTTCGATGTTCTAATATAGACCCTTCATAAACCCCTTCTTAAACTTATAGTTTTCTCAATGTAAAATGAATTACATGAATCACATCGAGCAACATACACAATAAACTTCGAATTGCAGTCAAATCTGAAAAAACTGTTTAGTCATATTGCAATGATTAAAAATCATAGTGGAAGTGTTACTCATGAAACGACATTGCTTGCATTTACCACAGCTGAATGTTCCAGCCTTAGTAGCTTGTGCAAGGCAATGTCGCCCTGCCCATCCCTGCTTTAAAATAGACTTAAAATTGAGCAGTTTCTTAAAAGTAATTAATGGTCTGCAACCAAGTACAGTTTTCAGCTCAAAGTTGCCCAAAATAACTTTCCAATTATCAAAAATAATGTCTTAAATAACCCACATTTCATTGGAAATGGGACTAGGAAATGCAGATGTAAAATTACCCTGCTTGGTCAAACCTTGGTTTACACCCCCATGGCCGATCAGTACATCAGTATTCTTCTCCCTACAAAGGATTGGTCAGGCTTTGTTGGACCAGATGTCTTGGTGGGTTAAACCTCTGTCTACACGCCCATACCTGACCAATCCATTACTGTTGTCCCTACTAAGGACTAGTTGGGCTTTATCAGACCTAAGCAATGAAACTTTGTCTACAATGGTGGACAGCCAATCGGCTTTATACCCATGGTCAATGAGAAGTTCTATCAATTCCTTTACCTCTTCCAAAATTATAAAACATATACAGAAAAAAGGTTTTTGACTCTCTTTTTGACTGTAGCCTGCCTGGGGTGGGAAGGAATAATTAATTTTTCTATTAACACTCAAAAATATTATTTGATGAACTGCCTCCATTATAAATCTGCTTTCCGTTGTGTTGTTTTGTATATTCTGAGACCTTTGGGAATTACCTTCTGTATTTTACATTGGTTAAGGTAAAAAATGTCCCATTTAGTACAGATGTAGTTTTTAATGTGATTCTCTAGGTCTGTGAGGGTGTTGCTGCCTTGATTGGGTGGGGTGTTGGGGGTGGAGGCATCTTGAGTCCATTCGGGTGTTATAGCGAATCCCTTGAATCTAGAGTTGTTCATCTTTGTGTCCGAGTCTACCTTTTTACAAGACTGGGCCTTGTGGGGTCCAGAAAAATTGCAAACAAATACAGAAAAAAGGTTTGGCGGCAGCACCCTCATTGACCTATAGAATCACCTTAAAAACTACATCTGTACTAAATGGGACATTTTTTACCTTAACCAATGTAAAATACAGAAGGTAATTCCCAAAGGTCTCCGAATATACAAAACAATAATGCAAAGGAAGGCAGATTTACAACGGAGGCAGTTCAAATAATATTTTTGAGTGTTAATAGAAAAATTAACTATTCCTTCACCCTGGGCAGGCTACACGCAAAAAAAGAGTCAAAAACCTTTTTTCAGTATTTGTTTGCAATTTTTCTGGACCCCACAAGGCCCAGTCTTGTAAAAAGGTAGACTCAGACACAAAGATGAACAACTCCAGATTCAAAGGATTCGCTATAACACCTGATTGGACAACAACACAATGGAAGGCAGATTTACAATGGAGGCAGTTCATCAAATAATATTTTTGAGTGTTAATAGAAAAATGATAAAACATGGAACAAAAAAAAAAAAAAACACAAGATTTTCTTTGCACTCAAGAGCCTGGCGTCAAATAACTTTGGATACTTGGGTGCAGAGGATCAGTGCCGGAGGTCACCATATTCCCTTCACGCTTTTTCAAAGATCAGAACAGAGAGTCCCCAATGTTCCACCCAATCAGTGATTAAGCAGCATTAGAGATTCAAAAACTGCTAGAAAAAATAATCATCCAAGAAGTCCCACTAGATCAGATAGTATCCGGATTTACTCAAGGTTCTTATTGGTGCCACAAATAAGATGGGGGAATTGAAACTAATTTTAGACCTCAGCCTACTGAACAAATTTGTTCAGCAAACAAAATTCTGAATGGTCACGGTTCAGTCTATACTTCCCTTTCTTGGAGGAAAATGATTGGATGTGCTCCATAGATCTTCAGGACACGTATTACCACATAAAAATGGACAAACGGTGAAGGGTCCTCCACTTTTGGCTAGGAGCCAGTCATTTTCTGTTCAGAGTGCTGCCCTTTGGCCTCACCACAGCCCCCAGGGTGTTCACCAAGTGTCTGACAGCAGTAACAGCTCACTTGAGACTGCACAGATTCTGGGTGTTTCCTTATCTAGATGACTGGCTCATCACTGCCACCACCAGGCATCTACTGCTTCAAGCAACAGACTTCATTCTGTACCTATTCACTCATCTGGGAATTACAGTGAATCAGTCAAAATCCCAGCTAACTCCCACTCTGGATTTAGGGTTCATAGGAGCTCATCTGAATACCATTTCTTGTGTAGATTCTCTTTCTCTTCACAGGCTACAAAAGATAAAATACCAAGTACAAGCCATTCTTTCCAAAGACAAGGCTCCTGCACTTCTAGTCCTTTGAGCTTTAGGGTCCATGGCAGTGACTAATACCTTAGTTCCATTAAGATTTCACATGTGGCTGCTTCAATGGCTTCTAGCATCCCACTGGTCCATCCTAACAAATCCAATAACGCATCTAATTTTGATCACCAGTCATTGCAAAAAGGATTTACCCTGGTGGATGGAATCTGAAGAAATTCTTTTAGGTTGTCCCTTTGGCCCTCCTCAACCCAAGGAAATAGTGACCACTGATGACTCCCAGATGGGGTGGGGGGGCATTATCTGGGAAGAACAGTCGAAGGCAGTTGATCCCCGAGAGACCAATTTGCATATCAATGTTCTGGAACTGAAAGCAGTGCTCTTAGCATTGCAAGCCTTTCAATCTGTCTTTCCTCTAGGAATGATTGCAAGTCAGTCAGACACAACATGTCAGTAGTCTGGTACAATCAACAAACAGGGCGGAACCAAGTGTTGCCTCCTGTACCCCTGTGTCAAAAAGCTCTCAGGGTGGCCAGTGGGTGATATCCTCCAACTGCTTTCTGATAGGATTGCACATCCCAGGGAGCTTGATCATGATAGTGGACAAACTGATGGGATGCATTCTACTGCCTCATGGGTGGTCTCTGAATCCCAGAGTGATGAAGGAGATTTTCTGTTGCTAGAGCCAGCCTTGCTGCGACCTCTTTGCATCCCCCTTAAACAACTCGTGCAGCAGATACTTTGTCCAAATTCCAACTTAGGGAAAGTCCCTGAGAGACACTTTCCTTCATGACAGGCCTCAGGACTACTCTACGCCCCCCCCCTTCCCACTGATTCCTCCCTTCTTAAAGAAAACCACCAGTTTGAGAAGCAAGGTGATCCTCATTGCGCTCTTCTGACCATGAAAAGTCTGGGTCCCCTTTCTGTAGCCTCATCTGATTCATCATCCATAGATTCTGGACCCAGTTCTGATCTTCTGTCTCATCCACAGGTACTTGTGTACCCCAATCTTCAGAACCTCAAGCTTATAACTTGGCTCCTCCAATTCCGTTAGTCGCCAAAATTCTGCTGGCCTCCCATAGACCTTCCACCAGGAAACTTTACCACAGTTAAGTAGAAAAGATTTTGTATTTGGGCATGCAATAATGGTTTAAACCCTTTTTCTGCATCAGCTGAAAAGGTACTGGAGTTTTTAGCTATGCTTTCTGTCAAAGAGCATCTGCTTCTACTGCTATGGTCCAACTAGCTGCTATTTCCAATTTCCACATTGGCTTCAATGACCATTCACTAATTTCTCATAGATTGTGCAAAGTGTTCATGAAAGATCCTTCATGGTTGAAACCTCCATTTAAAGACTCTTTAGCCCCTTGGGAACTGACCTTAGATTTGCAGTCCCTCATACTTTCTCCATTTGAACCAGCAGCTACTTATCACTTAAAGTTTCTTTCATGGAAGACTATTTTTCTGATAGCCGTTACCTCTGCCAGAAGAATTTCTGAAATACAAGCGCAATCTTCAAAAGCCTCATATTTGATTTTCCATAAGGACAGAGTTTCACTAAGAACCAACCCATCTTTCTCCCTAAGGTGGTCTCAGAAGCTAATATTAATCAAACCATCGACTTACCGTTTTTTCCAAATTTTTCCAGCAAAGGTGAATATTGCTTACATTTGCTGGATGTTCACAGACAGCCAAACTCCTAGGAGGACTCAGAGAAGGAGCCCCCTGATGATGTCCCTGTAGGCAGACGTAGGCTTGCCCAGTATGCCCTGGCATTGGCTAAGAGACGCCTCATAGTACATTCACTGACAACATAGGGCCCTAGGAACTGACACCTTACTCCTATTCACACACACATAATAAAATAGCTGATGCCAGGCAACCCACACAACTTGTACTTATACATGTATTGGCTGTGTACTGCTTGCATCACACAGAGTCAGCCCTGAACTACAGGTCTGTTAACTGCTGCATTCACAAGGTAAGTCTCTAACCTACCCACTAATTGTAAGGATTACTGTAATATAGTATTGTATGTATTATCTGTTGCTGTTATGCCAGGAAATATAGTGAGCTATTTGGACAGATGCAACATCCACAGGGGACTACAGACACCCAGTCCAATAGTATATGCCCGTAATATTCTTAAACCATCATGGTTGGAATATTCATGACATCAGGCAAGGGAGATGTTTATTAGTGGTCACACATGATATTCGGGCAACTGTCTACCCAAGCTGATCATGTGCTGTTGTTCCCCCACCCCCAACACAGCAGTGTAGCCATATCACTGCCTTAACAGAAAATCAGCTATGGACCAGGCAATCTCAGGGCTGTAACACAGATATTGCTCACACATTGTATGTCTGTCTTCACGCAGGATAACAATGTACATATAAATGCTGTTGATTGTGTGATGAATGACTCCTGTCTGGTGACCTGTGTGGCTCAGTGGACTAAGGAAGCTAGCATGGGTGATGGCGTTGATGGTTCTAATCTAGATTTACTCACATCTTTTGCATGTGAGGTAGTACTATATTGGTGTGTTCACTGACTGTCATACCTCTCAACCTCTTAGTGCAACACATCAGGGAAAGTCAGAAAGACTGGGAGGACAAAGGCCCAAACATAGGGATAGATTGTAACTATTGTTCCCATAAGTCTTGAAAGTTGCTGGAAGTAAAGTTGGTGCATTATTACATATGTTCTGAAGGATATAAAGTCTGAAACACAAATTCTTGTAATTAGTATAATGTAGTGACATCAATATTCAATAATTCACCAGAAGACCACAGATATATGAGGAACAGACCAAACATATGAGGCAAAACTCTAGACGTTTTGTGAAAATCAGGACAGTTGAGAAGTATGCAAACTGTCTGTTGGTGGTATAACGTTACCAACTGCAGTCACATATTAAGTGCAGTACACAGCTGGGGAATGCCATGGACATTTTGAGTGAAGTGCAGTACTGCAGAAACAGGGGCCAATGTTAATGTCTGTAACATACAAAATCCCTGACTGCAGTACAGGTAGGTGTGGCCTGGAGTCACTTTATAAGTACTGACAGTCCCACTGGGCATACCAATACACTTAATTAAAATGAGCACAATTCTGTTGCCCCTTCATCAAAATGTATATATATGTCTGTACATACAGACTTATACATATCCATCTGTCACTATCTCTCTCTCTCATATGCATAGTATGCCTATCGCTATGTAGTGTCAAATATATATATATATATATATATATATATATATATATATATATATATATATAAATGATGCATACACCCCCCATATGTCTATATAACACATATACATATACACGCACAGCTACATTTATATATACTTCCCTATTATATACAGAAATATGTGTGTGGATGTCTGTATTGTCTGACATACCCTAATAATGGTGAAGAAATCTGCAGTATCACACAGCCCTACTGTTGCTCAAAGGATGCAAACTAAGGGTGCAACAGCACATAATCCACTTACCTACAGACCCCTGTGCCTGCTTGATGTCACCGCATAGACACAGGTGAGCAGGTGGTGTAATGTATAATGTTGTAAATGCATGTATGGACAGGACACATTGTCCCTGCTCACAGGTTCATCTCTGTAACTACAAGTATTCACATATGACCATACTGCTAACTGTACATACATAGCTAGGGTAAAAACCGGTATCTCGCTGCTAGGATACTAGATGTAGATAACATTATGAAGCAATATCACTCTGCAGACCACAGATGCTGTTCAACGCAGGCCTATTTTGTTTAATGCACTAGTACTGTCCCTGCAAGCATATGCACAACAGACTTAACCTGTGGTGCGTGCAATAAGTACTGTGATCTATAATGTATAAGATTAGATAGGTAGGGGTTCCAGTCTCACTCCAACCCACTTGGTGTGTGTGTGTGTGTGTATGTGTATATATATATATATATATATATATATATATATATATATATATATATATATATATATATATATATATATATATATCCCCTCTGCAATGGTTATGAACCTTTTGGCCTTGTAACTTGCTGCTGGCTTCCAAACTCCCCTTTTCTACAAGGCCTGACGATGTCATCCACCTTAAGATTACCACCTGACAGTGTAGTATCAGACTTAAGCCATGGCTCGTGTGATAAATACACTGTGATATATAGTGTGTAAGTCTAGATAGGTAGGGATTCTAATTTCACACCAGGCTACTTTGTGTGTCTGTGTTTATCCCCCTGCAAAACAACTGTCATGCCCTCATCGGCTATCCACCTGCAATGGTTATGAACCTTTTGGCCCTGTAACTTGCTGCTGGCTTCCAAACTGCCCTCTTCTACAAGGCCTGATGATTTTATCAACCTTAAGACTACCAGCTGATATTTTAGTATCAGACTTAAGCAGTGGCACGTTTGATAAATACAGTGATCTGTAGTGTGTACAACTAGATGGGTAGGGGGTTTAATCACACTCTGGGCTACTTGGTATGTGAGTATGCCAGATCACATAAATATGATCACCTTGGTAGTTTTGCAGTATTCGTGTGTACTGTGGTTGAATGGCTACCAAGCAGTAGAGGACCCAAGAGTGCGCCCTGTTGAGCACTGCTGCTGACAGATCAGCTGTTGAATGGGCATGTCCCTATGTTGTGTGTGTGTCCCAGCAATGGGCCACTTACTGACCCTTACAGTGACAGCATTGTGGATGCCTAAGCGGGTGCTTTGTAAATATTGCCTGAGTGCGGCATATAGTCAGATGGCTTGGATCACTGTAGGGGATTGTATGCCCTGATGTACCCTCACCCAGGTCCTTGCTGACTGCCTGGGAAATGTCCACTACATGTCACAGTCATGCTCAACCTGTCACACATCCAAACTGTGTAGAATCAACTGTGTGTAAAACACATATATGTGTGTGCTGATCAGCTCCATGATGATTGCCCCTACAGGCATACAGATATGGATACATAGACAAAGAGGTGTATAGTTATGTTGATCAGTGGCCGCACCACCTCAGTGCGAGGGTATAACAGTTGTCATTTTCCAATCAGCTGGTGTGCAGTCAGTGGTGTCACTATGATTGCAAGGGTTTCTCAATGGTGTTAATAATCCTTGTCAGATCACATGTGGAATGTAGCCTGGAATGTTAGCGTGTGCAATAGAAGCTGTGTATCTCCCAGTGAGAGTCCAGTTACAAACTGCTCTGTAAATATGAAAGTTATGGGACAGGTTGTAGGAATGTCATGTGTCACATGTGGAGACAAGGGTGTGTAGTTGACACAGTGTGGGATAACAGGTTAGGTATGAGTACAGACCCTTCATATGTGGCATCATGATGTATGAGGACACAGACAATCTTGACCTGTCCTTGGAGGTCACACATGTAACTACACTGTGCATTGTGGTTCTGCTTTGTGTGGGTGGCTATGTTTGTCAGTTACAGTGTCCACTCAACATCACAGGAACACTATGTATTTCTTTTAGCTGAGGAGGTAGTGCCTCCATGTTAAGGGGCACCCTTACCCCAACTGTCACACAGCACCATCCACCTGTTATTGTACAGCCTGCTAATGGCAGTTGTTCAGTCAGGTCTGCTGAGCCATGATGAGCCTCTGTCCCTCTTCCCACATACAGCCAAGGTCATGAAATTGTAATGCTGCTGATATAATGCATGGATGTATAGCTCTGCATACATGCCTGTTCCATCTGAAAGGGGAGGTGCAGTCATGCTCTTGTCAACCATTCCACAAGGGGTAATAAATGGCTGTCTTGACATATATCTCTGTATTGTCTGCAAGGGGGGGGTGGGGTATGTGCCCGTAGTTCCAAGGATACTGATCTGTGGCCATATCCCACCGAGGAGGACATGACATTAGGAAGGGCTGTACTGGTTACACATATTGGTAAACACATGATGAACACATGATGCAATACATAGGATTCTCCTGTGGGGATGTCACGGCACTGCTGCAGGGCATTGTAGTTAAGGACCTGGACCATCCTTTGGGCAAGTGATCTTCAGCATGACTAAGCAACACAGTGTGTACATATTACGCTCCCCTAACATGTTTGTCTGTGCTCTGTACAGACACCTTGTGTGACTCTTGTCTTGCAATATGCTGGAAGTAACTACAATATGTACTTGTACAGAGGACAACTAGCATGTAGTGCCAAGCAGTGTCCCCATATAACTGAGTCATGTCATCTGAAATTCCATGGTAGGAGTTAGCATGGCTATGAGCTCTGACACTGACACACACCTACTGAGAGTGGACCAAATACACTGTTACTTTTGCTCAAGGCCAGAACATGCCTACCGACTGTAACCGGTAAAGCCCATTGACTCTTACACTATGCAATGGATGCTGGACATATGTCTCACTCCACCAACCATGGTCTGACAAGTTGTATGACAATATTAGTTCAGCAGACCTTGCTGGAAATGTGTATGTCATGTATATAGTGTTATGTCAATTGATAGACAGGCGAGTGACTGACAGTCATACTCTGGAAAGGTAGCATTGGGAGACCTACTCTACAATGATGCCAGTCACCAATGGAGATCACCTTCCTCCATTATTGGCATACCCCATCTACCTATTCCATCTCTGCTGCCACAGCCAGTGTCAGTGACCTCTGACTAAGTACATTATCAGGTGATTGCATATTGCATATTACAGAATCACACACAGGACCAAAAGTTATCCAGGATGGCCTAAGATACAGTCAGTTATTCTCTGGGCTGCTGACAAACACTAACCACCAATGACTGCACAGTACTGTCCTGTGGGAAATCTTCCACCCCTGCAAAATATTGTAGTGTCCACACACTGCATACAGTTGAGCTATTACACATGGAGTTATGGACACAGAGAGTAATGTAACCTATGACTGTCACTGGTCAGAGATGTGAGAAGGCATTCACTGATGTACAGCCTATACCAACAGGTTTGGGATCTAAATCGCACTGCTATACTGAAATGTGGCAGTCATCAAACCTATCACTGTGTGCAATGACACCCTTGCCATGTCACTACACAGGCATATAGTACAACTGTAGCAGCCACACAGGTTTAATGGTACACCAATACACAGTGTAGATAACATCCTCTATGGAGTCCATGTCACGACTGTACATGTGCAGTTTGTCTCTGAAATGCTTTGGAGGGGAAGTGTATGGCTCCATCCAGGGAGGTGTCAGTTCCTGCTTATCTATGACAGGACTAACATCTCTCATCTGTTCTACACACCAACATTGGGGGGTATGCATAGTACATGCTGGTGAGATAGGTATGTATTACAGGCAGTACACCCTACATGAAGCAGCCCCCCCCATGCATTTAAAGCATACATCTGCTTTGACACACATTATGTGCAGGTTACACATTGGGATGCAGAACATGAAAATCATAACTGTTGTCGGGTAACTGTTGGTACTGGACACAGGATATATATAGATGGGCCATCTCCATTAGCATAGCTTGTAGATGTGTTAGTTGCCAAATCCCTGGTGACACTTATAAAGGCTAGCATATCTTCTCACAGATTAGGGTTGCATGAGTGTGCTAAATGCTGCCATTGTCATTGTTAGCCTGTTATACACATATGAACCTATGGAGACATGCGCTTATAGTGCTTTACCTTGCTGAAGACATATTTCTCCTGTGCTGACATGCCATCCTGTGCTGCTTTATTTCTGCTGTGTATCCATGGGTTACTCCAACAGACTCCTGTAACAGAAGCATAAACAGGCCCGTGACACACCTGTCCTTGTGTAACTAAACAGCCAGTACAACATCATACAACATAAGGTACACAAATGTACATGGTGTACTCATGACAAATGCCAGCACACAGTATCTGTCATTAACCACTACAAGTGGCATGGTGAGCCAACAATGCATTACACAAGCACGTTACCTAATATAGTCACCATGTGCATCAGACACATAGCTTTATATCCCTGCATCGATGGTGAGGATGACATGGATGTGGCACAGGTATCACTTGCACAGGGTTGTATGGGGGTGCAGGAGGCCTAGGCTGGCCCAAATGGTAGACAGCATGTTGTGTATGAATCAGGATGGGTGCATGCAATATGGACCATGGAGAGGACCTGTGTGTGTGTAGGTGACCTGCATTTGACAGTGGTGTGTGCATGTGTGTACACAGTCAAGCTCAGTGCTAGCCCTATATTGTGTATGTTGAACAGCTTTGGACTGTACATGGTAGAATTGACAGTTTACTGTCTTCGGCCCCGAACATGGGAACTGGATCTGCCAGGAGTTACACTGGCACCTCCATGCCCGAGGTCAGAAGTGGTGCTAGTACCTGATAGTGACTGCTGTTTGTTGGAACCGTGTCCCCAACAGGACTGTCCAAGACCACAAGCCCATAGCCTGCCAGATCATGGTGTGGACAGCACACTCCTCTCTGTAGCACTAGATGTACTGTCAGTGCAGAAGTGTGTGTGCACGGCCACATGGACTCTCAGTATATGGTGTTGCTGTCCTATGTCCACAGGTCCAATGCTCAACTCAAACCACATGTTCCAGTGCAGACACTGTGCGGTCCAAGATAGACACTGTCTCAGCCCACCGTCTGTCCACTACATCAGTGAACTGATCCAGGGTGTCAGCAATGCAGTGGAGGCAGTCACAGATATCACACTTTGCTGCATCCATATCCCTAAGCATATGCTTGGTGTTCTTTTCAGAACATGCCTGTGCCTACATGATGGCCCTAAACATGCGCTGAGTGACCCATGATGTGACGCCTGCATCTGGTGGTAGATGGACAGCAAGCCTCCTACAAGCACCCCTGTCAATCCACCTGTGTGGGACCTCACCAGCTGTCTGGCTATTGCCAGTGTCTACACTCACTGGAGCCATAGTTGCCACACTTTCCTTTTCAAGGTCCCCACCCTCTGACTGTCCAATATCTGTGGCCTCCTGGGATGGGGTATGTTTGGGCATACAGACTGTGTGTGGTGACAATGGGGGCAGAAGATGGATGTCTACCTCTGGGACAGATTCAGCTCCTGACATCCCCATCTGTGCCTCACTGTGGCCACCATCATCATCAAAGTCGAAAGAGACACTGACAGGTTGTGTAGGGGAGAGACTCCAACCCCCTTGGTCATCTGCAATAAAAAAGAAAAAAGCAGTACATTAGTACCTGCAATCTTGTGTATGAAAAACATCCAAGACTCATACAATGAAGACCCACAACTGGATTAGTAGTCAAACAACCTGCTTCTCCACCTTCGTCCACAAAGCACTACCTCAGAACAAATTACAAATTCAACTCGGGACCTGTATAACAATCACTGGAAGTAAATCAAGTACAACATGACCAGTAATATTTACCTTTTGATTACTCAGTACGACACTATAATTGCAAAAAATAACACACAAAAATCCAGTACAACTCTTTTAATAATTATATGGAAAGCACATTTCAGTGCCTAATGTATTTACCTTGTATTTTAAAAGGCATTTTAAATTCCTTGTTTCATTTAAACCAGGGGCCTTATCTGCTCTTACCTCTAACTGCCAAAGTGTATCTGTTTGTTGAACTACACTCCTTTGACTATCCCCTCTAGAAACCTTAGGTATCTCTTGCAGACTGGCATTTAAAAACATCCTATGCTGTTTAAACACATACTTATGTTTACATAGGGCATTATTCTGGCCCTTAACCATACTAGAATATAATTATCCTTAACAAAACAAGTGTCATACTTACCAGGGTCAGGACCATGGCCTTGTCTAATACCTGACTGAACTGTGAAAAGTTGATGGTGGGGTAATGCCAGTACCACTGCATGTTGCAGCACAACAAGGTAATATGTATGTATATCTCACATTTACAGTAGCTGCTTTGTTACTTGTATTGGTCCCAGTCTGCATATGACTGTATACCTGAGGTTAACCCCCCAACAAAGAACAAAGACCTAACCCCACATAAAAATATGTACAGCCTGGCACACTGACTGCTACAGTATTACAGTGCTGATCACAGTAAGCTTACCTGCATGCTCCTCAGATGTGGAAGCTGTGGCACCCACCTTCGCAATCTATGGTGTGATGGATGCCTGGGCACTGTCATGTGTGCCTAGGTACACTAGGAATTCCTCAGTGGTCAAAAGTGGTTGTTCTGCTGCAGGCCCTCCACTGGTGACAACACAATCTCTGGCTACATCTGCTGCCCTTTGTTGTGCAACATTTACCATGTTGGTTGCCCAGTGTTGAACTTGCTCATATGTCCTGCCCTGCTGGCTCATGCCATTCACATCCCAGACAAGGCCTGTCCACAATGCAGCCTGCTGTTCCCTGTTATGCCTCCCTTTGTTTAGCAGGATGTAATAATGCTGCCTTAGTCCTGCAAGTATTATTTCATTCCCCGCATCTGAGAAGGGGGCATGGCATCTACAGTACATTATTCCTGAAATGCAACACAAGGGGAACAATTTATAGGATCAGATACATGGACATCCTTTATGTACAGATACAGCAAGGACACAATGGCCAGCACTATCCACTGCTTGCTCAAACGTCATACTCCACAGTGTGACAACATACTGTGTGTGTAGATACAACCGAGATAGTATCAGTTCTGAGGTATTTCTCTGTGTACCATGAGAGAGTCTGCTGTATGATCATACACCCAACACTCCAGTCTACTGTGGTGTGTCCCCCAAGGCCAACCACCCAATAATATGTTATAAGTCCAGTGCCAAGTAGCAGTGTGTTATTACAACCTCTATAAAGGAAAAGTCCAACAACACTAGTGATCTACAATGACAAAACACAATGCAACCTTGAAGTAAGTATTGTACATCCCCTGTAAGTGTAACACAGCAGGATATCAAGGAAATATCATTACCACAGGTCTAAGACAGGCTTACTGCTATAATCCCTATTCCCCATACCTCCATCCTCCCATCTGCATCCTGTTATACACAAAAAACAGTTACATACCTGGTGGAGTGCAGTACTCCTCTGTTGAAATGTGGTACTAGTAATGTTTCACAAAGGTGTGCTCTATGTGAAGGAATTCTCATACAGAATGTTCCCTCATAGCCAGCTGCCTGCCTTTTAAACATGCTCCCCATGTGCAGGTGATTACCTCTAAACCAATCTGTGGTTCTGAAATGCTAATTCCAGCCAAAACAGCTGAAGTGGACTATCATTAGCCAATGACATGCTACCACTGTGCAATATATAAGGCCTTCATGTGGATCAGGGCCCCTTTCCTAGCTGTTGAGATGGACACTACTGGGGTGAGGAGACTACATTGTCACAGAGGTAGGTCTGTAGCAGAAACCTTTACATAGAGCTGTGTGTACCACATACTGCAGCTGCTGCTGAAGGTAATAGACATAGGCCGAGAGTGTGAACACTTTGGAGGAAAACAAGCTGAATGTATATCTGTGTTAGCTGTGTCAGTTTTGTTGTAGAGGCAGAGCCAGGGTGACGATACCCTTTACATTCCAATTAAGGCTTGTTTTTAAGATACGTATGTTAGGCACCTGTGTCAATAACAGAGTATTAGGCAACATATAGTAATGCTATATGGATATATGAAGTGTGTCCCTACCTGCAGGCCTGGGACTTGCAGCACTGAAAAGCAGTTATTTAATTTGCAATTCTTTGTGGATTGAGTGCATGTGTAATTCATTAATTGCTGTCCTCACAATAATGTAATTGAAATGCAACTCAACACTGGATTTGAACCCAGGACTGTGTGTGGCAACATGTACTATATGCAAGGCATTTAACAGAGTGTGCTACAAAAGGTGTTTCAACAAAGTAATAGTTTAAGGGTGTGCACACTTATGCAACCAGCTTATTGTACGTTTTTTATTTTTTCCCCTAACAGATTTGTTTTTCAATTGAATTGTACAGGTTATAGGTCACATTAAAGGTGGGAAAAGTTTTGAAATTATTTATTATGGTCTAATGTTTTATATCACAAAAACCTGCCATTTTAACAGGGGTGTGTACACTTTTTATATCCACTGTATATTAAAACAGTTTTATTTTAGTATCAACAAATCTGGCGAACATTTTGTATTATTATTGCTTTGAAGTAACTATGAAGTACACACACAAAATCTGCCCATGGAGTGGGCTACCTCACCCATATACCTTTATTATCTGAAGTAGGAGGAACAGAGAGCATTATGTGATCGATATTGGCCTGGAGACAGCATTGGGCAGTACTATAAGTTAAGCAATATAATCTGAAGGCCATTACATTTGCATTCTACAGCTAAAGATATGTCAAACCCGGAGCTGTTGGACATGCTCCACTTAAATAAATCCCAATCCCTCCGAGCTACTCTCTAGGGACCTGAGCCTTGTCACCACAGTAAACAGAACATGCCGGAGGGATAGATTCCTGTCCCAGAGACTTCCCATACTCTGGAGTAAACTGCCTATCTATATCAAGCAAAGCTCCTCATTGGCACTCTTCGAGAGGAGTCTTGATGATTGGATGGGAAGTGGGAAATTCACCCTGGGGATCACCTCTGTGGCTCTGCTCGACAGTGGCACAGGAAAATAATTTTCTTGGGTGGCAAAAGCCAGGGTACCTTTTTGACTGGGCTTGTATAGGCCCCAGGGCAGATAGCCTAGTACCTACCTATGAACCTATAAACCTATTACAGTCAAGCAATGCATACAGCTGTACTGCCATGGTTATGACAACACAATCCTGCTGAACACTATTTTGTTTACTGTTATTGTTTATTGAACTTCAGTTGTTATTGTTCATGTATTGCACTGCAGCTCTAATTGCCTATTTATTTCACTACAGTTTTTCTTGTTTATATTTTATTTCAGTAAATGCTTTACTCTTTCTTGCTTATTGCATTACAGTTAGCATAATAAACCTGTACTTACCACACTCATGGTACAACCTGTAGGGAGAGAAGCACACCATTATACATACTAGAGTTGACATTCAGCTTGCATATTGGTAAAACAGAGGTAAAATTACTTGCATATTTGTGGGGCATTCCCTGCTCTTGCCTGTTGGATCCAGGTGTCCATGGTTCCCCTCTTTCTTCTTTTCAGGTCAGCATGGTGGTGATGACACTGTTTACCTGTGTGGGGGATACCAGTAACACTGGTGAGTTTTCTGGCCAAATGGTCCCAGGCCTCCGTCTTACACCCCAAGCCCTGGAATCTACCCTGCATCAGCCGAGGTTCATGTTTTTTTTAACAAGGAGCCCAACCATGACCCTGGACTCTTGAATACCCCACCTCTGCACCCGAAAGCACACACCTTTGCCAACACTACTAGCCATACCAACAGTAGATTTAATTTCAGTGAATGATGTGGAATTCCCATCTATTGGGCTTAATATAGGCTGTTTTCCCACCATTACACATCATTGAGCAACATTCAAAAAAGTGCTGCATTGCTTAGCAGTGTGCAAACCAGTTAAGCAAAGCCAAGCAGCACGAAAACTCACAGAACCCTGGTTTTAATGAGGCTTAGCACCACGCAAACATGGGAGCCCTTAGCAAGTTTGCACCCTGCTCAGCATGAATGAGCACTGCTTAGCAAAGCGCAGCAGTGTCAAAATTCACAATAGTTTTATGACAATAAAGAAAAATAGTACATTTATTTACCGACATGTTCTGCCTGTTATGGACTCGAACCCAGGACCTACAACACATAAGACCGTAACTCTACCCATGTAGCTAGCTGGATGTTATAAAAACTAGTATACCTTCACATATACTACTAGGCTACTGTTAGTGTTGCTGAGCACCATGCGGTGCAAACATGCATAAACACACCTATAAATAAACAATTAATTACATCCAGTTTCTATTTTTAGTTGTCTTGCAGGTGTCGGCCATGTATGCATAAGCTCCACTCAGCTCTGCTGTGCTCTGCCTGTGCCATACAAACGGCACTCAAAAAAAAAAAAAAAAGAAAGAAAAAGAAAAAATTTAATTATGATTAATTACATCCAGTTTCTATTTTAAGATGTCTGGCAGGTACCCGCTGTCTATATGTGAGCACAACTTTGCATTATTGCACTCCGCACCACGCTGTGCAAACATGCAGTTAAAAAAAGAAAAAAAACAAAACGAAACATCATAAAAGTGACATATACATTTGACACACTTTACAATGTTACAACAGTAGCAGAGAGCATTACAGGGAGACTCACACTCATCTGCAGCCACGGATAGCCACTACACCTCTCCCTACACTGATTTAATATTCATGTTCCTTGGCTCTCCCTCTGCAATGTGCCGTCATTAATATGCATGATGCGCTGCCAAGGGGGAACCATGGCCGTGTACATGGATACATTCCTTGTAGGCTCCCCACTGTGCCTGAATGGATTTTATTAAATCCTGGGGAGTATACACATAATATTCAATATCACTTTAGCTGTATTAGACAGAGTTCAAATATGAATACATTTGTGTTTGTCATCATGTATGCTTTAAGATGAAATCTGATACGTTGCATGTAGCATAGTTTTGGAATTAATGCAAATATGAACAAGCAACATTTGATGCCTAGAGGCATTAGTAAGAGGTAATTGCAGAAATGCTTGGAGGCACACTCAGCTGTAATGAGTTAAAAATATGTTTGTGTCATTCTTTAAGTGTATACCATCCAACTGTTTTCCCTGAAGTGTACAGATAGTTTGCAAAACTAATGCATACACTGGCTCAAATACTGCTGAAAAAAACATTCAAATTCAGTCGATTGTTGATACAGTAATCGTTTAGAGAAAGTAAATTGCCTTTACAGATGAGCAGTGCAAACAAGAGTTGTCAGAGACAGGCTTGTATTGCAAGGACACAAAAATGCAGGTATTTCTTGACCCTGTTTTAAAAATAATTACATCATACATTCTTCAGAGGTGGCATGTGTTAACTGGTTTCTTAAGAGTGAATCTGTGTAGAAAACAGATTTCTTCTTTTTTACAGTACTTATGTGGACACACGGGTTATTTGAAGGTCTTTAGTAGCACCAGAGAGATTTAACAGGCTTCTGATAAAACAATGTTTAACTTAACCTGAGCTTTGTTGACATCTCAGGTAGTCATATACAGGGAGGGGTGGCAGGCAGGGGATGCATCCCTTGCATGGATGATGGTAATTAAACATCATGTAAAATTGCTTCATGAGAATTCATTTTATAGACATAATAATTTGAGCTTCAGCTAATCCATCCTCATATTATGGTAGCATGCCCACTGCAAACACAGTGCTTACTATAGGATATGTACAGCTTGTCAAGTCCTGATTGATTTCAACCAGATTTCATAACTTTTCCTCTGAGGTGTATGATGTCAGAGGATGTTAACGTAAGTGAGATGCAGGGTGCAAAATTATTGCATGAGGAGGTGCTCTTCACGTGGGGCTGCTAATTCTTTATTTTTTAATAAACAGCTGACAAGCGAATTAGGACTCCATGACTTGATGGACTGAACAATAAACATTTACTGTTGAATGATTTTCATGCATATTTTTCCTGCATTTTGAACAGCTTCTACAAAGTCTGATCACTTACTTTGCAATTAGTAGAGAATTGAATTATAAGTGACTTCATTGCAAGTGACAGTCTTCAGAATGTTAGGGAAGTGTGCAATAAGTACTAGTCAAGAATCTGAGGCAAAACAAGGCTGGTTGTAATTTTAATTTCTGCATTATGTTTCTCTCCTTAAATTGTAGCAGTAGTACCAGTGAATCTCACCAAAAATGAGCAACCTTTCCAGTTTATTGATGCGTGGGAAGGGTGTGCTCCCTAGTGTCGAGTTTAGTTTGAGGCCTGGGTGTCAGACACCTGTTCACATATCAGATGAATTATCAGCCAGCAGTCTACCTCCCTGTTTTATTTATTGGTGCAGTGAGTGAAAGGAACACAGTACAAGTTTTTGTGGCCTTTGTTGGCAGCTGTTAGTGGTTAGTGACTTAGGTGTGGCTGGACAGATCATACAACCATGCTTTAAGTGCACGAGCATTTTCATTGCAGATGCATCTGGATCATGTACAGCCCCAGGCTGGGATGTATAGTTTGAAACATTTATAAAGTGCACTACTGCCAGCATTATGAGTACGACACACTTTAGTGGACATTATCCTGTTGCTCATTAGTATTCAATGAAGGAGAGGCTTAAGTGTGACCTTAAATTTACTGTATTTATTTGCACTTCCTGTTGATGTGGTTAGTCCCACTAGGCCAATGACATCTTTTCCAGGGTGAACTAAGGTGGTATTCATAATGCATAGGGGAAATTTGGCCAGGACATTGGGGAACTACCCCTACTCTTTGCAGCGAGTGCTATGAAATCTTTTTACATCCATCTACACTACCACTAACTTGGGTAGGTTGGGCATTGGTTTAATGTCTCATCAGATATTAGTGGCAACATTAAGTTAAATGTGCTTTTTCTGTCTGTTGTGCAGCTTGGGTGCCCACTACTTTTGCTACCTCTGGCTTTGCAAGTAATAGCTCAAAGATGAATATTTGGAGAACAGCCCAAAGTCTGATGATTTGGAGCTAAACAATATCAACAAAATCATTACCATAACCCCAACAAATTCTGGTCAGGCATCAATAAACTGCTCCACCCAGGGGAATACCAAAACACCTTCTTCAGCTAACTTAGCTCAGTTCCCCCCCAATACTATAGCCAATACATTCAACAACTTCTTCTCAGAAACAGTCACCACTCTAGCAAAGACCATGACTCCCCCCCTTCAAAAACCCTCTCCAAAAAATTACACCCCCACTTTAAAATTTAATACAGTCTCCACAACCCATATACGTAAGTTACTCTCAAAACTTAAACCATGCACTCCCTCAGCCGACAAACTACCAGCTGAATATCTACAACTAGCAGCAGCAGAAGTAGCATACCCAGTCTCTATCTTAATTAACAGAACCATAACCGAATCTACAATTCTTTCCCTCTGGAAAGTCTCCCATATCATTCCCCTGCATAAAGGAGGTACCTCAAATGAACTTTCTAATTTCCGTCCTATAGCCTTACTATCACCTCTATCTAAAATTATGGAACGCTGTATACACCAACAACTTTTACACCATCTTTTACAAAATACCCTACTTGCTGACTCCCAACATGGTTTCCAACCTTTCCATAGCACCTCCACTGCACTTCTCTCCTTCACAGATACCATCAACAAAAATCGCAATAACAACCTATTTTCCTCTTCTTTATTTCTTGACCTCTCTAAAGCCTTTGATATGGTTAACCATCAACTTTTACTTGACACTCTGACATCTTTCTCACTTGACTCTTCAGCTCTTCACTGGTTCAACTCTTATTTGAAAGATAGGAAACAAGCTGTCCTTTGGGACAGCCATCTATCCTCTCAGCTCCCAATCACTATTGGTGTCCCTCAAGGATCCATCTTAGGTCGCCTTCTCTTCTCCATATTCATAAACAACCTGTCTACTTCACTCCCAACATCCACTTGTATTCAGTATGCAGATGATTCAACTATCATCTGTTCTGCTGCATCTCCTGCTGTACTTCATTCTTCAACACAAAAAATCTTTTCAGCAGCTGAAAAATGGTTCCAAAATATCTGTCTTCTCCTCAACCCCCCAAAAAACAAATTATTACTCTTCTCCCCAACCCCTAAGTCTGTCCCTCTTTCCTTTTCTATTGTGTCTAACAATGGCACTATCATATCACCTGATTATTCTACTAAACTTCTAGGCTTTACAATTGATAATAAACTTAACTTTGATTACCACATTGACCTAACCATCAAAGCAGTTAATAAAAAGATAGGTGCCCTCTACAGACTCAAGCCCTTTCTTACTCCTACCACCAGGGTGTCCCTTGCCCAAACACATCTCATCTCTACTTTATTGTATGCCTCTCCATCTCTTATAAACCTGTCAAAATCTAACCTTCAAAAACTTGCCACAGCCTATCATAGCATTGCCAGGTTTGCCTCATGCTCCCCATTTCGAACCCATCATTGTGTTAATCTCAAAAAGCTTGGTTGGCTAAAGCTACAAAATCTTATTCTCCTACATCAACTAGTTATTACCTTTAAAATACTCCATTACCCCACCAATACACCCATACTTAATAACCTTATTGCCCCTTACAAGAATCTTAGTTCACTTAGATCAGCTAACAAACTACTAGTTGCGACTCTCAAATCTCACAATAAAGCTGGTGACTCCTTGTTCACAAATGTTGTTGGCTCACACTGGAATACACTTCCCATAGAACTGACCACTCTAGGATCAGCACAACTTTTCAAGAAACAACTAAGGAACTATTTCAAATCTCACTGGCTTTGTCCTTGCTCTAATCCTGATTGACCTCAGCATCTTACTCTCCTTACAGTTCTTTACTCTACTCCTCTACTTGTCACTATCACTAGTGCTACCCCCCTGTGTTGCTCTCCTTGAAATTCACTCCCATTTTAATTTTCATTAACACCTTCTGCTCTTTCTACTTGATATATTACTACAACCAGTCATACATCCTTTCTATTTAAACCTATATCTTGCTACATATGGAACTACTCTGTTTCTTAAAAATAGTGCCCATAGCACTATAAGTGTCATCATTATTGTAAATACTGTATATATTTCTATAGACTTAGGGGTGAGTCACTATTTTCTCTCCTTCAACATTAGTATGATTGCATGGTTAATATTATAGAACTAGGAATCCTCACTGTTTTGATTATATTCTGTTGTATTTGTTTCTATACTATCACAAAGCTATTTAGCTCTCTTACATACCTATAATATTGTATCCTACTGTGCTTTTTTTCATGTACCTTGTTATGTTATGTTTGTACTAGTATATAGTGGAGCTTTTCTCCTCGAGCCTCTGCTGAAAATGGACATATATCCAGCCAGACTAGCCCGGTCAACAAATGTAAAATAAAATAAATGTAAAATAAATAAATTGGATGTTATCTGCATTGATGGACAAAATAATCAGCAACGTGATGACCTTTACGCAGACATGATTAGGAAGCTCAACGAGCTGCCCCCTTTTTCATTTTCAGGATGGACTGAGGAGAAGATAAGTGTTGAAGATGTTTCTGTTAAGGTTTTGTGTAGTTTTAAAGCAGACAAGATTTTTTTTTTTGCTTTTTTGAATTTAATGTGTTAATAGTTTCTCTGCAGAACCAGTAAATTGAAAAAGAAAATCTGCCATCTATTGAATTAGCTCCAGTTTTACTTGATTGGAGATGGGTGTGAAACAAACCCATGTTAATAGACATTCTTGAGACTCTGATGGAGTATGTATTCCAGGACTTTATTAGATCTATTTGTTGGCTCAGTTATCTGAAAACATATTGTAGTTTCAAAAAGTTTCTTGTCTGGTTAGATTAGTCCTGGTATCAAGTATTGGTGTGGTGGGTGCTAGGCCTGATAAATTAGAAACAAAAGTTATATACTTATCTTAACAATAAATCTTTATTGTCTGATTCCATCTACTTCAATCTGTTAGTTATTTGATCCAGTGCCAGCCTTTCTTCAGAGGCTTTCAGTTCCTGAGTTCTGCTTGCCTACTCCATAATACCTCGCTCTGCCCATTTACCTATATCAAGTTAACGTCCTCACATAATTCTAAAATTCAAAAGAATAAACCTTCTAGGAGCATAAGGTGGGACCCAAAGGAAAGATCCCAACTGTCCGATTTCTCACTTAGTTGGGCTATAAACCTCACAAGAAGGGGCATAGAAGGGAGGGATGGTCGAAGCAGATGGAAACAGACAACCTGGATCTAACATTATGGTAAGTACATAACTTTCATGTCCGATGATGTCTTTTCTGCCTGCTTTCAACCTGTGGGACAGAGCCCTCAGCCACATATTTCCCAAGGAGGCTGTAGCAGAGAACATTTTACAGAATGGTAGAACTAAAAGAGATCCTGGACCTCAAATGAGCATCTAGTTTGAAATGGGACAGAAACATACATAGAAGTTGCACAAATGTCAACAGTAAAAGCTCTGGAGAAAAAGCAGTGGAAGTTGCCACCACCCTGGTAGAATGACCATAGGTTTAGCAAACATGGACTTTCCCTTTAAATTATTCACAAAAGAAATGCAGTCTGGGGTTGCTTTCAAGGCAGGATTGCCCAGCTTGGCCTTGAAGGAGACATAGAGTTGCTCAGTTTTTCTAAAGGCCTTGGAACTGGCTAAGCAGAATCTCACTTGTCTATGAATATCCAAGCAGTGCAACCAATGTTCACCCTAATTTGGAAAAATGTTGATAAGGGAACAAGCTGGTTCAAGGTGGATTCAGAAACCATCTTGGGAAAAAAGAAGGTAACCCTGTCATTGTAAAAATATCAAGCTGAGAGAGACAGACGACAGGGCCTGCAGTTCTGAGACTTGCCTTGTCAGTGTAACAACCACCAGAAAATTGTTTTCTGAGTTAACAACTTCAAAGGTATGGAAGGTGAAAGCTTAAAAGGAGGAGAGGCTAAAACTTGCAGCATGAAACACAAATCCCAAGGAGGAACCAAATATCAGATTGGAGGATGTAACAAGAATGTACTTCCTCAAAAATTCCTTAGAAATCTCAAGGCCACTTCCAATGTGTTATCCCTGCCAAAGTGGAAATCAGAAATTGCAGCAAGCTGAACCTTGATGGTAGAATAGCTTAAACCTGATTGAAATAGGTCCACAAGGAAATTGAGAATAGCCTTTAGAGAAACTGAGAAAGGGTCTAAATCTCTAGCAGAAGCCAACAGCACAAAATGTTTCCATTTGCTGGCACTAGTCTTGCATGCAGAAGTTTTCTGGGAAGAGGACAAAATATTAAGAACTGTCATAGAGCCTTGAATCCCTGGCCATCACAGGAATTGGAGAAACCATGTGGTTAATTTGAAGATATGAAGGTTGGGCAATTACTGACTGATGAGAGCTCAACCCTGGAATGAGATCTAGCACTTGGGGTGGGCATACCTGTCAACTGTCTTGATTTTCACATAATGTCCAGATTGTTTCCTCATAGTTTTGGTCTTTTCCTCATAAAAATGTAAGGTTTTCTGGCAAATAAGTGATAAGTGAAGTCATTAAATAATGACAGACATTTGAGTTTCAGACTTCATATCCTCCAGAAAGTGCATGTTAATGCAAAACATGTTATTCTAGCAATTTTCTAAGTTTGTAAGAGCAATAATTAAAATCTGTCCCTACTTTTGGGCCTTTGTCCCCCCATTATTCCTAGCATTGTCCAGATTTCTTATGCTAAGAGGTTGAATGGTATGGGGTGGGTGCCAAATGTGAGGCCACAGAAAGTGGAACCATACATGTTGAGGCCATAATGGGGCAATGGAAATCACAGTCACTCTGCTGCTTTATGAAGGAATTTTATTATGAGGGGAGTAAGCAGATAGGCATACAGAAGCCTGGAAGCCAAGCATACAGAGAGAGTCTCTTGATGACTGTTCCTCTAGGGTAATCAAGGTGAAAAAATTGCTGCATGCCTTCATGTTGGGCAGTATAGCAAACAGATCAGAGCAAGGGATGCCCCATCACTGGAAAATGTGAGTTGCTATTGCTTTATTCAGGGACCACTTCTGAGGAAGAAGGATGTTCCTGCTTCAACTGTCCAAGATGTTGGTGTTCTTTGGGATGTGCATTGTGATCAGAAACCTTTAAAGGGATTGCCCACTGCTGCACTCTCATGGCTTCCCAACAATGAGTATAAGACCAGGTTCCCCCATGTTTGCTCAGGTACCAAATTGCTGACATGGTCTAGTTGTACCGAGATCAAACCCTTTGGAGAAGGTCATGGAAGGCCTGCAACACTAGGAGAACTGTTCTTATCTCCAAGACATTGATATGAAGATTGGCCTTGACTGTAGACCATGTCCCTTGAACCATCTTCCCTTCAAAGTACTCCCCACCTTAGAAGAGAGGTGCCCATAGTGGCTATGGCCTGAGGCTAGGGAAAAACAAAGGGCAGTGATGAGTGGTGGCTCTAAGCACCATCTAATCTGAACCAGACAACTATTTATAAGGGACCTGAGAAAATCCATGAGACGTGCTGTGTATGACCATTGAGCTGCTGAAGTCCACTACAGCACCCTCATGTAGTACCTCATCAAAGGTACCAGACAAATTGATGCTGCCATCCAACCCAAGAGCCATGAGATCAGAGAAGCTGAAGGTTTATGAGGTAGGGGTAGGTGAAAAGCCTCTGCCCAAATAGAGTTTAACTTGTGAATCAGAAGTTTTGTTGTCTGACAAACCATATCCAAATGGAGCCTGTGAACTCCAAAACCAGAACTGGCTGTAAACTGGGCTTTTCATAGTTCACTGTGATGCTTAAAAACAGACTGAAGTGGAGTAAGGAATCCTGAGCTTTGACCAATTACATTTTTATGGAGGTGGTGGGGAGACAATTGTCAAAGCCTTGCAGCCTTAGCCAGGCTGCCACCACCACCACCATGCATTTGGTGAATACACAGGAGGCTGTGGTAAGATGAAAGGGCAGCACTCATAATTGGTAGTGATTAGCTTCCAGCTACAAGTGCAGAAATCTACTGCAGTGATTCTTAATCTTAATATGATGGTAGGCTTTCTTGAGATCTATCAAGCAAATACAATCATCCTTAATCAAATGACATAGAACAGACTGCACCCTAACCAACAGCAACTTAACAGGTCAGCTTGCTCAGATCCAAAAGTGGTCTTGGGTTCTTGTTTTTTTTTTGGCACCAAAAAGAATCTGGGGTAGACAGTGGATCCTCATTGGTTTGGTGGGGCCTCTTTAATAACTCACTATGCCAGCAGCTTCTAAATTTTTATTGCTACATCTCTTCTCTGAGGAAATAAACTGGAATTGTGTAACCTCTGGATATGACCCTCAATGTCCGTGCTTCTGAGGTGATGGCCTCTCAAGGTTTTGGGTGGAGAGTCAAATGATCCTTGACTACCTTCAGAGTAGGGAAGCTGAGCAAACTTGTAGGTATGTTGAAACAGCTTCCTGGAAAAAGCTCCATGGAAGTCTTGGGATCATAGGAAGTTTCTAGGCTATTGGTCCTGAGGCCCTTGTAAGCCTAGCCAAGAGTGTAGCCCATGTTTAGACATGTCAGCACCTGTCCAGCAGGGACATGGGTAGAATCCTAGGGGTGTATGTTCTGTTTCCCATCCAGTTATCCAGGTTGCTCTTAAAAAGGATAAAGAAGTGCTCTGCTTTACATGGAGAGGGAGTCTATTCCACAGATGAGGTGGTCTCTGGGACACAAATCTGTTCCGCCAGCAAGTCCTGCTGATGTCAAAGACCAGGTTGAGACCACTTGTGCAGGTTACTTGAGTGGAGCTTGACTTGCAGATATGCAGCAGTCCCATCAAGGCGGGGTCTGAGATTGCCTTGTATGCCAGACAGAGGTCACCTCTGAGGACTCTGTGTATGGTAGATGTTTGAGGCCCTGGATTCTCCTGGTAAGGAACCTCTGTGGTCTCTCCAGCTGATGCACGTGCTTTGCAAGGTACATGCCAAAAGGGGCATTGTTCTCAATAATGGGCCTTATAATGGAAGAATACAGGGATGTTATGACCGCCTTGTCCCTGGATGAGATACCCTCACTTATGAGGTGGGCCATGTAGAAGGCTTTCCGTACAACAGAAGCAACATGGTGGTCAAAAGGCAGGTTATTATCAACCTGGGTACCCAAATCCCTCATGACTGATTGCTTACTTAGGATGTTGTTATTAACGTAGATTGCCAGGCACCCAGTATTACTGCTGCACAGCTTAAAACAGCCCTGTACAAGACCAAGAATACAGCTTCTATGAGACCTAACAATATCCCTGGCTGTGTTTTACATGAACTACAGAGTGAACTGGCACTGAATAGTGCACTGCTACAGTCATCCCTCTCCACAAAGGAGGAGCAACTTCAGACCCTGGGAGCTATCACTCCATTAGCCTGACAGGTCTGATATGCAAATCTATGGAATGCATCATCATGGACCTAATAAACAAGGATATAGGGAATCTCCAAACTCTGGATCCCACACAGTTTGGTTTTGTGAAGGGTAGATCATGCCTGCTCAACTTGGTCGACTTCTACGAGTCAGTCATCAGAGCTGTGGATGAAGGCAAGGTGGTTCATACAGCCTACCTTGATCTGTCCAAGGCCTTTGATACTATTCCCCATTCAGGAATCATAGAAAAACTCACTAAGCTAGGCAGCAACCCCTATATCACCAGGTGGGTTGCAAACTGGCTCACAGATAGAACCCAAAGTTTGAAAGTAGCTGACTCCAAGTCAGACTGCAGACCAGTAACTTGTGGAGTCCCACAGGGTTCGGTCCTGGGTCCTCTGCTGTTTGGTATCTACTTCTCTGAAGTCCAGGCCAACACGAAGGGACTCTGGCTGACAAAGTTCACAGATGATTGCAAGTTGGGAGCTATTATTAACTCCCCAAGTGATGTTGACATTCTACAGAAAGGTCTCACTGAGACCAGTGACCATGGCCTTAAGCTCAATGCCAAAAAATGTGTCATCATCCCCTTTGGGAAAAGCCCAGTTCCCATGAATTACCACATTGATGGTAGTGCACTGAACACAGAAGGCATTATGAGAGATCTGGGATCACAGGTTGACAGCAACCTCTCTTTTGACCACCACATTGCCACTGTGGTCAAAAAGTCCTTCTATGTGGCACATCTCATTACTAAGGGTTTTGCATCCTGGAAGAAAGAGATCATTGTCTCCCTCTACTCTTCCCTCGTTGGGCCATTCATCGAGTACAATGCCCCATTTGGCATGTACCTCACTAGACACCTGCAACAACTGGAGAGGCCACAAAAATACCTCACAAAGAGGATCCTAGCCATTAAACACTTGTCCTATATGGACAGACTCAAAAACTCCAACTATTCTCTGTCTCAAATCACCTAATTAGAGGTGATCTCTGCTTTATTTACAAAGCCATGTCTGACCCAGCTCTGTTAGAAATGCTACATCTAAAGAAATTCAAATCCCTCCGCACTACATGCTCCAGAGAACTCAACCTCATTACCACAATCAACAGAACACGCTGGAGGGACAGGTTCATAACACAGAGACTGCCAATGCTTTGGAATAGACTTCCCATACATGTCAAACAGAGCACCTCACTGTCCCTCTTCAAGAGAAATCTTGATGAGTGGATGGGAAATAGAAAATTCACCCCTGGGATCACTCCAGTGGCTCTACTTGACAGAGACACTAGGAACTAAGGTCGGGTAGCACAATGCCAGGGTAATCCTATGGGCTAGGCTTGTAAAGGCTCCAGAGCCATTAGCCTAGAACACACCTATGAACCTATGTCATAATTTGTGGGGACATCACTCTCCCCAAAGGGGATGATGATGCATTTTTTTGGTATTCAGCTTGAGACCATGTTTCTGACACCAGTCATTTCTCTGGGTGAGACCCTCTTCAAGGATGTCCTCATCATTAGGGGAATTGATGACAGCATCAGCTTGCAGTCATTTGCAAACTTGGTCAACCATAGCCCTCAGGTTTTGGCCTCCACCGCAGAAAAGTATATCCCAAATAATAGAGGCCCCAAGACTGAACCCTGGGTACACCTCTTGTTACGGGTCTACTGCTTGAGGTGCCGTCCCCTGTTTTGACTAGGTGGGTTCTGTCAGTAAGTTTCTTTGCTACCCATCTGGTAACATATGGATTGATACCTATTTCAGAATGTTTATCTATTATGCCCGAGTGGGAAATAGTCTCAAAGGCTTTGGCCAGGTCAGGGAAGGCGGTGTGCACCATCTTGTCTTCGTCCATGGCTTTGGTGACTGTCTCAAAAAAGCCAACAAAATTTAACAGACATGACCTCCCCTTGATGAAGACAAACTGTGTAGGATCGAATGTTGCCAATGTCCTTGTTAATGAGGTCCATGATAATCCATTCCATGGCCTTGCAGATCAGGCTTGCTAGGCTGATGGGTCTATAATTTCCCAGATTGGTGGACGCTCCACCTTTGTGCAAAGGGATGACAATGGCTGTCTTCCACTCAGCTGGGATGAAGCTGGTACTCATGCTTTGGTTAAATAGGGTGCCTAATGGTGCTGCAAGGGAGGATTACCAGCCATTGCCAACCACTGTGTCTCCAACTTGGAAAAAAATCCTCTCCATGGCATTGAATGCAGAAGCCAGCACCAGATCCACAGAGCCGGCACTCCTGTGGTCCAAGGACCCCAGGGAGATGCCAAGCTCCACAACCAACCCAACTTGCCCAGACACCAAGACAAGAGCCAAACTCTCAAGTGCTGAAGCCCCAAGAGGAAAGGATGATTTCAAAACTTGGAGAGTTGAACCTTGGCCAGAAAGCCACAACTCTGATGCCAAGCCATTGGAACTGACCTTGGTGATTGCAAGGCAGCCTGATCCATAAACTCTGGAGCTGAAGGGCCTAGGGCAGAGGGCAGGAAAAGAAAAGGATGGAGCCAAATGCTCAGGCACTGGTGCTGAGGTGGCAAGAAGTAGCCCTAGCTGTATAAGGGCCTGCTCCATCTAAGTTTAAGACTTTCAATAGAGTGAGCAGAATAAGCTAGTGAGGCCACTGATGAAGGTTTACAAACCCTGTTAGTGCTGGGGTCAGATGAGCTCTCCATCCTCTTGGCTAAAAAGGTACTGGGATCACTTAGTATAGGTGAGACAGTTATCCCTGAAGCTGAAACTGAAGGGGATTGGCTCTGACAGGAAGGAGCCAAATGGGTTTTGAAGCATCTGAAAGAGCCGAAGATCTTTGGACCTTTGGATCTTACTATTCAGAAGGGGGGTAGCTGCTTATTTGCAGTTCCCCCTGTCCTTACACTAGGTCTTTAGATCCTTAGGAAAATCATTTCAACCCATGTCACTCTTCTTTGGCTTCTCTGAATGGGAAGAAGCTGAAGTTAATGAAGAAGCTCCCAAGAGTAGCAAGCCTTTCAACACTAATTTATGTCAGAATTAATTTAACCCTCGATCCCCAAAACCTGAATAAATACTGCAGTCTGTGTACAGGTGCTGGGCACTGAGGCAGTAGATGCATCAGTCGTAGGTGTCCTGTGTTACATTTAATGAAGTCTTTCTCCTTGTCCATGGTGAAAAGTGATGAGAAAAAATGTTAATTTCTCTGAAACAGTGCAACACCCTACTTCATAGGTTCATAGGTAGGTACTAGGCTATCGGCCCAAGGGCCTAAGTAAGCCTAGCCAACAAGGTTCCCCTGGCTTACGCCACCCAAGAAAGTTAATTTCCTGTGCCCCTGTCGAGCAGAGCCACAGAAGCGATCCCTGGGGTGTATTTCCTATTTTCCATCCACTTATCAAGATTTTTCTTGAAGAGTGCTAATGAAGAACTTTGCTTGACAGAGATTGCTTGCAGGCATTTTTCCTTCATTCAGCAGGCTAGTAAGCTCAACTTACACCCTATGATGTTAATTGTTTTTACTCAATTTGTATCGTGACTACTAGTGCTTGCTAGAGATTGTATTAAAAGAAGCACGTCAGTTGTATTTATTAGCATCTGATGAAGCAGATTTTTCTGCGAAAGCACTTATGTTTTAACATTAAACTTCAACTGAAACTGGAAACCTTGGTCATATCTGAGTTCTTCTGTGTTTTTATCATTAGTTTTTTAAAAAGTTGAATAGTGGTCTCAGGTGCATTATTATTATACGTAAGCGTTAAAGACATATTTCTTAAAAACATTTTTAAGTCAATGATGGTATCTGTCAATTCTGCTCTTTGTGCAGGAAAAAAGGACAACCCTTTCTCCAGCACAGAAATTTCATCAGTAGTAAGTATTCTAAATGAAATGTTCCATAGTAATGAAGCTCATTCTGTGTCCACATCTTCTTCAAAGTCCAGTTACCATCTCTATCCATTTTGGTCTTCCTTTTCATCCTGCTACTGCTGCATGAGCAGCCGTTGACACTCACTCGGTTTATTGGCAAACGAAAATTTGGAGATGCTGATCCACGTGGAATGTTGCTACCCTTACGTTTTGGTCTCACATCACTCATTGCTGGGGACACTCTGGGCACATATCCAGAGGTACCAGTCTTAATGCCACCACTCACTAAACCTTCAGAGTCAACAGTAGCACTGTTTGTTATTCACAGTAATCAACTTACTGTCACTCACACTATTAAGGGGCTGTTCAACACCAATCACATTACTGGACAAAAAGCTAACACTGTTTAAAGGAGGCTTAGTGAATCTAGATATACGCTGTTGTGACAAAGAAAGCTCAGCACCAGCACATGCATCTAAACCCTCCAAGTTTTGGTTCAAGTTTCTGGGCCAAGCAAACACATGTCCATTCCTAAAATCCATCATGTCTCTTTCCAGTTTCTTCCTTTTTTGTTGTAAAAGTTGTCTTTCATAGATCATAACAGTATCTACCAACTCATTTAGTTTCACATAAACCATATCTCCTGGAAACTATTTAAACAGTACACTCTGTTGTTCTATTATATAATCTGTAAGGCTGCCTTCCTCTGGTTTAAATTGCTCAAGTAAATAGACTTATATAATTGAAGCTCATCCCAAGATTTATTTGTTGCCACTTTGCCAACACATTAGGGTAATGTTCACTGTATGTAGGCATCTTGAGCATGCTTAGGCCTCGAGGGACCACACTGAACTGCAAACAGGCTTCACAATGTTGACTGCATTGGAAGCCTTTTTATCTTAAATAAATCATTTTCAGATTTACTGAAACCTTCACACAAATTATCCAGGTCAACATCCCTTCTCTACCAAGATTTTGGCTCTCTCATAGGTACAGAAGACATCAGGATTGTCACCAATGATAATACATCTCATCAAATGATCTTGACTAAGTGTACCAATGCCAGCTAAATTCAAAGGGTTATAATCCAATTCCAAACCTTTGGGAAGACCCTCAGCCTCCTTCACAGTCATAATAAGAAACAGCAGAAAACCAAAACAAATATGACTCCAAAGGTAAATGGTCCACTCAACAATTGAAGAGTATCAAAAAAATGCAAAGAGTGAGACCAAACGCATGTTCCAAGGTGAAAAATTATTAAATAAAATAGAATATAAAAAATAAGAATTGGTGAGTTCTTTCACAACATAAACAGTTGCTTTGTTGCATCCATTTAATATTACACCTTAGTGAAATATTTAAAGAAGACAGTGTCACCAGTCATAAGAGGCATAACAAAGCACTATAACCAATCATGTTGCACATTACTATCCAACTGATGGCCAATCAAAATTTCACTAGATGTAGCAATAAGACCAATCAGAAAAAAAATAAACTAAGACATTACCACCAATGATAGGGAGCTTAATATAACATTGTACCCAATCTCACTACACATTTGTTAACCATTCAGTGGCTTAAAACATAATGCAGCCACTCAGATTCCACTCAGTGTAGTATTATAGCCAATTGTATAAGTGCCTTACAATATTTTTTTCAACCAATCATAAATACAAGTGAAAAACAATATAACCAATCATGTTGCAAAATTACTAGCCAAAATGCAGCCATTCAGGCTTTAATTTTTTAGTATTGATCACACATATTTATTGAACAATGTGGAAATATGTTAGAAGGGAGTGCTTATTGCGAGGAGAAACCAAAGGCTAGCTGATATGCAACTGTTATTAACCAAAATATTTTATTTTGCATTGTCTGATTAGTTTGGCCACTATACTATATGCTTTTAATTCTGGAACATGATTGGCTACAAGTCTACACTAAGTAAAGCCTGAATGGCTGTATTTTGGCTAGTAATTTTGCAACATGATTGGTTATATTGTTTTTCCCTTGTATTTATGATTGTCTGTTGCCATGGATATGAACATTCCCACTATCTCCGTTACTAGCTTGGTGGATATGAGCATCCAGAGGCAATGTAGAAATTGACTCATGTTTACTGACAGCCAGTTGATTCTCAAGCAAACTAACATGGTATGTGAGAGATGTATTTACACAATATCACTGGAGGCAAAGCGCTTACAAAAGCACTCCTAATGTCAATAAGGTTGTCAGTAGTACATGAGCTGCACCCATCATACCTCTTAGCTGTCTAGATTTTCGAAGAATGTCCAGATTTTTGCCTGACATTTTTTGGTTTGCTTCTCATACAATTGCTGTTTTCTGTCAAATCTATGGCAAATAATTGAGGATTGAAGTCAGAAAATAATGAAAGACATTTGAGTTTCAGACTTCACACCCTTCAGAAAATTCATGCTAATATAAAACCTATTGTTCCATTAACTTTCTAAGTTTGTAAGAGCAATATTTAAAAATTGGCCCTATTTTTGGGCATTTCTCTCCCCATTATGTATGGCTTTGTCCAGATTTCTTACTCTAACATATTGAAAGGTATGGCACCCATCACACACAATGCAAGGCAGACACATAGACTCACATATGCTGAGGCACTTAAATGTAATCTTCCTAAACCCCAAAGTTCTCCTACATGAAGGACACATAAGGAACACCCTCAGCAACCCTGAAAGCACTCCTTCAAAACAACACCTGCATCAACACATACAGCCACATCTCAAGGAGCCTCTACTTCTATGCCCATAAGGCAAGCTGCCATACAATCCAACATTCTAGTCATTGGAGACACCATTGTGAGACACACTGATGTCCCTGTCACCAGGGTGAGTAAGGAGAAAGTCACGGTTAGTTGCTTGTCAGAGACCAGGATTCCCCACATTATGCACACACTTAGGTCACTGGACCAAAAGTACCAGTACGACTCAGTCATAGTCCATGTGGTTGTAAATGACTTGAGATGTACCTCCCTAGACTATATGAAGAGAGATATCATGGAGCTCTTGGAATATGTGTCCCAGGCTGGTTTGAGCCTAGCATTGAACATTTTACCTTTTCCAAGGACAATGCCACAAGATGAACAAAAGATGATGGATTTTAATAACTGGTTTGATTTCTGATGTCATTCTAAGGGGTGAACGTTTGTCAGCATTAAAGGAGATGGTCAACAGACCATGCTGCTTTGCCAGGGATGGTCTGCACCTCTCTCCTTTAGATTTTCAAATATTAGCTATAACATTGTCCATCCCATAGTGTCTTTTTAGGCAATGACAAACTAAAAGTACTTTACACATAGCAAATTAAAGCCAAGAAAATCTAAAGGTGGTGCTGCCCATTGCTAGGAATCTAAACAAAACACTCCACTCCCTAGAAGCTCTCTTCACCCTAGAGAATGCTGATGACTGCAGTCACTAAGACAGGGTTTAAAGCAATGGAGAGCACACTGACAGTGCAAGGTTATAATGCCTTCCACACATTTAGACCAGCTACTACTCAGACAGGGACTAAAGGTGGAGGTGTCTCAATTTACATAAAAAATAAATACACATCAAAGCTGGTCAAACAAGGAAATGCACTTGAGGTTCTCCACATTCAAATCACCATAGGCAAAATCCCATACCACTTCCTTGCAAACTATGGGTCCCCCTTTATGACCCCCGATACCCATACCATCTATTTAAACTTAGTGGAAACACTCACCATCTAACCCAATATCATATTTATGGACAACTTTATTACCCTACTATAAACTGGGAATCATACATGACACCAAATATACAGTCACAGAGATTCCTGGATTTTGTAAACAAACTCTCTGGACCAGATTGTCAAAGTACCAGCAAGGGGTGCATCCATAGTGGATCTGATCCTTACTAATATGGGAGAGTGTTGCACACCCTCTAGTGTAATGTCTTCCCTGGTAAGGTCAGGCCACAAAATGGAGTCCTTTGAAGTAAAAATAAAACCCTAGATAACCCTGGAATATTCATGAACTACTTTAAGGCTAACTTGCTACTATTAAGTGATAACGTGGCAATAGTTCAAGCTCTCATAATCACTGAGAACACTGTTGCCTATGCAGAACTGTTCATAGAAACCCTATACAAGCATGTTAATAGCTGCATAGAGGCATCTGTACCCACCAGGAAGAAGTACAGAACTAACTAAAAAAAACAAGCCACCCTGGTAGAATCACAACATCACAACATAGGCTGTATAACCAAAGAAAGAAAATCATGGCAAAAATTAGGAGATGCAGCACCCAGTAGGATAAAAGCAATCTCATCAAACTAAGCAAACAACTCAGAACACAAATAAAGTCTACTAAAGCCAAATTTAAGGGACATTTGGCTTCCCAGGCCAAGCACAACTACAAGGCATTCTTTAGCTATGTCTGCAACCTCAAAGGAAATACACAATTGTGAGCAGAACTCATTGTAAATGGAGCCACCTATACTGAGCCAGAAGATATAGCAAACCTCCTGGGCAACAAATTAAGCCCAAACTTTACTCCTCTTTCCCTACCAATCATCTCTCATGAAATACCATAAAAATAACTCCCCCTACTATCACTAGGGAACAGGTCCTTAATGCTCTCTTAAGACAAAGAACACTGCATCAATGGCCCTATAGAATATCTCAGGATGCCTTCTAAGTAGCATGAAACATGATCTATCAGACCCTCTGGAATTGCTATTTAACTGCAGCCTCCAAACAGGCTTATGCGTCATGAATGGAGAACAGCAACAGTCATCCCTATGCACATAGGTAGGCCATTACCAACCCTGGAAACTATAGGCCCAACTATAGTCTCACTAGTATCATATGCAAAGCCATGGAAACACTTATCATGGAAATGATTAATAATGACATAGGAAACCTCCAGACACTGGACCCAAGCCAATTTGGTTTCATCAAGGGCAGGGCATGCTTACTCAGCCTGGTTGACTTCTTTGAGAAGGACACCAAAGCAATGAATGAGGGCAAAATATTTCATACTGCATACTTTGACCTAGCCAAGGCATTTGACATAATCACCCACTTAGGCATTGTTGACAAACTTAAGAGGTTAGGTACAAACCATTATGTCACCCAGTGAATAGCCAGCTGGCTCACAGACAGGACCCAGGAAGTTAGAATTAGGGGTGTCCACTGCTACAAAGAGACCAATCGCAACTGGAGTCCCTCAGCAATCGGTCCTAGGACCACTCCTTTTTAGCATTCACTTCTCTGTAGTCAAGGCCAATGTCAAGAGCTTCTGGCTGACTAAATTAACAGATGATTGCAAAGTAGGAGCTGTCATTGAATCACCCACTTACAAATGTTCTCTAGGAAGGACTGACACAGACAAACAACTTGTGCCAGAGCCATGTACTAAAAATAAATGCCAAGAAATGCATAATAGTATCCCTTAGGAAGTCATCCACCGATGGAAACTATCATATTGACAACACACCCCTAAGAGATGACCCAGTAGTCAGAGACTTTGGGACATACAAAGATAATAATTTAACTTTTGACTATCATGTGGCTACAGTGGTGAGAATCATTATGTGTTGTGCAACTTATAAACAAAGGTATGGCATCTAGGTCCAAAGAGATCATTCCACAGTATTCAACATTCATCAGACCTATCATTGAGTACAATGCCCTATTTGATATGTACCTAGCCAGGCATATCCAACAAATGGAAGGTCCACAGAGGGTCTTCACTAAAAGAATATCGGATGTAAGTAACATGTCCTGTGCAGACCTCCATAAGGCTATATGTCTATATTATATCTCTTACAGTCTGTTTAGGGGAGATCTATGCCTGGAATACAAGGAATTGTCAGACCCCACTCCAATGGACCTCTTGCACACCCACAAAGCAAACAGTACCAGAATGACCTATTCTAAAGACTTAAACCTTGCCTGTGATATAAATGGGGCCTGCTGGAGAGACAGGTATGTATCCCAGAGACTACCCATTCTCTGGAACAGGCTCCCCATCCATATGAAGCAGAGTTTTTCCCTTACCCAATTGAAATGTAACTTGGACAATTGGATGGGGAACAGGAAATTCATCCCTGGTCTGGCACCTATGCCTCAAGTGGACGCAGGCAGTCTGTAAATGGGTCATCCCCCAGACCCCTGCTTGTAAATGTTTTACCTCCCAAGCCCATGCTTACATTTATCAAGGGTACTATATCTTGCCAGTGATTTGGGCTGCATGGCTAGGTTTTCAAAAGGCCCCTGTGGTTGTTAGCCTAGTAGACACCTATGAGCCTATTGACTTAAACATAAAAGTTTAAAAAACAGAGAACTTTTACACAATAAAATGACCCCCCATAAAGAAATAAGCTTCTAAAAGCTAGTAAGGTGGTTCCTGATAGGAAATTACCAATATTTAAAGAAATATTAAATTTTTACAGAAATAAATGTCACTTTTATTCAAAACTTGGAAAAATATGCTTTAATCTAAAAAAAACCAATGAATTCTGTGGGGAAGAGTTTCCCAAAGGGGACTTATCTGCCAGAAATGAATCTGTAGACAGACTGCTGCTCCTATAAAGCCCCCTTTCTTACACCCTTTTGTTTTATTTATTTTGTTTTAAAAACTGTTTTATTACTGATTCAATGTTTTACTACTTCAATCAGTAAAGTTTGATCATGTAATATAGACCCCTTCTTTTCATGGACTAAACTACCTGGTTTTCTCACATCTGTTTTTGAACTGTTGGTAATGGGTGATCTCATGTGGTATAAACATCATTTTCCATAATGTTTTGTGGCTTATGTTGCCAAAGCTTCTCAGTTACTTCAGTATTGTAATGTTTGCACAATCTGCAATGCAACAGCCTTGCCTCATTAGTATGCCTTTCAATACACTGGCCCTCTCCCATTAGTGTAACACACCCAGTCATACCTCTCAACCTAGAAACATCAAAAATCTGGACAAAGGCCAATAAAAAAATGTACAAATCTGTATGCTTATTAACATAAAAATTGCATACATAATTGTGTAACCCCGCCTGCTCGGATGGAATTGTGGGATACCAACTTTCAAACGCAAACTGAAAAACAGACAACCAAAATATGGCCCCAGACCCTGTAGAAAATGGTAACCATTTTTTTTTTAAATGTGTAGCAATGATGTTCACTGGGAAGGAGAAAGATGAACCTTAGGATTTTGTTGTTGGTGACTTGCAGTATGTGGGTTTTGTGGTGCAATTAGGGTATTTAATGGTAGGCAATATTCTAATTTTAGCAAAAGAATATTATAATTTGCTAGGGCTTCCAAAGGTCATTCTCCATGGCCTACTGATCAGTGGCTTAGCTAGAGTTTGTGCTGCCCAGGGTTGTCTGAGTTTGCCAGCCTTTCCCCCTCACAATATTATGGTCGAATGGGGCCCCCCCATACACATCCCTCCCCCTTGCAGCCATTCCAATGTCCCATTACTTTGCTATTTCACCCCATTTACCATAAACACTTTAATGTGCATACTGCTTTACTTCTACAATGATTGTTTGGATTTCATTTAAAACTTTTATTTTATATTTTATAGCACAAAGACTAATAGACATCTGCTAAACAGTTTCACAATGAAAATAGATTTAGCATTAAACTTCTCTGCCCTTGAAACTCACATTAATTGAAACAGCATTGAAACTCACATTCAAAGAAAATGCACCTGGCCAGTGGTGGATAAAGATTACCTTTGGGCTGTTTTCAAATCATAGGCCCCTTGCACACAAAACATACATGTGTTCTTTGATACACCTTCCTGATTGTATTAAATTATATTTCTTTTATAATACAGCACACTTGTTAGAGTGCATTTTAAATTTATTGTTCTGAACATTTTTCCAGTAAGCAATGAAACAAAATGTATGAACCAATAATGACAAAACTGTCCAATTCAGAACATTTCCATCATAAGAGTCTTCTCAAACATCTGTCATTACAATCCACTAATATCAGTAAATACACACAATCTCTGCAGACGTAAAAGTCATCTAAATAATTCTGCATTAAAGAGATCTGTAACTAATGAAGAGGTTGTTGCTAGCAAAAAACTTTATATTTCTTTGTTTAGATTCATAGATTAGTACTAAGCTAACTGCCCTTGTGGGCCACTTTAAGCCTAGGCAATTATCCCTTGTGAGACTCAAACCCTGCACCTTGTGTTTGTAAGGCAAACACCTTAACCATTAGGCCACCCTCCCATCTACAAATAAAGTGCCTGTTGCCCTTGAAGAATAAAATGTCTATGTTACATTAAAAAGTGATGAGCTAGTAATATTGCAATAGGGAATGGTTGGCAAAGTGTAACAGGTTCATAATTACCAAAGGAGGACATTATCAGGACTGCAGCATCCATCCCCTTTAAAGTACAACAGTACAGTATCAGCAATCTATCTACATACTGTGGGAATAGAACCCACAGCCTTCTACATCAGAAGCAAGTATACTACCTGTTGTGGTACTAACAACGCAAACAGACCTAGCATAAGCAGCACTAAAACTTCTCTTCCCCTGAAGCTCTCAGCTCTTTGTAAAAGCCTTTTGACACTCAAGTATATCTCTCAACTTTGCAGCACAAGAAATCCAGAAAATGCCAAAATTTATTGGGGGGGGGGGGACAAAGGCCCCAAAAAAACAGGGACATATTTAAATCACTGCTTGTATAATCTTAGAAAGTTGCTAAAATAAAATGTTTTGTGTTACCATGCGTTTTCTGAAAGACAGGATGACTGAAACTTAAATGACTATCATCATTTAGTGAATTCAGTTTTCATTGATTTGCCAGAAAACCACAACTTTTAAGAGCAACAGATCAAAGGTATGAGATAAACATCTAGACATTTGAAAGCTACACACACACACACACATACACACACACACACACACACACACACACACACACACACACACACACACCTTGCAGCATAACAAAAGCACAAAACATACTGTAATTAAGTAATTCAAATTTCCCCACACAGAGCAGCAAAATGTATTCTTTGTAGTGGCAAATTAATCCCCTTACTTGCAGCAAAATGTAGCAAAAATGAGCCCTTAGTCAAGCAATAGGAGCAAAATGAGTGGCAAATGAGTCCCTTAAAGGAGACCTTAACATCTTAAATTGTGTGGGTTGTCAGGAAGAGTAGAGTGATGTCGCATGCACAGTGGCCTAATTGCCTTACTTGCAGCATAACAAAAGCACAAAACAAGTAATTCAAATTCCCACATACAGAGCAGCAAAATGTATTCATTTTAGTGGCAAACTAATTCCCTCACTCGCAGCAAAACTAATTCTTTTACTTGTTGCAAAACATAGCAAAAACAAGCCCTTAATCGAGTAGCAAAATGAGTGGCAAATAATTCCCTTAAATGACCAGCACAATGAGTGGCAAATGATTCTCTTAAACAAGACCTTAACATTTGAAATTGTGCAGGTTCTCGGGAAGAGCAGGGTGATGTCGCATGCACATCAGCCTAATTGCCTTACTTGCAGCATAACAAAAGCAGAAAACAAGTAATTCAAATTCCCACACACAGAGCAGCAAAATGTATTCATTTTACTGGCAAATAAATTCTCTTGCTTGCAGCAAAACTAATTCTCTTACTTTCAGCAAAAAATGAGCCCTTAATCCAGCAACACTGTGGCAAATTAAAAGCAGCAAAATGTATTCATTGTAGACTAATTCCCTTACTTGCAGTGTAACAAAAGCACAAAACACACTGTAAAACTAATTGCCTTACTTGTTATGCTGAAAAACATCAGAAATAAGCCCTTAATCAAGCAGCAAAATGAGTGGCAAATATTTCCTTTAAACAAAAAACAAAATGAGTGGCAACTGGCAAATAATTCCCTTAAATGAGACCTTAACCTTAACATTTTAAATTGTGTGGGTTCTCAGGAAGAGCAGGGTGATGTCGCATGCACATCAGTCACTGGACCAGTCTTAAAGAAATATGTCCTTAAAATTAAAGTAAAGTGCACATCCCAAAATAAACCAAAATAAATAAATAATACCACTACCACCTAAACGATCACGGGACCAAGTCTTAAAGAAGCACATTGGTCACCGGACCAGTCTTAAATAAATATGTTCTTAAAATAAACCAAAATAAACTGTACAAGTTTAACACTGACACGACACCGGAGTACCACTACCACCTAAACAATCACCGGACCAGTCAAGAAATATGTCCTTAAAATTGAAGTGCATGTTCCATAAATTGCCAGGGAGAGATGTGGAGCTGACTTTTTTTTTTTTTTTTTTTTTTTTTTTACATACCTGGAGCTGCCACGGAGAGTAAATCTTTTCATCCCAGGCGTGCATATGGACACTGGACAGACTGGACACTGCTGGAACCTGCACCGTCTGGGTCTTGGGCTAAGCAGAAGTTAAATATAAGTTAAACTGTATAAATAGCTTCAAAGAAAACTGCAGACTTGTCTCACACTTTGTGTAACTTTGGTAAAATAAAAAGAAAACCACAGGTGATAATGGAGCACTATATCACACAAAATAAACTTTAATCCACTGGTTTAGCGCTTTCAGCCCAAGAATTAGGCCTTCATCAGAACAAAGTGTTAAAAAACTGTCTCATTTTTATACCATCATCAATACACATCACACCAATCAAATCTAATTTTACTTAAACTTAATGTAAAAACTGTTTAAAACGTGTTTCAATAAAAATGCATTTTAAATAAAGCATACATTTCTAACAAACATATAAACTATTTACATTTGTTATAATAAGCTTTTCTTTTCAACACAGCTTTATAGTTGACACCAGTGTTAAGCCCTGGTGCCCTGCATGCATCTAATAAAACCTGCCATTTAAACTCTCTAAAATCTAGTTCCCCATCTCTGTCTCCAGTAAAGCCCAATGGAACATGCTCTATAACTGTAAAAAGAAACTTAACACTGTTATGGCTACTCACACAGTTTAAAGTGTGCTTGTAAAGAGCATTATCTAAATTTTTCTTTTTGCTGGCATAATAGTGTTCATACATTCTATTTTTAAGTTGCCTATTGGTTTTCCCAATATAGAATGACGATCAGGTGGAGCATTTTGCCGTGTATAGCACAAATGTAGGTTTACAATTAAAAATGCCTGGAATGTGCCACATCTTGCTCTGAGTTGCAACATTAAAATCTACTCCCTCTGAAATGTATTTACAAAAATTGCAACTTTTACATTTAAAAGTACCTATGTTGCCTTGAGGCTTTTTTCTTTATCCACTTTCTAACATTTCTTTGAAATTCCTTCCTCTTGTGTTAACAAACATGGGGGCTTCACCTAGTACCATCTGAAGATCACTATTTGAAACTAATATTCTCCAGTTGTTGGACACTATGTCTATTAATAGCTTGATAACTTATCCTTTCAAATCTTGATACCAAAATCTGGTTTGAAACTTTCACCCATTTTAGTATTACAAAAAATTTCTTTGGTAAAGTTCATAGCAACATTATTACTTCATGGAAACGAAAACATTTTATTTATGACAATGCTTTCAAGAACAAAAAAGTCAAAGAAGCACATCAACTTATAGAAGAATTTGATTTAAATGCATACAGTTGGGTACTGTTACAAACCATGCTATCATATTCTAAAGATCTTTCCATAATTCTCAGCAAGTCTTTTTGCAAAGACATCCCCAAATTATTGTTTTATCTCTATGAAATTATTTACCATAAGTCACATTTTGATCATTTAATTTCAAAAGTATATGTAATTCTTATAAGATACAAGGCACAACTGAATGACAAATATTGGCATCATATCAGTATGGGTCATATCCCCTATTTTTCCTTAGAAGGTAAAGCACAAATTTTATCTTCTATTAAAAATACACCCTGGCCACAATATTGATATATATTTACATGGAAATATATACATAGAGCATTTCTAACCTCAAACAAGTTAACTCATTTTGGTAAGAATAAAAATATTATTTTCTGGAGATGTCTGCAGAAATATAATGCTGACTGGGTTCATATAGTTTATTCATGTCCTTTATAAGAACAATTCTGGTGTGAACTAAATTACTTTTTACAAGCTTTGTTTTCTGACTCATTTTCATCATCAACACCCTTAATTTTATTTAATATTAATGATGGTTTCATTTTGAACAATGTTAATCTCTCTTTATTATGGACTATTCTTGTGATTGTAAGGAAAAGTATTACCAGGAAATGGAAATCTTCATCTACACCTAACTTTGAAGACTTATTATCCTCCTTGAAGGAAACTGCTTATAAAGAAATAAAAGTCAAGGAATACAGGATTCAACCTAAATTATTTACTAATAATCCTTGAGTAAAGTGATCTCTCTCATTGACATCCACCAGGCAAATCCTGACTCTTTTCAATAATTTTTAGGAATTGTTATACGTATAACTTTAATGTTTATAATTTTTTCCTTTTTCACTAGAAACACATTTGTTGTATATTTTTTCTTTTTTTCAGGCCTTTGTAAATAATGTGCATACAGAGGATATAAAAAGTGTACACACCCCTGTTAAAATGCCAGGCATTTGTGATATAAAAAATGAGACCACAATAAATCATTTCAAAACTTTTCCCACCTTTAATGTGACCTATAACCTGTACAATTCAATTGAGAAACAAACAAATCTGTTAAGGGAAAAATATAAAAAAATAAAAAACGTACAATAAGGTGGTTGCATAATTCTGCACACCCTTAAACTAATACTTTGTTGAAGCACCTTTTGATTTAATTACAGCATTCAGTCTTCTTGGGCAGGAGTCTATCAGCATGGCACATCTTACCTTGACAATATTTGCCCACTCTTCCTTGAAAAAGTGCTCCAAATCTGTCAGATATAGAGGGCAGCTCTTGTGCACAGCCTTCTTCAGGTCACACCACAGAGTTTCTATTGGATTAAGGTCTGGGCTGTGGCTGGGCCATTCCAAAACTTTAATTTTCTTCTGATTAAGCCATTCTTTTGTTGATTTGGATGTATGCTTGGGGTCATTGTCGTGTTGAAAGGTGAAATTCTTCTTCATCTTCAGCTTTCTAGCAGACACCTGAAGGTTTTGGGCCAAAAGTGACTGGTATTTGGAAATGTTCATAATTCCCTCCACCTTGACTAAAGCCCCAGTTCCAGCTGAAGAAAAGCAACCCCAAAGCATGATACTGCCACCACAATGCTTCACCGTGGGGATGCTGTTCTTTTGGTGATGTGAAGTGTTTTTGCGCCTAACGTACCTTTTGAAATTGTGGCAAAAAAGTTCAGTCTTGATCTCATCAGACCATAACACATTTTCCCACATGCTTTTGGGAGACTTGATGTATTGTTTTGCAAATTTTAGCCATGCCTGGATGTTTTTCTGTGTAAGAAAAGGCTTCCGTCTTGCAACCCTACCCTACAGTCCAGATATATGGTGAATACGGGAGATTGTTGTCACATGTAGTGCACAAACAGTACTTGCCAGAAATTCCTGCAGCTCCTTCAGTGTTGCTGTAGGTCTCTTGGCAGCCTCCCTGACCAGTTTTCATCTTGTCTTTTTATCAATTTTGGAGGGTCATCTAGTTCTTTGCAATGTCACTGCTGTCCCATATTTTCTCCACTTTTTGATGGCTGTCTTCACTGTGTTCCATGGTATATATAATGCTGTGGAAATTTTTTTGTACCTTTCTCCTGACTGATACCTTTCAACAATGAGATCCCTTTGATGCTTTGTAAGCTCTCTGTCATCCATGGCTTTTGCAGGCAACTGAGTAAATGTCAGGAAATTCCTACTAGGACAGCTGAACTTTATTTGGGGTTAATCAGAGTTTCTTTAACTGATGGCAGGTGTGTACCCAAAAAGACTGAATGCTGTAATTAAAGCAAAAGGTGCTTCAACAAAGTATTAGTTTAAGGGTGTGCACAGTTATTCAACCAGCTTACTTTGCGGTTTTTATTTTTTATATTTTCCCCTAACAGATTTGTTTGTTTTTCAATTGAATTATACAGGTTATAGGTCAGATTAAAGGTGGGAAAAGTTTTGAAATGATTTATTGTAGTCTCATTTTGTTATATCACAAAAAACTGGCATTTTAACAGGGGAGTGTACACTCTTTATATCCACTGTAGTTTATCTTCTTGTTCAGAGAATTTCATTATATTTATTACCAAAATGTATTGAATTATTGTGATAATTTTGTGAAAAATAAAAAATGTTTGAAAAAAAAAAAGTTTGAACAGCGAGTCAAGCCCACTCCCTTGACCTCATTGTGAAATAGCAGCAATAAGAGCTTGTCACATATTTCTGATCCTTCTGTTGAACATTTTAGTCTATTATTGTGGCTGTTAGAATGTTACACATCTTTGTCTTTATACTTAATTGCCCAGCAAATGTCATCAGTTAATTTCTCTGGTTTAGAATTAGATGATGAATCCAAGATGAAGATGTTAACATCGATACCAGGTATTGTTAGCATATATTGTAGATGATGAATCCAAGATGGAGATGTTAACATAGATACCAGGTATTGTTAGCATATATTGTAGATGATGAATCCAAGATGGAGATGTTAACATAGATACTAGGTATTGTTAGCATATACTGTAGATGATGAATCCAAGATGGAGATGTTAACATAGTTACCAGGTATTGTTAGCATATATTGGAAGATGCTTAATACTCTTTCTAATGTAGCTTTTGTAGTGGAGAAAAGACATACTTGGCAGTAGGGGCTGCCTTATCTGGAAAACATTTTGGATAAAATTAGAACAATCTCTGTATCTGTTTTTTAATTGACTGGAAATCTGTTTACTTATGCTTGAGCTTTAAGACTGAGATAAAAGCATATTTCTACTGGGTCCTCATTTCATTTCATTTCTGCCAAAAACATAGCCTCAGTCAGCCCTCATAATATTCTAGGATGCCTCTTGAATAGTGCCTCAGTAAGCCCTCATAATATTATAGGATGCCTCTTGAATAGTGCCTCAGTCAGCCCTCATAATATTCTAGGATTCCTCTTGAATAGTGCCTCAGTAAGTCCTCATAATATTATAGGATGCCTCTTGAATAGTGCCTCAGTCAGCCCTCATAATATTCTAGGATGCCTCTTGAATAGTGCCTCAGTCAGCCCTCATAATATTCTAGGATGCCTCTTGAATAGTGCCTCAGTCAGCCCTCATAATATTCTAGGATGCCTCTTGAATAGTGCCTCAGTCAGCCCTCATAATATTCTAGGAAGCCTCTTGAATAGTGCCTCAGTTAGCCCTCATAATATTCTAAGATGCCTCTTGAATAGTGCCTCAGTAAGCCTTCATAGTATTCTAGGATGCCTCTTGTATAGTGCCTCAGTAAGCCTTCATAGTATTCTAGGATGCCTCTTGAATAGTGCCTCAGTCAGCCCTCTTAATCTAGGATGCCTCTTGAATAGTGCCTCAGTCAGCCCTCATAATATTCTGGGAAGCCTCTTGAATAGTGCCTTAGTCAGCCCTCATAATATTCTAGGATGCCTCTTGAATAGTGCCTCAGTCAGCCCTCATAATATTCTAGGATGCCTCTTGAATAGTGCCTCAGTAAGCCTTCATAGTATTCTAGGATGCCTCTTGTATAGTGCCTCAGTAAGCCTTCATAGTATTCTAGGATGCCTCTTGAATAGTGCCTCAGTCAGCCCTCTTAATCTAGGATGCCTCTTGAATAGTGCCTCAGTCAGCCCTCATAATATTCTGGGAAGCCTCTTGAATAGTGCCTTAGTCAGCCCTCATAATATTCTAGGATGCCTCTTGAATAGTGCCTCAGTCAGCCCTCATAATATTCTAGGATGCCTCTTGAATAGTGCCTCAGTCAGCCCTCATAATATTCTAGGAAGCCTCTTGAATAGTGCCTCAGTTAGCCCTCATAATATTCTAAGATGCCTCTTGAATAGTGCCTCAGTAAGCCTTCATAGTATTCTAGGATGCCTCTTGTATAGTGCCTCAGTAAGCCTTCATAGTATTCTAGGATGCCTCTTGAATAGTGCCTCAGTCAGCCCTCATAATATTTTAGGATGCCTCTTGAATAGTGCCTCAGTCAGCCCTCATAATATTCTGGGAAGCCTCTTGAATAGTGCCTCAGTCAGCCCTCATAATATTCTAGGATGCCTCTTGAATAGTGCCTCAGTCAGCCCTCATAATATTCTAGGATGCCTCTTGAATAGTGCCTCAGTCAGCCCTCATAATATTCTAGGAAGCCTCTTGAATAGTGCCTCAGTCAGCCCTCATAATATTCTAGGAAGCCTCTTGAATAGTGCCTCAGTTAGCCCTCATAATATTCTAAGATGCCTCTTGAATAGTGCCTCAGTAAGCCTTCATAGTATTCTAGGATGCCTCTTGTATAGTGCCTCAGTAAGCCTTCATAGTATTCTAGGATGCCTCTTGAATAGTGCCTCAGTCAGCCCTCTTAATCTAGGATGCCTCTTGAATAGTGCCTCAGTCAGCCCTCATAATATTCTGGGAAGCCTCTTGAATAGTGCCTCAGTCAGCCCTCATAATATTCTAGGATGCCTCTTGAATAGTGCCTCAGTCAGCCCTCATAATATTCTAGGATGCCTCTTGAACAGTGCCTCAGTCAGCCCTCATAATATTCTAGGATGCCTCTTGAATAGTCTAAAATACTGCTTATCAGGACTATTGCAATCAATATTTAACAAATACCCTCAAAACAGGCTTTGTGCCATGAGAATGGAGGACTGCAGTGGTCATCACCCTTCATAACTATCATCACATACCTCATCACTAAGGGCCTTTCATCTAGAAAAAAGGAGGTCATTGTCCCACTGTACTGACCCCTCATTAGACCCATTATAGAATACAATGCCCCGTTTGGTATGTACCTCTCAAGACATCTGCAACAACTGGAAAGGCCACAGAAATACCTCACTAAAAAAATCACAGGCCTAAAGGAGATGCCCTATGCTGACCATCTAAAAAAACCTATACTCTGTCACATATCATCTACTCAGAGGCGATCTCTGCCTAACATACAAGGCCATGTCAAACCCAGAGCTGTTGGACATGCTGCACTTAAAGAAATCCCAATCCCTCAGAGACACACGCTCCAGGGATCTAAACCTTGTCATCACAATGAACAAAACATGCTGGAGGGATAGGTTCCTGACCCAGAGACTCCACAGACTCTGGAATAGACTGCCCATACATGTCAAGCAGAGCACCACTTTGGCCCTCTTCAAAAGAAACCTTGATGATTGGATGAGAGATAGGAAATTCACCCCGGGGATCACATCAATCGCCCTGATAGACAGGGGTCCAGGGAAGTAAATACTGTGGGAAGAAATAGCCAGGGAATTATTATGGCTAGGCTTGTATAGGCCCTAGGGCTGATAGCCTAGTACCAACCTATGAACTTATAAGGGGCAGACCATCAACAGATCCTGAAACTCAGAGCCATTAGTCTGTCTAGTCTTATTTGCAAAACTATGGAAAAAATGTTCATGGAAATGATCAACAAAGACATTTGAGACCTCCACGCACTGGATCCATCCCTGTTTGGCTTCATCAAAATAAGGTCATGCCTCTGAACCTGATGGACTTCTTTGAAAAAGTCACCAAGGAAATAAATGAGAGTAAAATTGCGCATACTGCATTCCTTGATCTGGGTAAGGTATTTGGTGCAATACCCCACTCAGGCATTGCTAACAAACTTATGAAATTAAGTATAACCCCCCCCCCCCATATAATGCATTAGATAGCCATCCAGCTCATAGATAGGACCCAGGAGGTTAGGACTGATGATACCATCTCCACAAAGAGAATGGTTACCAGTCGAGGCCCTCAGGGCTTCATGCTGGGCCTACTCCTCTTTGACATCTATTTCTCGGAAGTTAAAGCCAATGTCAAAGGCCTTTGGCTGACCAAGTTTGTAGATGATTGGAAACTGGTAGCAGTCATAGAATCCCCCAAGAAACAAACACCCTACAGGAAGGTCTAACACAGCGAAATGACTGGTGTCAAATATATGGCTTAAAACTCAATGCCAAGAAATGCATTATACTACTTTTTGAGAAGTTGGCCCTCCAGGGAAACTAAGCCACTGATAAAATATCCATAAGAATTGACTCACAAGGTTGGGATCGGGAAACTCGTGTTTATAGTAAGCTAGCCCTTGACCATCATGTGTCCAAGGTATAAAGAAAATCCTTCTATGTTGCTCAACTTATAAGTAAGGGCATGGCATTTAGGTCTAGAGAAGTCATCATACCACTGCACTCAAACCTCATCAGACCCATCATAGAGTATAATTCCCCCTGTGGTATGTACCTGACCAGTTACATGCAGCAACTGGAACAGATGAAAAGGTTCCTTACAAAAAGAATACAGGGCATAAACACAATGTCCTATGTGGATCACCTCAAAGCCCTGTCTTTATAGTTGGTCTCCTACGGACTACTGAGAGATGATCTATGCCTGGCTTACAAGGCACCCTTGGACTCTGCTGTTATGAACCTTTTGCACATCTGCAAAATAAACAGCACCTGAATTACTAGATCTAAATTTTGCTTGCATCAAAAAAAGGAAATGTTTGAGGGACTGATATGCATGTTAGAGAATTCCCAGTCTCCGGAATAGGCTCTCCAGCCATGTGAAACAAAGTCCCTCCCTAAACCTATTTAAGGATACCTTAGGTCATTGAATGGGAAATTGGAAATTCTCCCCTGGTCTGGTGTCTATATCTCTGATGGATGGAGGTAGCTAGTAAATCATGGCATAACCAAAGGTCACTAAAACATAAAACTTGTGGTCACATCTGGGTTGCAAGCTAGGCTTATAAAGGCCCTAGTGGTCATTAGCCTAGTATACAGTTATGATCCTATTTACAGGGAGAGGAAGTATGCTTCCTTTTATTGGAAGAGGGATACAGGTCAATCCTCTACCAATAGGAGCTAGTCTTAGAGGCAATAGGTCAACTTGTTATCTCAGATATCACATAGACACTGATATATAGACTGTATTTTATAGAGCATGTATCATGGACAGAGGTAGGTTAAAAAGTAAAAAAAAAGACAGCTGGCTGCACAAGCCCAGGATAAAGTGCCCAATCCTGATATGAACACTGGTTTGAGAATTGCAGAAATGACAGTGTAGAGTCCTGAAAGCATAGAAACATTCCTACAATGGGGTTAGGCCAGATGGACTCTCTGTTGTAGAAGGAGGTAGTAGTCCACAAAAACAGAAGAAGTGACAGGCCAAAAAAGAGCCACAAAGATAATAGAGTGGACTATTGAGGATAAGGAAGAAATTATATATTATACCATGACCCCCCATTAATATTCTAAAACGTGCCAACTGATTGGCCAGCATGCACGTTGTAAATCGACTTATACTAATGGAAAAAGGTCCGGTCACCCGGACTTTTTCCATTAGTATAAGTCTTTTTTAAAACACTGTCTTGCTATGTTAAAGGAGTTTAACATAGCGACACAGGTTTAAAAAAAGCAACGGAGATGTCCCTTGCTTTTTTTAAAGCTGTCTCGCTATGTTAAACTCCTTTAACATAGCGACACAGTGTGTAAAAAGCAACGGAGATCTTGCTTTCTCCGTTGCATTTTTCAAAACTGTCTCGCTATGTTAAATGGGTTTAACATAGCGAGACAGCTTTAAAATAAGCAACGGAGATTCTCCGTTGCTTTTTTTAAAGCTGTCTCGCTATGTTAAACCCATTTAACATAGCGAGACAGTAAAAAGTAACGGAGAAGATTTCCGTTGCTTTTGCCCACAGCTCTGATGTACTGCGTAGGCTTACGCATGCGCAGTACATCAGAACTGCCGCAGATAACAGACAGCGGCGGAAGGGCAGCAAGGAGGCATTATACAATGCCATTATTCAAGAAAAGTAATTATTATTTTTCTTAAAAAATGTCATTGTATAATAGCAATAACCCTGAGGGCCTCGACTGGTAACCATTCTCTTTGTGGAGATGGTATCATCAGTCCTAACCTCCTGGGTCCTATCTATGAGCTGGATGGCTATCTAATGCATTATATGGGGGGTTATACTTAATTTCATAAGTTTGTTAGCAATGCCTGGGTTATTGCTATATTGTTACTGGTGTGCAAGAAACCCAGGATTTCCAGATCGAAGATATTCAAAAAGATCAAGAGAGAAATTAAAAGAAAGAAAAATACATGCACAAGAAAACTGTCATAAGGTTCAAATACAAGTTTGTGTTCATTAATAGAACAGATCCATAAATAACGCTATATAGACCAGGAAAGTTTGGGCCATTTGGAAAAAGAAGCAACAGAGGAAATGTGAAAATACAAAGAAAAAAATAGAGATTGTTTGAAGGGTATAAAAAAGAAACGTGGGCATGAGAAAGAAAAAGAGATCTGATATGGTGCAATATTGACGCAAAGGAGAAAGCTAAACTTATTAATACAAAAAAGCAGTTCCAAATTTTTTTAAGAGAAATACAGGCAAAGGCACCCAGATATGTAACATTTCCTGATGCAAAAAATAAGATCACAAAGGGGGAATGCAGAATATAGGATTAGTAAAGTAGACATTAAACAAAGAGAAGCTGAAGTTATTGAATACCTGTTAAGTTAAGGATTATTGTAGAAAGTCTAACACAGGTTATGTCACATCATGATGGAACAATGAGTCCCCAAAGTAAGGAGAAACAGGTGGAGTGTGAGACATCTGAAGAAGCAATATGGGCATGGGGAAGAAAGTGAGATTTGATATTGTGCAATATGTATGCTAAGGAGAAAGCAAACATAATCAATACAAAAAACAGAATCAAAGGTATTTGAAGAGAAATGCAGGCAAAGGCATCCAGATACAGAAAATTGCACCATACAAAAAAATAAGAAAACAAAAGGGGAAAAGTAGAAAAGATGATTAGTAATAGAGAAGTTGAAGAAATAGAAACTGAAGTTATGGGTTATCTGTCAAGTGAAGAATTTAGTGTAGAAAATCCAGCTCTGGAAACGTCACAACCTGATGGAAAAATTAGTCCCAAAATTAAGGAAAAACAGGTGGAATAGGAAGCATGTGATCACTTGCTTCATGAAAATACTTTGAAGTCTTCAATAGGAAACAAGTACTAAAGTTCAGCTGGAGGTGCACAGCAATGGAAGGTAGCAACTCTGATGCAGTCAGTGTTGTTGAGTGATAGGTCAGTGAGCTCCCATATGAAAGAATTAATGGACATGCTGCACCTCAGAAAATCCAAATCCCATCGAGCTACGCGCTCGAGAGACTTGAACCTCAGCACTGAAATAAATAGGACATGCTGGAGGGACAGATTCATAAACCAGAGGCTCCCTTCACTCTGGAATAAAATCCCAGTCCAGGTTAGGCAGAGTCCCTCATTGACTCTCTTCAATAGGAATCTTGATGAGTGGATGGGAGATCGTAGGTTTACCCCGGGTATCACTTCTGTGTCACTGTTAGATAGAGGCACAGTATACTAACCTCGAAAAAGGGCATAGCAAAATTAATTTAAAATGGGTGGCGAAAGCCAAACACACTCTGGCTAGGCTTATAAATGTCCTAGGGCAGATAGCCTAGTATGAACCTATGAACCTATAAAGAGCAGTAGACAATGCAACTGAAGAGAACATGTCACACGGAGATGTTCTAGAACTTTCTGTAGAATGCTTGCAAGAAACAGAGAACAACAAAGTGCCCTCAGTTTAGAAAAAAAATTATCTAAGTGAAGAGATGCTTGATTTAATAGAGTTGGATAGATATATTGAGATCGATGAAAGAAACAGATTACTGAAAGTCAGTAAGAACCAAATGTTAGAAGTCTGATAAAACAGATGAATACAATATTCAAGGCTATTAACAGAAATTCAAGTGATGCAAAATAGCAAATAGGATATATTACTGTACAGCTAAATTAATAACAGATAATCCTACCATAAAAACACAGAGCAACTTAAGGGAAAGGAAGGAAACAAATCAAATGCCATCATGGAAGCATCGGATAGAGAAAACTACAAAGCAATTAAGACAGTAAGTGTCACTGTTAGAGTATAGAAGAAGGAATAGATCAACAAGAATACTTAGAAATATAGACAAGATAAAAGCAATGCATAGATCTTGGTCTGTTCTGATACTGTCGTATCTATTGCAAACAATAAAGATATCAGCACAAGCAGAAAAACATAAACAAATATGCAGATAAATATAAAGGAAAAGTATAAAGGAAGCAACTCATTGATGACTTAAAAAAGTTTCATAGAGAATTTGGAAACAAAGCAAAAGGAATAGAAGCACCACCAAAATAAAAAAAGAACTATATACATTTTGGAGAAATAGCTATGAAGACCCCGTGGAATATTAAAAAGATGCTGAATGGATAGAAAAAAAAATAAATGGTTAGAAGTTCAGATCTACAGGATATGAAGTGAAATGAAGTAACAGCCGGAGAAACTGAAACAAAATTAAGAAAAGTTCCTAAATGGATAACCCCAGGCACATATACAGTACCTGACTATTGGCTATAAGTATTAACATCTTTATGAATATTTATGGAAGATTTAAATAATCCCCCAATGTGCTCAATTGTGGACAATTGGGGGTCTATAAAGTATCTTATAGCAAAATTGTTGGATGCAAAAGTAAAAACTTATGTACAGAGAGAGCCACATATGTGTACAGACTCATGAGATTATGATAAATATGTATTTTTGACTATAGATGTAAATGATTTACATACGGTTATCTCACATGACCTGGGAATCCGGTGGTTCACTGGGTTTTTATATAAGAATGGGGTGCCTTAGGAGAAAATTAACCTCTATGAACAGATGTTGGAAATTGTATTAAAAAATAATTATATTTATTTTGAAGGTCAGTATTATTTATGACAAAAAGGTGGAGTGTTGGGGTCCATGTAAGGACAGTTATTTGCAAATATTGTAATGATCGAATGGGAGAAGAATTTCCTGTTCAACAGGGATTTTGTGGGGTCATGGTGTTTATGTACAAGATACCTTGATATATTTATTGTGTGGAAAGATGAAAAAGAAAAAATACCTTTATTTCTTGGTTTTACAAAGAGTACCACAGAATTTCTCAAGTTTACCTACGAGGCTGGGGAGAAGTATATTGCTTATTTAGATGTATGGCTGGTGAAGGATGACGTGAACCAAAGATATACATCAAAAACTTATAGAAAACCAACCTATTTAAATACATTTTTGCATTATAGTAGCTCACATCCTATAATACAAAAAGGAACTATGCTAATGGGCAATTTGTGCGAGCAGTACATATGGTCTCATTGTATGAACATTTTATTGATGACTATCAGGTATTAAGAAGTATGTTCAGGAAAAGAGGTTATCCAGATATATTTATTGATTATTTGATGCATGAGGTTATAAATAAAAGAAAGACTAGTTATTTTGTCTCTATTTTGACTAATGATACAGGGACTAATGGATTAGAAAGAGGTGCCTTAATAAATAAGTGTCAGAAGATTGGCAAAAAGGTAGATTATAAGAGTTCATTAATTACTACTTTTTTGAAGGACAGTGAACATATTAGTTGGGTATTATACAAGAATTGTATTTTAATGGATGAAGACAGGTCAGTGAAGGAAAAGGTCAGGGATAGGCCATGTTTAAGAAAGGAATACATTTTAAAAATATTTTTGAGTCCATAAAAAATTATAATGAAACTGGACTTTATGCAATGAACAAGTGTGGCCATTGCAGTTATTGTAAATACATAAAAGGAGGGAGAGACTTACAATCAATAATAAGAAATTTAAGTTAAAAGGGAAAGATAATTGTAATACTGTGGGCATAGTGTATGTAGCTTTATGCTAAATATGCCTTGGGTTTTATATAGGAAAATAGAACAAAAATTAAAAGAGAGACTATACAAACATATTTATGAGATCAGGAAGAATAGGTTAACTAATGCAGTATTTAAACATACACTAGAATATCCAGTGCATTAATTCAAGTTTACAGTCCTTGAAAAAGGGTACTGAATCCAAGAGGGGTCCTTGGACTTTAAACCTGGGGAAAATTATATTGGCAGCTACATTTAAATGTGGGAAGCTTGCCTGGTTTAATGAGGTTTCGTCAATTGCCTGCCTTTTTAAACTTAAGGCTAATATGAGCTGAAATGCTTGTTTTTTGTTTTTGTTTGACATGGACTATATTTTAATAAATTTTTTAATACTATTTAAGTAAATGTTTGTTGTTTTGATGAATGAATGTGATTAAATGTTTTTGCTAGTTATTTTAATGTGGTATTTATAGGTATGGCCCTTTAAGGTTTTAATGATTGATAGAGGCTTGGCAGTTATGCGACTAGTTTGGAACTTTTAAAACAGCTGAATGTTTTGTGATCTTGTCTTTTATGATGTAAGATGAAAGCATATATATTTTATGTAGTAAACAATGGTTTAAGCAATGAACAATGCATTCCATTTTCTTTTATTATACAAAGATTTACCCCTAAGAACTACTTATATGCACATCCCGAACAGACATCAACTTGGTTAAGAACAGGAAAAATATCTTGCCTTCTGACGATGTATAAATTGTATACTGGAAATGATGTTGACAGAGTTTACAGACATTTAGAAGAAAACTTGATCATGGCAATAGAACAAAAGGGTAACAAAAGAAAGTAATATAGAAAAAAGAATCATTTGTTGTTAAATAAAGTCATGAAGAATTGTAAAAAGGGAAAGAGTCTAAGTATTGCATGGATAGATTACAAAAAAAAAAATATTTGACTACATCCGATATTAATGGATAAAGGAGTGCTTACAGATGTATAAGATATACCATACATTGATCAATTGCATTACAATGACCGTGAAACAATGGCAAACCATTTTGCAGCTAAGCCATGATAAAGGACAAATTATTATCCCAGGGATAAAAATTCAAAGGGGGATATTCCAAGGTCACGCTTTGTCACCACTACTTTTTTGTCTTGCCTTTAACCTCGTGGTTACAATTTAGCTCCCAGAAAACAACCAAGTGCAAAGATGTCTCATCTTCTTTTTATGGATAGTTCGTCAGATGAGGAACTGAAAGCACTACAGCAAATGATTAACATTTTCTCAGATAATACAAAAATGTCATTTGGTCTTAATAAATGTGCAAAAGCAACATTTAAACAGGAAAGTTGCACCACCAAGAAAATATCAGTCTGGGACAGGAATATGATATTAAGGAACTTGATCAGGAGGGAGTGTATAAATATTTGGGAATTGCTGAAGGATCGATAATAACGCATGAACACATGTGAACAAAACTCAGTAAGGAATATCTTAGAAAACTAAAATTAGTATTGAAACAGCCCTGACATCTAGGAACAAAGTCCAAGCTATAAACCTATTTGCTCTTGTTCTAAATAATAGTTTTGGGGTGATTGGATCAGTTGAACGGGCAAACAAGAAAAATGATTCATGCTTCTCAAATGATTTATAACAATCAGTGTATACCAAGATTATATATTCCTAATTATGAAGGAGGTATGGGCCTCCTCAAAACTGATTCCATATATGGATCTGCAGTCATAGGACTGAATACATTATCTGCTGATTTCACCAAATCCAAATATAGTGAAAGTTTTAAAACAATAGGAGTCAAAGATGACTTTCCTGCTTAGTTTAGCATAAGCATATTGGTGTCAAGTGGGAATGGAAATAAACCAGAAGTAGATAAAAATCAGGCAACAACTGAATGTGCCAAAAAAACAAAAGAAAGAATATAAGAAGGATCAGATGAGAAGGCAAGAAATGTAGAAGAAGCATAAATATAGTTACAGGTACAGAAAACTCCTGGAACAACCTCATGTCAATCAGGATCTGACTCAGGAATGGTTAAGGAGAGGTGAATTTAAAACAAAAGATGAAATGTTAATATTGGTGGCCCAGGATAGTAGACTACATACACTTTGGTTTACAAAATGCATTGAACATGTGAGAGAAACAGACAAATGCAGGTATTGTAAAACAAAACTGGAAACAGTTCCACATCTTGCTGCTGGGTGTATACCTCTCAACCATACCAAATTCCTTGGTATTTACCAGTTTTGAGGGCAAAATAATGGGATGCCATGAATTCCCAAGTGGCCTCTTCAGTTTATGATTTTTTTTTTCATTTTTTTCTTTTTTCTTTTTAAGTTGGTTGTTATCACGCATCCCAGGGGTTTGCGTGCAGTGATGACATTCAGGCAGACTGCCAGACTGTTGGAGATTCGGCACCTGGGTCAGACTGTATTTAATTTGTTTACAGGCAGCAGCAAAAGGAGAAGTTGTCTATACAGTTTAACTTAAGTCTTAACTTCTGCCAAGCCCAAGACCCAGACAGTGCAGGTTTCAGCAGAGTCCAGTTTGTCCAGCGTCCATAAGCACTCCTGGGATGAGAAGATTTACTCTCCATGGCAGCTCCAGGTATGTAAAAAAAAATGGTCAGATCCACATCTCTCCCTGGAAATTTATGTAACATGCACTTTACTTTAATTTTAAGGACATATTTCTTGACTGGTCCAGGGATTGTTTAGGTGGTAGTGGTACTCCAGTGTTGTGTCAGTGTTAAACTTGTGCAGTTTATTTATTTTGGTTTATTTTAAGGACATATTTCTTTAAGACTGGTCCAGTGATCATTTAGGTGGCAGTGGTATTATTTATTTTGGTTTATTTTAGGATGTGCACTTTACTTTAATTTTAGGGACATATTTTTTTAAGACTGGTCCAGTGACTGATGTGCATGCAACGTCACCCTGGTCTTCCTGAGAACCCCCACAATTTAAAATGTTAAGATTAAGGTCTCATTTAAGGGAATTATTTGCCAGTAGCCACTCATTTTGCTGCTTGATTAAGGGCTCATTTTTGATGTTTTTCAGCATTACAAGTAAGGCAATTAGTTTTACAGTGTGTTTTGTGCTTTTGTTATGCTGCAAGTAAGGGGATTAGTCTGCAATGAATATATTTTGCTGCTTTTAACTTGCCACAGTGTTGCTTGATTAAGGGCTCGCATTTTGCTGCGAGTGAGGGAATTAATTTGCCACTAAAATGAATACATTTTGCTGCTCTGTGTGTGGGAATTTGAATTACTTGATTTGTGCTTTTGTTATGCTGCAAGCAAGGCAATTAGGCTGATGTGCTCTGCATCACTCTGCTCTTCCTGACAACCCACACAATTTAAGATGTTAAGGTCTCCTTTAAGGGATTCATTTGCCACTCATTTTGCTGCTAGTGCTTGAATAAGGGCTCATATTTGCTACATGCTGCAAGGTGTGTGTGTGTGTGTGTGTGTGTGTGTGTTACACTGCAGGGTGGGTAGGGATGTGTTATGCTGCAGGGTGTGGGTGTTATGCTGCAGGGTGTGTGTGTGTGTGTGTGTGTGTGTGTGTGTGTGTGTGTGTGTCGGGGGGGGGTTATGCTGCAGGGTGTGTGTGTGTGTGTGTGTGTGTGTGTGTGTGTGTGTGTGTGTGTGTGTGTGTGTGTGTGTGTGTGTGTGTCTGTAGCTTTCAAATGTCTAAATGTTTAGCTCATACTTTTGGTCTGTTCCTCTTAAATATTGTGGTTTTCTGGCAAATCAATGAGAAATTAATTTACTAAATGATGATAGTCATTTAAGTTTCAGTCTTCTTGTCTTTCAGAAAACGCATGGTGACACAAAACATTTTATTTTAACAATTTTCTAAGATTATACAAGCAGTGTTTAAAATGTGTCCCTGGTTTTTGGCCTTTGTTCTCCCCAATAAATTTTGGCTTTTTCTGGATTTCTTGTGCTGCAAAGTTGAGAGATATAGTTGAGTGTCAAATGGCTTTTACAATGAGCTAAGAGCTTCAGGGAAAGAGACGTTTTAGTGCTGCTTATGCTAGGTCTGTTTGCATTGTTAGTAGCACAACAGGTAGTATACTTGCTTCTGATGTAGAAGGCTGTGGGTTCTATTCCCACAGTATGTAGATAGATTGCTGATACTGTACTGTTGTACTTTAAAGGGGATGGATGCTGCAGTCCTGAGAATGTCCTCCTTTGGTAACTATGAACCTGTTACACTTTGCCACCCATTCCCTATTGCAATATTACTAGCTCATCACTTTTTTAATGTAATATAGGCATTTTATTCTTCAGGGGCAACAGGCACTTTATTTGTAGATGAAACAATGAAATATAAAGTTTTTTGCTGGCAGCAACCTCTTCATTAGTTACAGATCTCTTTAATATGGAATTATTTAGATAACTTTTACTTCTGCAGAGATTATGTGCATTTACTGATATTAGTGGATTGTATTATTACAGACGTTTGAGCAAACTCATGATGGAAATGTTCTAAATTTGACAGTTTTGTCACTATTGGTTCATACATTTTGTTTCATTGCTTACTGGAAAAATGTTCAAAACAATAAATTTAAAACGCACTCTAACAAGTGTGCTGTATTATAAAAAGCATATAATTTAATACAATCAGGAAGGTGTATCAAAGAACACATGTATGTTTCATGTGCAAGGAGCCTATTATTTGAAAACAGCCCAAAGGTAATCTTTATCCACCACTGACCAGATGCATTTTCTTTGAATGTTAGTTTCAATGCTGTTTCAATTAATGTGAGTTTCAAGGGCAGAGAAGTTTTAATGCTAAATCTGCTTTCATTGAGAAACTGTTTAGCAGATGTATATTAGTCTTTGTGCTATAAAATGTAAAAATAAAAGTTTTAAATGAAATCCACACAGTCATTGTAGAAGTAAAAAGGAATGCACATTACAGTGTTTATGGTAAATGGGGCGAAATAGGCAAGTAATGGGACATTGTAATGGCTGCAAAGGGAGGGCTGTGTATGGGTGTGTCCCATTTGACCATGATATTGTGAGGGGTAAGGGTGGCAAACTCAGACAGCCCTGGGCAGCACAAACCCTAGCTAAGCCACTGATCAGTAGGCCACGGAGAATGACTTTTGGAGGTCCTAGCAAACTATAATATTCTTTAGCTAAGATTAGAATACTGCCTACCATTAAATACCCTACTTGTACCACAAAACCCACCTATTGCAAGTTACCAACAGCAAAATCCTAAGGTTCATCTTTCCCCTTCCCAGTGAACATCATTGCTACACATTTAAAAAAAAATGGTTACCATTTTCTACAGGGTCTGGGGCCATATTTTGGTTGTCTGTTTTTCAGTTTGCGTTTGAAAGTTGGTATCCCACAATTCCATCCGAGCAGGCGGGGTTACACAATTATGTATGCAATTTTTATGTTAATCAGCATACAGATTTGTACATTTTTTTATGGGCCTTTGTCCAGATTTTTGATGTTTCTAGGTTGAGAGGTATGACTGGGTGTGTTACACTAATGGGAGAGGGCCAGTGTATTGAAAGGCATACTAATGAGGCAAGGCTGTTGCATTGCAGATTGTGCAAACATTACAATACTGAAGTAACTGAGAAGCTTTGGCAACATAAGCCACAAAGCATTATGGAAAATGATGTTTATACCACATGAGATCACCCATTACCAACAGTTCAAAAACAGATGTGAGAAAACCATAGTGTTGTCCATGAAAATAAGACAGTGTCTTACGTACAGAGAGACACAGTGTCATAAATTACCAGGATTTGCAGGCAGAGAGAAGGCTAATGTGGATGCCCAGACAGTTCCAGTGGTAGTAGGAGCAATGGGTCTCATAAAAAAGAGTTTACAGTTGTATTTATATATGCTACTGATAAATATAACTCCATATGAATTACAGAAGGAATCACTTCTGGGCACATTGCGGGTGCTGCAAATAGCACATTTGGCTAACATCAAATATTGGAACAATATTAATTTTCTGAACTTTAATCATACCTTGACTTATTCCCATCATGGTACTAGAAACTTAAAAGACTTGGAGAAATTAAAGCCATTTGTGGAAGGAGCAGTCAGTCTGTTCCTTTTCTTTATATATTCTCATGTCTCTGACCATCATGTCAGTAACCCTTTCTATGGGGGAAGGACAAAATATTTGATTCTTGAAGCAATTTCAACAAAACTTTTTCGGCTAATCAGAGTAGCAGTTTCTGAGATCAGGTTACGAAATATAATTCCTGTTAAAGCTTTTTCTTCAGTTAATTTTCAGGGTATCTATTTATTTGTTATCTTGTGTAAAACCTGTTTAAAGGTGAAATGCAAGTTGGGGGGGGGGCTAGTGGAATCTGTTGTTGCGGGTTTCATCTCTGTCATCAGTACTACTGAAACTGGAGGGACTTAATCTCCCTAGCACCTGAAACTTTCTCAGGCTACCTTAGCCCCTCCAATTTGCCTGTATTCTGAGCACCTAAGGACATTACTTCAGATCTGTTCAGCTGCACATAAAGGTCAGATTGTAGTATTCAGCCAGCCCAAGGCTTAATGTTTTTATGTCGGGAACTGACATCTTTATTTCCAGTTTTGATTGGAAAGTCACTTGATTCTCGGTTGCATATCAGTCAAGCCATTCCTTTTTAGTCTTATGTAAGAGTTTTTTATATTTATTTGTGGTAGTTGTAGTTAGGTCTTCCTTTCCCCTCTAATTTTATAGCTCTTTTACTGCCCTGATTGTATTCAGTAGTGACTAGCAAGTTACAGGTAGTCATGAGTAAACAACAAGGCTCTAAGGCTTTTAAAAAATGTGTGAAGCAATGATTCCGGCTTAAATGTGTGAAATGTTTAGGAGAACATTCCCCAGAGGATTGTCCTATTTTGTACTGTTTTTAAACACTCCAGGCACAAGAAAATGAAAAAAAAAAAAAGTTTGGAATTTCAGAAACTCTGAGCTATATCTCATACTGAGGACTCTTTCAACTTCAGAAAAGTTAAGGAAGAAGAAGTCAGAGGTTGATAGGGGTCCTGTGCTTAGTGACAAAATCTTACACCATCATCTTTCTAAACCAGTTACTGGTCAGAATTTGCCAGTTCTTGAGTCAGTGTCTCTCAATGCAAAGCATGTCAGAGGAGTAGCCACCTTGAAATGAACACTCCTATCTGCATTGTAGGCATCCTGTGTAACTTCTGACCCAAGCTATATTATAGCAGTAACCCACACCTGGGTGTGGGTAATGCTGGATTTACCCACAGTTGGTGTGGTTTGGTCACGAGGGCGAAGTTGAGAGGTAAGATGGGTGCAGCTTGTGTACTACTGACAACCTTATTGACATTAGGAGTGCTTTTATGTAAGTGCTTTGCCTCCAGTGATATTGTGTAAATACATCTCTCACATACCATGTTAGTTTGCTTGAGAATCAACTGGCTGTCAGTAAACATGAGGCAATTTCTACATTGCCTCTGGATGCTCATATCCACCAAGCTAGTAACGGAGATAGTGGAAAAGTTCATATCCATGGCAACAGACAATCATAAATACAAGGGAAAAACAATATAACCAATCATGTTGCAAAATTACTAGCCAAAATATAGCCATTCAGGCTTTACTTAGTGTAGACTTGTAGGCAATCATGTTCCAGAATTAAAAGCATATAGTATAGTGGCCAAACTAATCAGACAATGTTTGTTTGTGTCTTTCGGCTTTTCCCGGTTAGGAGTCGCCACAGCGGAATTCCGTTCCGCTAATGATTGGCAGTAGAGTTTTAAGTGCTGGCTTGCCAGGCCTAATGCACAACCTTCAACGAAGGAATGCCCGTTCACGCATGTCGCCACACAGAAGACACTCTAACTTAGAATCGAATGGGCAACGTCTAACTGTGAGGTGACAACGCTACCGCAGCACCACCACCGCAGTTAAACTAATCAGACAATACAAAATAAAATAATTTGGTTAATAACAGTTGCATATCAGCTAGCCTTTGGTTTCTCCTCACAATAAACACTCCCTTCTAACATATTTCCACACTGTTCAATAAATATGTGTGATCAATACTAAAAAGGTAAAGCCTGAATGGCGCATTTTGGCTAGTAATTTTGCAACATGATTGGTTATATTGTTTTTCACTTGTATTTATAATTGGTTGAAAATTATTGTAAGGCACTTATACAATTGGCTATAATACTACACTAAGTGGAATCTGAGTGGCTGCATTACTATGCTTTAAGCCACTGAATGGTTAACAAATGTGTAGTGAGATTGGGTACAATGTCATATTAAGCCGCCTATCATTGGTGGTGTACTATTAAAAGGATGCGACAAATCAACTGTTTATGTTGTGAAAGAGCTCTCCAATTCTTCTTAATTTTTATATTCTATTTTATTTAATAATTTTTCACCCTGGAATATGCATTGGTCTCATTCTTTGCATTTTGTGTTACTTTTGAATTGTTGAGCGGACCCTTTACCTTTGGAGTCATATTTGTTTTGGTTTTCTGCTGTTCTTTATTATGACTGTGAAGGAGTATGGCTGAGGGTCTTCCCGAAGGTTTGGAATTGGATTATTACCCTTTGAATTTAGCTGGCATTGGTACACTTAGTCAAGATCATTTGACGAGGTGTGTTATCATTGGTGACAATCCTCTGTTGTCTTTTTTACCTACGAGAGAGCCAAAATCTTAGGAGGAGAGAAGGGATGTTGACCTGGATAATTTGTGTGAGGGTTACAGTAAGTCTGAAAATTATTTATTTAAGTTAAAAAGGCTTCAAATGCAGTGTCAACATTTTGAAGCCTGTTTGCAGTTCAGTGTGGTCCCTCGAGGCCTAAGCATGCTCTAGATGCCTATGTATGGCGAACAATACCCTAATGTGTTGGTAAAGTGGCAGCAAATAAATCATGAGATGAGCTTCAGTTATATAAGTCTATTACTTGAGCACTTTAAACCTGAGGAAGACAGCCTTAGAGATTATAATAGAACAACAGAATGTACTGTTTAAATTGTTTGCAGGAGTTATGGTTGATGTGAAACTAAATGAGTTGCTAGATACTGTTATGATCTATGAAAGACAACTTTTGCAACAAAAAAAGGAAGAAACTGGAAAGAGATATGATGGATTTTAGGAATGGACATGTGTTTGCTTGGCCCAGAAACTTGAACCAAAACTTGGAGGATTTAGATACATGCACTGGTGCTGAGCTTTCTTTGTCACAACAACGTATATCTAGGTTCACTAAGCCTCCTTTAAACAGTGTTAGCTTTTTGTCCAGTAATGAGATTGGTGTTGAACAGCCCCTTGATAGTGACAGTGACAGTAATTTGATTTCTGTAAATAACAAACGGTGCTATTGTCGACTCTGAAGGTTCAGTGAGTGGTGTCATTAAGGCTGGTACCTCTGGATATGTGCCCAGGGTGTCCCCAGCAATGAGTGATGTGAGACCAAAAATTAAGGGTAGCAACATTCCACGTGGGTCAGCATCTCCAAATTTACATTTGCCAATAAACCAATAAGTGAGTGTCAGCGGTTGCTCACGCAGCAGTTGCAGGATGAAAAGGAAGAACAAAATGTATACAGATGGTAATTGGACTTTGAACATCGGGATGGGATAGATTTGCTCCCCTTCAAACGAGTTTGCTGAAAGTTTGTTATCCTTCTCACATCGCTCTTTGTACTGTCATGCCAGTCAGAAGCACTGTAGTTCATGTGGGCTGGTATGACGTTGTACTTGGACAAGCCATGTTGTTGTACAATGTGATGGTGATAATTGTATAGTTATGCTTGTAAGGTATCTCAGCTCTATGGTTATAAGAATAGTAGCCTAAATGTGTAGCATAGGAACATCTTTTGGTACAGCTTGCTTTTTGCTGAGTGTGATCCTTTTTATGAAATTTTCAAAGTTGAAATTGCATGACATGAATTTGTCTTTATTTTGGAACTTTCTTACATCTCCAATGTGGATTACCTTCGACCTGTGTGGTTGGAATCAGTGACTAGGATTGTTTTTTTTTTTTGTTTTTTTTTTTTCTGGTGGTGGATTTCTTTGGGAATTTTGTATCAAAAATAGCAATAGGAGGTACTGCCAGCCGTGCCAGGAGAAATAGGGCAGTGGATTTGTAGCATATGCTAACACAGCTAGATGTATTTGTACAGATGCTTGTGCTGAAAATGTATTTGTGAGGTTTGCTTGTGTTAAAATGTATCAACATTGCGCCCTGCTGGAAGTAAAATAAATGTACATGCGTTATTTTAACTTTTACATGTATACATTATAACAGCATTTTCTGGAAGAGCTGAGGTTAAACTTAATCCACCTCACTTTGAAAAATATATCTGAAATTAAAATATTTTATTGGATCAGCCATAATGATGTTATCCCACAGTTTTGAATGGCACCAGAGACGCAGTGTCTGTGCTAGAGAATGTTTGGTAGCTCCAGCAGGAAGAGTGAAATGGTTTTGACTTCCAGCAGTTGCATCACATCTGAGCAAAGCTCAATCTGTATTGTAGCGCATAGGTGCTAAACCCTGGTGGCTTCTAGTGTGGAAAACAGATGACCAGTTGTGTAAGATGTAATTTTTGCAGAGTTAATGTTTTAATATTACAGGAGACTGGAGTGTGGCTTCTAGTGTGGAAAACAGATGACCAGTTGTGTAAGATGTAATTTTTGCAGAGTTAATGTTTTAATATTACAGGAGACTGGAGTGTTGCCTTGCTCTATTCAGAAAGTAGGAACAGTATTTCTTTTAGTCAATCAGGAATATATAGTGAGACTAGCTAAATACTGTTTCTCTAACTGTGTGAAATTTTCCATCAGTGGTATTTTTAATGTTCCCTGTGACTGAAACTCTGGTGTTGTAAAAAGTAAATTAGTATTGTAGTAAAATTAGTAGTATAGTGTTGTTATTATTGAATATATGTAAACTTCTTGTTGTGGCTGGTCCGTTTAGAAAAATATTTAAGCTTTGAGAGTATTTGCACATATTTATTTGGTGACAGATCTGGCCACTCCTGAAGCATTTGGTCAGCATTGCCATTTGTATTAATATTAATTTCACTCAGTATAATTGGGTACCCTTGTAAGAGCCTTAAAGTAGCTTGCAGGGGTTCTGGTGACAGTGATAATTACATTATAGTCTGGGCAGAAGGGAGCACAGCAAGAGAGTCTGTGCCAGCCTTTCCAAGGTGTGTGTGTGTGCGCACATCAAATCTGTGTGTGTGTGTGTCACCTGCTTGGGGTAGGGGCACAAAGCACTGGTTTCACAGAGAGGGTGTGGGAGGACTTGGAGTTGAGTCCTTAGCTGGGGTTCCAAGCTAAGCTGTGCCAGTGGGGAGTCTAATTGGGGGTCTGGACAGATATAGAGAGGAACAAGCCCCCAGACTGAGTGTGTTCCTTGGGTGATGTTAAGGGATGTTGTGCTTGATGTGGAGAGGTCTGAATCTGGAAATGAGTGTATCCTTTTGCGTTCCAAATGAACGTCTCTATCCAGTGTCAGCAGTGAGGATTCAGGCTCCTTGATTACTGGCCCAGCGTGGGGATGGCACAATCACATTACTGTGTAGTGGAATGGTCTTGAGCTTATAAAATGTATTTTACACACACACTGAAAGTTCAGGTTAATCAGCAGTTCAGTGCATGATAGAAGGACCTACCCTTCAGCAGTCCTGCAGACTTTGACCAGTCTCTTAAAGGCCTCAATGACATGCCCACCTCTTGTGTTTGGCATTAGAATTGTAAATTATAAAGTGTTGCTATTCTGAAGATTTGGGATTTTGGTGTCCAGTAGCTTTCAGCAAATGGTAAACTGAGGTATTTCACTGTACATTCTGAAAGCAATATAATGAATGCTGTAATGGGGGCTCCCCCCTCATTTGTAACTCCACAACTGTTGACTGTAATGAAGTACACTGGACCAATCTAGTGTTTTGCATAGCTCTCAGAACTTTGTGGCAGTTGTAGATTTAGGAGCTGCTGCATGTTATTTTCACCACAGCTGTCAAATTCTTTATTCAAGAAATTGGGACAAATATGAAAATAATGGGTAGAAAAAGGCAAAACATTGGGGACTTTTTTCTGTTGCTGTAAAGCTCTATAAAAAAGGTTAGCAAAACAGGTTTGGCATCAACACGTTTTTCAAAGTAAGAAATATAAAGCCCTTTAATAGATAGTTTAAGAGAAGAGAAAAAATAGCTTTTTTTTACAAGGGGCACTGCAAAACATAATGAAGCAAATTGAAGGACATTTGAGAGAGACTCACCAAACGGTCAGATCTGTCAATGATAAGTGTAGCAGGGGCTTTGGAGTTGAACCATTTACAGGCTGCCTGTGTCCATTAGAGAACTGGGTGCCAAACCGGGGCTGAATTTCCTGTTCCCCATCCAATTGTCCATGTTGCGCTTGAATTTGGTTAGGGAGGGGCTCTGCTTAACGTGGATGGGGAGCCTGTTACAGAGAAGGGTAGTCTCTGGGATACATGCCTCTCTCTCTCTCCAGCAGGTCCTATTTTTGTATCACAGGCAAGGTTTAAGTCTTTAGAGTGGGCAATTCTGCCAGGCAAAGATTTCCCATCCACAGCCTGTAGGAGACAGAATAAAGGAATAGGGCTTTGAAGCAGTCTGTTATAGACATGTTGTGATGTCTGACTATATCCCGCCAGACTGCCAGCAATTAACTGATGTTCTTTACTGTCCTGTGTCAGTAACTAAGGAGTGTCAGTCCTCACTACTGACTCCAATATGAGACTGTCACTTAAACAGAAGTAATATTTCACAATTTTCCCATAAGAGCACAACAGGAACACACTCTGTTTACCTGGGACTGGACTGAAGTAAATTTAATCTCATACATCCAAACACTTTTGGGAAATCCTGACATAAATATCCAGCTGTGTCCCTTCCCCAAAATAATACAGTAATGCTGTCTCCAATTGTGCCCTTCTAAAGGGGTGTCTAGTTATGAAAATTTAAATATCAAAAATAACTGATAGCTATGACCAGAACAGCCAGGTCTTTGTGGGGACCTGGAGAGTATCAAACGGGTATAAACACACTCTAATCTCTAAAGAAAAATACTGATTTCCAGATACAATGTGAAGTTATGAAAGCACATAATAAGTAAAATGATTACAAGAATTTAAATCAGTAGCTTTCAATAAACACCAGAAATGTAAAATTAAAATTAAACTGCTGGATAGTAGTCCATTATTCTAGAAAAACTCTAGCTTAATAACTAAGCTTTCCTAATCTAATTAAAGAATACTGTCCCTAACACTTCAACAGGCAGGCTTACATTTTTTGGTGAGTTCTCTTTCATGGGTGTCCACTGACTACACAGCACTGACTGTACTTCACAAAACTGCTCAGCACTTGACAAACTGCAGTCTCAACTGTCTTATTTTAAAAATGTCAGCTGTTTGAAAAAGTTTTTTCTGTCAGTCAGCTGTTTAATCACTTAGCAACCAGGGACATTCTAATGACATCACTCACTGTTCAGCTGATTCTTCACATTACTTTAGAATGTCCCTCTCAAACATGTGCAGTTAGAAATGCATCAAAACACTGACATAATATTTGTATACACAGGGAAATACTCAACTTTTAAAACTTATTTATATATTCACAATTAGACATGCTGGCATACAAGTTAATCTGAAAATATGCACAAATCTCCTGTCAGAAGTACTAACACAGATAACAGTGTTTTAATTTTCTTCACACATGTTGCTTTTGCCCTGTATCCTCTTAGTGAGGAACCACCTTGGTTGTTCCAGTTATTGGATGTGCCTTGTTAAATGCATACAAAAGAAGAGTTGTACTCAGTGGTAGGTCTGAATGCTAAATACAGTGGAGCAACTATTTGCTTGGACCTGGATGCCAAAACTCTTGTTTATGGGTTGCTGTCACAACAAGTAGGTGTAAACAAAAGTTAATTTAGCAATCTGTTATGTCTTGTGATAGGGTCTTAAAGAAGCCATGGCCAAAACTGAGTAACAGTTGAGATGGGTGGCTTAGCTGACCTTCTACCACCTGCCTGTGACACCCACCCTAGTCATATCTGAAGCTCATTGTGACAGTCTCTCCGAATACCTGCTTTGTGGCCCCTGGTATGTCTTTTATGTTCAGAGATTGCTCTAAAACCAGGTACTTGGTGTAGCTTTGTAAAAGGCAAGTCACACCTGGCTGAGTTTTAATCTATAAATAACCATGTTTATGTAAGGAATGCAGGTGGGGAAAGACCCATGGTAGTTTAATTAAAAAAAAAAAAAAAAAAAAAAAGTAGAACTCTGTAGGTAATGGGCTTACAATCCATACTATTTGTCTGGACCTAGCCAACATGATCCACCATACTTTTATTATTGATACCTTCTTCTAGAACTATAGAATGCCTTGTGGTTGTCTTTGGAATCTTTGGCAATTGTATTTTTGTAACTAACTTTGGAGGATTTTATGAGGGATCCCAGCATCTTAAAGAAGGCTGGTAAGGGAGTTTTTTTTTGCATCCTGGGATTTTCCCTCTCTTCTGCAACACTTTCTTCCTTATGTTGTATAGTTTGTTTATGGCAGGGGACCACCAGATTGGCTTCCTTTTTTTTGGAGGAGCACATCTTGGTTCTATTTGGGATGGCACGATTCATGCACAAGTGGATGTGCTCGTACAGTGCCTTAGTGTAGAATTCAGCAGTCGAACCTTCAGCTCCCATCTGCATGGGTGTCATGAAGTTTGTCACTTCTGACTTGACTAGCATGAAGTTGGCTTTGGAGAAGTTTTTTACTATGCTAAGGGCTTTTCATTCAGAAGGGTCATTGTCCCACTGTACTCATCCCTCAGTAGACCCATTATAGAGTACAATGCCCCATTTGGTATGTACCTCACAAGACATCTGCAACAGCTGGAAAGGCTGCAAAAGTACCTCGCTAAAAGAATTACAGGCCTAAAGGAGATGCCGTATGCTGACCGTCTAAAAACTCCAGCTGTACTCTGTGGTATATCGTCTACTCAGAGGCAATCTCTGCTTAACATACAAGGCCATGTCAAACCCTGAGCTGTTGGACATTCTCCACTTAAAGAAATCCCAATCCCTTAGAGCCACACGCTCCAGGGATCTAAGCCTTGTCATCACAATGAACAAAACAATCTGGAGGCATAGATTCCTGACCCAGAGACTCTCCATACTCTTGGATAGACTGCCCGTACATGTTAAGCGGAGCACCTCCTTGCCCCTCTTCAGGAGGAACCTTGACGATTGGATGAGAGGAAATTCACCCCGGGGATCAGGTCAGTCGCTCTGCTAGACAGGGATCCAGGGAAGTAAGTTATTGTGGGAAGAAATATCCAGGGAATTGTTATGGCTAGGCTTGTATAGGCCCTAGGGCCGATAACCTAGTACCAACCTATGAACCTATGAAAAAGATGTGGACACAGAATGAGCTTCATTACTATGGAATATTTCATTTAGAATACTTACTACTGATGAAATTTCTGTGCTGGAGAAAGGGTTGTCCTTTTTTCCTGCACGAAGAGCAGAATTGACAGATACCATCATTGACTTTTTTAAGAAACATGTCTTTAAAGCTTATGTATAATAATAATGCACCTGAGACCACTATTCAACCTTTTAAAAAACTAATGATAAAAACACAGAAGAATTCAGGTAGACCAAGGTTTCCAGTTTCACTTGAAGTTTAATGTTAAAACATAAGCGCTTTTACAGATAAATCTGCTTCATCAGATGCTAATAAATACAACTGACATGTGCTTCTTTTTCTACAACCTCTAGCAGGCACTAGTAGTCACATGATACAAATTGAGTAAAAACAATTAACACCATAGGGTGTAACTTGAGCTTACTACCCTGCTGAATGAAGGAAAAATGCCTGCAAGCATATCAATGGAATGCACTTATAAAAAATATATAAAAATTCACATTTAGTTTTATATATATATATATATATATATATATATATATATATATATATATAATATATATATGTGTGTGTGTGTGTGTGTGTATGGATTCGTATCACTTCACTGAAAGAACATTTCACTGACACCCATTTCACTGAGACCAAATCACCTAAAGTTCATTTGACCTAAAACTCATTTCACTTAAAACTCATTTCACTGACAAGTAGTACTCTAAGGCAAGTCAAAGGTGTATGTCCTTTTCCCCACTGTAGTGCGATCCTGCCTGGTGTTAGTATATATAGTTGGGGGGGGGGTAGGAGGCAAAGCCCCCCCACCTAGTTGGGTTTTACCAAATAATGCAAAGCAAAACCAGACAACAGAAAACCAAATTAAGTGGGGGGCTACGTTGTCAATATATTTACAATAGTTGCATTTACCACATGGATATGTTCCATCTGCTCTATTAGAATGAAAAGTGTTCTTAGGATAGCAGAACTGCCTTTTAAGGAACTTCGTGTTCCTAAACAGAAATGTAGGCTCAGTATCCATCACCTCACAAATATCCCTGTCGGTAGTAAGAACACCCCGATGTCACCTTACTATATCCATGTAGGAAGAAACATTGTCTGAATAGTATAAAGGAACCTTAAGTTTCATTCTAGGTGACTGTCTAGAGGCCTATTTACCTCTATAATTGCATTTGAAAAAATAAGGCTTGGCTACCATTCCACTCAAACTTGTCACCTCATTGACATTAGTTAGAACATTGACAACACAGCTAGCTTTGAACATCCAGACCAGAATACAGTGTTTCACTTTCAGGTGCAAGCCACATGTGATAGTCAGCATATGGTTTATTTAGCTCATTGCTTTAAATGTAAAAAATGTAATATAGGCAAGACAGACAGATCCCTCAAAGAAAGGATTTGAGAACATATTTACTATATCAGTAGGAATAATAAAGTTAGTGCTTTGGCCAAGTATGTTATTGGTACTAACTCTGAGCACACTTTTAAGTTTATACCCATAGGCAGAATTTTTGACAACATCGGGGGTGTGGGGGAGACATATGTAATATGACTGAGCAGTTGGAGGCCAGATGGATTATTTGACTCAGGGAAAATTCAGGGCATGGTTTAAATGAATATGTGCCACTTAAACCCAAGCTTAAATCTAGACCCTCGTTTAGATAGTTTTTTTTCTCTTTTTTTCTTTTTAAATGTATTATTAATAAAGTGTGTTTATTTATATATGTAATTTTTTATATATATTTTAATATATACACTTTTATAAATATTGTATTTAAAGTTGTGTGAATTTTTTATATATCTTTTACAACTGCTTTCCATTGATAGCAGAGCATGCTTGCAGGCATTTTTCCTTCATTCAGCAGGGTAGTAAGCTCAAGTTACACCCTATGGTGTTAATTGTTTTTACTCAATTTGTATCATGTGACTACTAGTGCCTGCTAGAGGTTGTAGAAAAAGAAGCACATGTCAGTTGTATTTATTAGCATCTGATGAAGCAGATTTATCTGTGAAAGCGCTTATGTTTTAACATTAAACTTCAAGTGAAACTGGAAACCTTGGTCTATCTGAGTTCTTCAGCGTTTTTATCATTACTTGCTTTTGGATTTATTCAGAACTCATGAACCTGTGTGGGCTGGTGACTATTTTTGTGCTTTTAAAAAACGAGTCTATTTGTTCATACTAACCATCCTTCACTCTATGCCTTCGGGAAGTTATGTGAAAGTTATTTTTATAGTCTGTTTGAACACAGACAGAATAAAAAAATTGTTTAAATAACTTAACTGTAAATGAAAGATTGGCCATACGCTCGTTAGAGAATGGTACCAATATTGTTATCAGACCTGCTGATGAAGGCATCCCCGCTGTTATTATGAATAGGAGTTATTATTTTGACTCAATGAATACGATGTTAGCTGACACAAGCACATATACTAGAATAGAGTTAAGTGATATTATAAATAAGTATGAAGAATATAATTTTTCTAACTCTGAGAGATTGTTTCTTGAATAGGATGATCACTCTTGATTGGTTTAACTTCTAAAAGGTAGATGAACCACTGGTGCCCTTCATTTAAGGGCTACCAAAAATTCATAGGGATACATACTCCTCCCTTCCACCCCATAGTACCTGGCAGGAATTGGTGTACTGAGTCTGTTTCTATATTTGTCGAGAGACATCTACGTCCAATTTTGGATAAGAATGTGTATATACTGAAAGACTCTAAACAATTTTAAAGGACCTTTTTGACATTACAGTGCATAATCCCACAGATTTACCTGTTTTGTTGGTTATGATGGACATAAAATCCTTATTCACTAAAATACCGAAGCAACATGGTGTTGAGGCTAACAGACATTTTCTTACAAAGTTTAGTGTGTACGATGAAAGATTTATTGACCTACTGTGTTTATTCAGGGAGATCATACTTGACAATGTTGTTGTCTTTTGGCTTTTCCTGGTTAGGGGTTGCCACAGCGGAACTCCGGTCCGCTAATGATTGGCAGTAGATTTTCACGAATGCCGAGGTGCCAGCTCGACATTCAACCTTCAACAAAGGCACGCCCATTCACGTATGTATTTCGAACGCTCACCCAACTGTGGGGAGGACATGCAGACTCCACACAGAAGGCACTCCCCGCACTCCAGCCGAGAATCAAACGGGAGAACCTCTTGCTGTGAGGTAACAACACTACCACTGCACCACCGGAGATCATACTTGACAATAATGTGTTTATATATGATGGCATGGCTAAAGGCAATTCTAGTGCCAATAGTTACACCAATATGATAATGGTAAAGTGGGAGGAAGACGTTATCCTAAATGGTCATGATTTTATCGGTTGTATTTTATTTTACCAAAGTTTTGTTGATGTTCTCTTCATTAAATGGGGTGGTAGTGAGAATAATCTGAAATGCTTTTATGAGTTTTTAGATGGCTCAGCCTCTTTTTTTAAGTTTTCACTAACTTACTCTTCCCATGAAGTTAGTTTTTTGGATACTCATTGCTAGATTAGACAATGGGTATATAAACACTGGAATGTTTAGGATGCCCTTCCATAGGAATACTTATTTGCACAGACTGAGTATGCACCATGGGCGTATCTTTCAGAATATAATTAAAGGACAGGGGATGAGGGTCTCCAGATTGAATGCCTGTGATGATAAATTTAATGATGAGATTTAAAATTTAAGTATAAATTTGGAAAAGGAGGGGTTATAGAAGCTCCAAAATTATTGCTAATACAAGTCAGATTACACTTTTTTTCCTGGATAGAGCAACGCCTTATTTTTCTTTATGAGATTGCAATGATGATAGCATTACTAGGAAGCAAAATTTGAGTGACAATGCTAAGATTCCCCTTTTTTATACTAGCAATGTACACACCCTCTCTGAAATTATTAAGAAACACTGGTCAATATTAATGACTGATCCAACAATTAAGAATGTGATCTGAGAGACACTCCTCCAACTTTAGGTATAAAAATAAAAGGAACATGAAGTGTATGCTATGTTACCCCCAGAGATACTGCTAATATTGTCTTACTGGTATGGAACTGGGTACTATTCCCTGCAGAGCCTGTAGTAACTGTTGGTTTATATCTACAGCTAACACATTTGTGCACCCTGATAATGGTCAAGTATATAATTTTAGAGTACTGGTGAGTTGTTACATCTATCATGTGGTTTATCTTGCTACCTGCCAGGTATGTGGGTCAGTCTGCATTTGTAAAACGGATAGAACGCTGAAAGATTGTATCAGAGGACACTTGTACCAGATAAGGATTAATTCTACTACTAATCCATTGTCTAAACATATTCATGACACTGATAAAACTCACTTTTTTAATGTTTTAGATGTTATCAAAGTGAATATTAGACAAGGTGATATTTGAAATAGAACTGAAAGTGCTGAGGCATGATGGATTATTAAACTTAGAGTAGATAAGGGTAAGGGTTTGAATGCTAAACTCCCTTTGAAACCATTTTTAAAAGCCAGGGGGCTACAATATTGAAATACAACTACGAAGAAGTGGTCCAGTCATTAAAATTTTTACCTTTCATGTAAGAGGCCTGGGTTTGATTCTAGGCTAAGGTGAGTCTTACTTTCTTTAAGTATTGATCACACGTATTTCTTAAACAGTGTGGACATTGTTAGAAGGGAGTGTTTATTGTGAGGAGAAGCCAAAGGCTAGCTGATATGCAAGTGTTATTAACCAAATAATTTTAGTTTGTATTGTTTAATTATTTTGGCCACTATACTATATGTTTTTAATTGTGGAACATGATTGGCTTGGGTCCCTTTCTGTTTATCAAAAAATGAGTTCAATGAATGGCATTTTCAGTGCACTTACATTGAACATGCCGTTTGTTGAACTGTTCATACTGAGATTGTGGTACAGTGAGGAATGGGAAATTTGCCCTTTCTTCACTCTAGTGCGATCTCAGAGTTGGTATATATAATTAGTGGGGGGTGTAGGGGGCATAGCTCCCCACATGAGGAGAATTCAATGAATGGCATTTCCAATAAAATCTGTTTGTTGATGTGACAGTTCAAAGTATTGATATAGACCCGACTGGCTACAAGTCTACACTAAGTAAAGCCTGAATGTATGTATTTTGGCTAATAATTTTGCAACATGATTGGTTATATTGTTTTTCCCTTGTATTTCTGACTGGTTGAAAATGTATTGTAAGGCACCCATAAAATTGGCTATAATACTACACTAAGTGGAATCTGAGTGGTTGTATTACTGTGTTCTAAGCCACTGAATGGTTAAAAAATGTGTAGTGAGATTGAGTGCAATGTTATATTAAGCCACCTATCATTAGTGGTAATGTCTTACTTTAAGTTTTTTTCTGATTGGTCTTAGTGTTACAGCTAGTGAAATTTAATTGGTCATCAGATGGATAGTGAATGTGTAACATGATTAGTTATAGTGCTTTGTTATACCTCCTGTGATTAGTGATACTGTCTTATTTAAATGTTTCACTAAAGTGTAATATTAAATTGGTCTGATGAAGCAACTGTTTATGTTGTGAACGCGCTCACCAACTTTTAATATTATTTTTTTATATTCTATTTTATTAAATAATTTTTAGCCCTGGAATGTGCATTTGTCCTAGTCTTTCCATTTTTTTGTTACTTTTGAATTGTTAAGTGGACCATTTACATTTGGAGTCATATTTATTTATTTTTTTTTTAGTTTATCTATAATACCCAAGTGGGGTATTGTGTCAAATGCCTTGGCAAGGTCAAGGTAGGCAGTATGCAAGGTCAAGGTAATCCTTGGTGACCTTCTCAAAGAAGTCTACCAGACTGAGCAGGCAGGACCTGCCCTTGATGAAACCGAACTGGGTCACGTCTACAGTTTTGAGATTTCCTATGTCGTTGCAGTCAGGTTCATGATTATCCTTTCCACAACTTTGCATATGAAGCTAGTCAGACTTATGGGTTGGTAGTTTCCTGGGTCCATTGATGGGGTCCCCTTGTTGCGGAGAGATGACTATTGCTGTCCTCCACTGTTTTGGGAAAAAGCCTGTCTGGAGACTGTAGTTAAATAAAGATCAGAGTGGGTCTTCTAGATCATGTTTCAAGCTATTTAATAGGCATCCTGGGATTCCTTCAGCACCTACTGATGCAATGTTTCTGTTTTTCGAGAGCTCAGTTATGACCTGTTCTTTTGTGATAAGCAAAGGAATGGTAGGGGATATTTTATGGGGAGTGACCAGAGGTGATGAGGGAGTAAAATTTGAGCTGAATTTATTGGCCAGCAGGTTTATTCATTCTGGCTGAGTGTAGGTAGTGCCACCTACAGCCTACTTAGAAAATTGCTGAGCGTTTAATATTTCAGACATAACTAAACATGCTTTGTGGTTATCCTTTGCTTGGGAGGCTCAAGTCTCATATTTAGCTTTTGAAGACTTGACTAATACCCTGATTTGCCTGTTGAGAATAATGAGGGATTTTTTTTTCTCTTTTTTTGCAACCTCCCTCTTACTTCTAGACAGGAATTTCTTCCTTCTGTTGTATAGTGCATTTATGCCAGATGTCCACCAGTGTCGCTTTTTTTCCCTCGCAAGTCCTGGGTTTACTTCAGTCATGTACTGACATTTCTCTACAGTTGTTTTAGTGATTCTGTAGGGCATCCATGTATATTTCTGCATTGGCCTTCATGTTTTTGGGGTTAGAGGGAGCTTTAACATTACCTATGCTATCACATAATAGAAGGTAATTTGCCTTGGAAAAATTATTTAGGGTTTTAGGGTTTGATGGGGTTTCTGCCATTACATTTATTTCAAGGGAGACCAATCTATGATCCAATATTACTAATGAGGACATTACACGGGGGGGGGTGCAATGCTCCCCATGTTTGTGAGTACTATGTCAAAGATATTTGAGCCCCTAATGGGAGTACAGAGCAGTTGTTCCAGAACATTTGCATTGACAAAGTCCAAGAATCTCTCAGCCTGCATGTTAGTGGTTGCGTCTGCTTCCTATTTTATGGAGGGGTACTTAAAATCACCTATGAGTAGTGTGTTGGGCTGAATGGTAAGTGATCCAAGTAACATCAGGTATACAGAGTGGTTTTCATAGTTCATGGTTGGGAACCTATAGCTAATGATGATATGGTGGGGGATTTTGCTTATGGTCAAAACTGACACATAACCAGATTCTGTTCCAGGACTCCTTAACAGTAGACCAGGGGAACAAATACATTTCCACCTTTTCCACTGATGTTCAGAGTCATTCTCAAGATGCAAAAGGACTCGTCAAAGATCTTTTTGGTAACTCCTATTAGGCCCAGATAACTGTGAATCTCCCTTCTTATTGAATTGTCCGGGGGCATTTGCTTTTAACTTACTCACACATGACCCAGGTGTATTTGATGCACCCCAGTCTCAAACCACTACAACTTACTGCCTAGATTATTTAATTCTGATACTTTTAGGCATCCCTTTCATGAGGAAGTGTAGCAGGTACTAAAGGAGGCAAGAAAATTTGATACTAGAAGATGATATACTGGAAGTGGAGAAGGTTTTCTAACTGGTGCCAGTAATAATCAGGGCTCTAACAGGGATTCTGTATGACTGGTTCTCGGTGTGACTTACTGCCCTCTATCTGATCTTATGGCCATTTCAGCATGTCTGACCAATGACTACACTCCTGTCTTCTTTGTGTCTTAAGTCTTGAAAGGGGTTTTCCACATGAGACCACCTAGAAAGAAGGCGTCTCCTCGGAACCTTAAGTTTGTGCTGGAAAAACTAATCATGTCTCCATTTGAACCCACTCATGTGGCAGGTTTGTGGTTCATTACTTGGAAGCTGTTCTTATTGCTTTGTAATCTGCAAGAGGAGTATCTGAGTTGCAAGCTCTCGTGGTGAATGAACCCTCTCTGGTATTCCACAAGGAAACAGTTTCTTTTTTAGAAAATATACCTCATTTATGCCCAAAGTGGTTTCAGAGTTTACTTAGAATCAGGCCATTAATATCCTGGAGTTTTACCCAGAACCTCAAAATCAAGAAGAAAAAAGTCTACATAATCTAGATGTACATAGACATCTCAACTGCTATACTGACATAACTAAGGTCTTTAGAAAGTTAAGCAGATACTTATGATTGCAGTAACAAAGGACAACCTGTTTTGAAATACACTGTTTCTAGAAGGTGCCCTTCAGCTTTTGCTTTTTGTTATTCCACAACATGGCACTTTGGTTCCAGGAAGTATCAAGGCAGACTCTTGAGTGCCTTATCCTCTCTGATGATATACTGGGAAGGATGTAGTCTACAAACACTGTAGAGGCAGCTTACTTGGTCCTCTGTACAATACATTTGCAAAGCATTAAAACTGGATTCCTTTTCCAGGTTGAGAGCTAGTTTTGCAAGGATCATTGTCCATGGGCTCCTGGACCCTTACCCTTCCTCTTCCCACTTTGGATAAGCTTTGGTAATCAACCCAAATAGCCAATGAGTACTGCAGCACTGGGAGTTATGAAAGTTGAACAGTTGTGTAAGAACTTGCCATAATAGTAATTTTACATGCTGCATTAGCCACAGCCACCTGCCATCTCTCTCTTTTCTTTCCTATACACAGTTATTTTTTGGGAACATAAAATGCTTTTGTGTTTGTATCTGATCAGAGGTTGAGGATGAGGTTTCTTCTTAGATTTTCTATGGACAAGAAAGTCCTAAAGTCACTTCCTTCTTGCTATGTATCTGATTGGTGCTGGGCAATCCAGAGACAAAGTGATAGGTTAGGAGGGAGCCCTAGCTTTTGAAGCAAACCAGTTGCTTCTTCCTAGCCAGAAAACAATCCAAATAGCCAAAATGCTTCTGCAGCAGTATAGAATTCAAAATCTGCTGTTATGATAAGTCCCTACACACCTGTATGTTCTTCATTAAAGTGAGGTTTTAGTATTCCTCATTTATGGGATGTATCACCAAGGATATGGTACCTGATATTCTTCAAAAGCTTATGTACCTTCCTCATGCACTGTACATCTAACCTATACTTAAAGAGCATACAGCCCTCAAAATCCCCAGAACTTTATTGCAGCCAGTCCTTGAATGAAGACTTTGTCATAGGTTTATAACAGGTTACTAATGCCCTAGGCCTTTACAAGCCTAGCCATGTAATACCAGTGCTCTGTAGTTGACGATTGTTAGATGGTTTGATTGTTTGCAGAGTGAACCTATGATCAGCCAATACTGCCCCTGTCCATGAGGGACATAGGTGCCACTACAATGGTGAATTTATGGTCTCCCATCCAGTTATTGAGATAGTACTTAAATAGGGTCATTGAGGAGCTCTGTTTCATGTGAAATGGGAGTTTATTCCAGAGTAGCAGCAGTCTCTGGGAGACATATTTGTCTCTCCAACATGTTTTTTTAAGTCTCAAGCAAGGTTGAGATCTCTGAAGCGAGGTTATCCTGGTGTTTTGTAAAAGTTTTGTGGTCCAGGGTGGTATTATTCACCTATATCTGCAAGCATCTCTGAAGTGAGTGTCTCTTGTCCCATTTGATTTGTGCATGTGCAGCATTTCCATTAGGGCAGGGTCAGAGACTGCTCTGTAGACCAAACACAGGTCACCTCTTAGCAGCCTGTAGGACACAAAGTACAGTGACAGGGCTTTCAGTCTTACCATGTAGGTCTTGTTTTGGAGTCTCTGAATTCTCCTGGTTAGGAGCCTCTGTAGTCTCCCCAGCTGCTGCAGGTGTCTGGTGAGGTACATGCAAAAGGGAGCATTGTACTGTATTAGTAGTCTGATGAGGGTGGGGTACAGAGGAGTTATAACATCCTTGGCCTTGGATGCGATGCATAACTTATGAGGTGTGCAACATAAAAGGCTTTCCTTACCACTGTGGACACATGGTGATCGAAGTTTGCACTGCTATCACTTGTGTTCTCAAGCCATGCACCACTGGATTTGAGCTTAGGGGGATGCTGCTTATATTGGTGCAGTGGTTAGTGTTGTTGCCTCACAGCAAGAGGCTCTCCGGTTTGATCTTCGGCTGGGGTGTCTTCTGTGCGGAGTCTGCATGTCCTCCCTGTGGTCGTGTGGGTTTCATCCGGGTGTTCCGGTTTCCTCCCACATCCCGAAAGACATGCTGCAAGTGGATTGGACACGCTAAAATTGGCCGTAGGCATGAGTGTGTGCATGTGTGTGCCTTCCATGGAAGGTTGGACGTCAGACTGGCAACTCGACACAGTAAAACTCCACTGCCAATCATGAGCAGACAAGGTGATCGGCAGTGGTGACCCCTAACCAGGAAAAGCCGAAAGAGAGAGAGACCTCTTTGCAAAAGGGGACAATGATGGACATTTTTGCACTTATTTTAGACCATGGCTTTGGCACCAATCATTTGTCTGTGTTAACCCCTCCTGTAATATGCTATTATCTTTAGGGGACTCAATGATTGCTCCCAGTTTGTAGTCATCTGTGAGCTATTGGTGCTTTCCCACCTATCTGTGGAAAAGAGAGGAATTTAAGGAATGGATAGTGGAGATTGTTCAGGAGCTGTTAGAGAGGATAGAAATGTCTTCTGAAAATATAGCTAGGGAGTGGGATAACATTAAGGTGGAGTTTATAAATAGGGTTGAAATAAAAGAAAAGGAGCTATGGCTAAGAAGTAACAAGAATTATTTAGAGGGCCTCTCTGATAATTTCTGCTTGTGCAGAGGGGCCAGACAGGGGTGTCCTCTTTCCCCTTTATTATTTGCATTATATTTAGAACCACTGACAAAGAAAATAAGGTACTCCAAAATTCAAGGATATAATTCGTATAGTAGTCAAGAAAAGCTGCCTTTATTTGCAGATGATATTATTTTATACCTGACAAAACCAGAGAAAGACATTACAGTGTTGTGGAACATTTTGAGACAGTTTCAGATCTTTTTGGGATACAAAATTAATGAAGCTAAAACAAAGGCAATAGTGGCAAATTATGTACCCACCCATGAAGTGGTTCAGGAATGCCCATATTTATGGGGACATGATAAAATGAAGTATTTAGGAGTATGGATTAAAATTATTCTAGAGTGGCAGCTACAAAAGATAATATGAAAACTGAGAAATGGAAGCTTTATTATATGGATATGGATAGTAAGATACAAGCAGTTAAAATGTTTTTAGTCCCTTTAGTTTTATACACACGGCAGGCATATTTTTATCAACAATGAAAGTTGTGGGTTGCAATTAATAAAGAGCTGAAAGACTTTATCTGGGAGGGGAAGATGGCAAGAGCAAGTGGGATAAACTGATTCTTCCAGTAGAACAGGGCAGATTGGGATTACCCAATCTGAAGGGGTATTTCAGAGCTACCCAGTTATGACTCCCATACACAGCACAAACAGAAAACTATAATTCAAAGTGGAAAGGGATGATGATGAAACAGGGGGGAAGCTCAAGAAACAAGGAGAGACTGGGATTCTGGATGCAGGCCTTTAAGCAGAATAATAATCATACAGAATATTATATAAATAAAGTAGCAGAAAGTGTTCTAAGAACTCAACCAACAGGAAAATGGAGAAAGGAGGTTCTGCAGATAGGGCCCACTGCAATTAGGGATACAGACAATAGGCAAGAGGGGGCTGGAATTTATTGGAGAAAACTGGCAGAGGAACCAAAGTACTGGGAGCAAATAACTAGAGAGGAAAAGGTAATAGAATGGGAAGACGCCAAGAATTTATTTGGACTGCAGGTTAGAGGTTGCCTTTTCTATCAGGCAAGGAGAAAGAATAGGGGTGTTCTATATGGAAGACCAGCACTGGTAGAGTTTTCAATAGAATCTAGAACAGAAGCTGCCATTGAAAAAAGAATAATTAGTAGAGCATATAAAATATTACATGATAACTATAAGAATCAATCAGAGGAGGTTAGAAAGGATTGGGAAGAAAGACTGGATAAGCAATTCACAAAAGAAGCAATGGGAGGATATACGTATGTCTCCCAAATATGCAACAAAATCTAGAAGATTTAGGATTTTTGCCTGGAAATGTTTACACAGATATTTTTATACCCAAAGGTGACTCCAGAGAATTTTCTCCTCAGGCAGACAGCAAATGTTGGAGGTGTGAAGGAGAAGAAATAGGTAATTGGGAACATATTGTCTGGGAGTGTGCTGAGTCCACAGACTTTAGCGATTCCCTGCAGGATGCACTGTTGGAGATTCTGGATGGGCAGATTGGTCTGACCAGGGAGATGATTTTTCTGAGCTATGATACAGAATCGGAATTGCCTAGACATGGTAAGGCCTTGCTTTGGTAAATAATAGTGGCTGCCAAAAAAGCAGTTACTAGAAAATGGAAATCAAAATTTAAACCAGCTATACTGGAAGTAGTGAATATAGTAACAGAGATAAAACAACTGGAATTGAGATCTTTAGAAAAGGGTGGGAGAAAACAACATAGGAAAAATTGGGAAGTGTCAGAACAATACATACAAGGGAGGAATTAGGTCTAAAAGGCTGCAGGACTTAAATGAGCTATGTGATGTTTGAGTGAGAAAGATTGAGTAGATTATAAGTGATGTATAATGTTTGCAACTGGGAATGTATCAATATGGTTTGTGATGTAAAATGCTTGCAACTAGGATTGTGTCAGTGTGGTTTGTTTTCATTTATATAAATGTATGATTGCCTATGTAGTAAGTGATGGTTTAATGAAGATGTGTATTGTTTAAAAAAGGCAGGAATTGAATAATTTATGTAATATTGCTTAGGTTATATGATATATAGCGATATATGTGGAGTATAATGCTTGTTATGTTAATATAGTTTGATTACTTATATATGAATGTAAATTTGCCTGTGTCACAAGTGATAATTCAATAAAGGTGTTTGGAAAAAAAAAGGTCCATGATGATTCTTTCCATGGTCTTGCAGATAAGGCTGTTTAGGCTTATGAATCAATAGTTCCCAGGGTCGGTTGATTGACCCCATTTGTGCAAGGGGATTACAGTTGCTGTTCTCCACTCTGTTGCAGCAATGCCAGTGTTCAGGCTGTGGTTAAAGAGTGCCAAGTGGATCCTCTAGATCATGTTTTAGGTTGTTTAGTAAGCAGCTTGGGATGTTATCTGGTCCATACAGACATGTTTTTGGCCTTGGAAAGCAGAGATATAACCTGCTCATTGGAGATACTGGGGAGAGGGCAGGTGTCAGGTATACTTTATGGCATGGGAACAGGATAATGAAGTTTGCACCAAATCTGTCAGCTAACAGGTTGGCAATTTCCTCAGGGTCAGTGTGAGTGGTACTGACCACTATGAATTTGACACATAGCTGGGTATTCCCTTTTAAATTTCAGACATAGCTAAAGAATGCCTTATGACTCTCTTTAGCTAGGGAAGCTAATTTAGCCTCTTAACTAGCTTTAAGCTTTAGAGGACTTTACCATACATCTAATTTGCTTATTCAAGCTGTGGAAAGTATTTTTTCTCTGCTAAGTTCTCTTTTGTTCTTAGATATCAGTTTCTTTCTTTTGTTATACAACCTGTTTACACTCGAGGTCCACCAGGGTGGCTTGTTTTTACTGGAGGACTTTGTTTTGATCTTGTCATGTCCAGCAGAGTAAATACAGTTGTTTATGTGGTTATACAGGACGTTTGTGTACTCCTCTGCACAGGACCATTGTTGGCTGTGTTAGCAGGGAGTCTGAAACTTTTCAAAACATTGCTTAGTAGGCTATGCTTTGTTTTTGAGAAGTTCTGTTTCTCATTTTTATTGCTCTTCTGGTGATGTCAGGTCTGATTGTTACTTTGAACAAGACAGATTTATGGTCTGACCTTACTAAGGACTAGGGAGAGCAGAACACAGTGGGTAGTGCAGTGACCCCCCCCCCTTATTAGTGAGGGATTTATGGCAGATGATCGAGTTTTCTGAAACTCAGAATTCATACAGATTAGACCAGATGATCAATTTTCTGAAAACTCAAACATAAAAAATAAATAAATAAATACAATTTTTTTCATTAATTCATTTATTCGTATGGTCTCGACCATGTGAATTTTGAGTTTCTGAAAACCCGATCAACTGATGGGATTCATTAGTGAGTACTAAGTCCAGAACATTTGAGTCTTTATTGGGGGTGCAGACTAACTGTTCCAGAGCATTTATATTATCGAAGTCCAGGAACCTCAGGGCAATCGAGCTTGTGCTCATGCTCGTCACCCACTCATTAGAAGGATAGTTGAAATTTCCCATGGCCAAGGTGTTTAGTTGTATAGTGAGTGACTCAAGCAAGTTCAGGTAGGCTGTGTGCTTCTCATGGTTCATGGTGGGGGACCTGTAGTTAGCAATGATGTGTTAGGGTGTTTTACCTATAATTATTTGGATCTGGAGCAGCTCAAGAGAGTCATGCTATTTATCCAGTCCTGAGGTGTATTTAGATTTGTTTTTTCTTTACTTGTTTTTATGTCTGAACATTGGAAGCATTGTAGCCTTGCATGGCCGGGGTGCTCTCTGCAGCTTTGAACCAAATCTCGGTGACTGCACAGATGTCAGCATCTTCCAAGGTGAGGAGAGTTTCCAGGGAGTGCAGTTTCCTGTTTAGACTCCTAGCATTAAGCAGCATAACCTTGAGTTTGTCTGTAGTGGATTTGTTTAAGTCATACGTTTTGTTGTTTTTGGTATTTCCTAAAAAAGGCACTATAGGGGAGGCAAGCATCTTTGCCAGTATTTAAATGCCTAGAAGAGGCAGGCAAAGACCATCTCTAGTAAAGCAGTGTAGTCTGTTGACCATGTTTTCCCAGGCTGACAGATACTGGATCCCCCTGGATTAACACCAGAAGCTAAGCCAATTGTTGAAGTCAGTCATTTTTTGTTCATTTTGTGGCATCATACTGGGTGAAGTTAGAATGCTGCTTAGGGCTAGGGGCATACCTACTTGAGACACATAATCTGAGAGTTCAGTCATGTCTCTCTTCATATAATCCAGGGAGGTACATCTCAAGTCATTCAACCCAACATGTACTATGACAGAGTTATAGCAGTAATTGTTGCTGAGTGATTTGAGTGTGTGCGAGATTTGCCAGATCCTGGCACCTAACAGGCAACTGACAATGACCTCCTTATTCAACCTGTTTGTTGGTTAGGTTTTTGAGGTGTTTTGTCTTAGGGGCTTATTTGTTGAGACACTGATATGTGTGTTGTTATGTGTAGTGGTGGATTCTGTTTGTGTATCAGTATATGTGGGTTGTTTGCCCATGGGATGTTCTTGGTCTTTTGCTAGGCTCTTAGTGAGTACCGCCGCATATGTGGGTTTACATGTCTTACCTTATCTTGTGTAAGTGGAGAGGTGTGTGTGCTGACAATCTGTTTGATGTCTTATTTATTGTTACGTGAGAGGACTGATTCAAGTTTCATGGTATAGTTACATCCCTCACATACTGTACTTGTTTGCTTTAGGAGCAATTGGTTGTCAGTGTACATGAGGCAATTGCTACATTGTCTCAGGATGTCCATGTCAATCAGGCTGGCTGGAGAAATGTTGGGAATCTGACTATCCATAGTAGCAGGTAATTCTTAAGTACTAATTTTTGAGAGGGCAAATTAGATCAGCTATTGTTCTGGGATTAACAAGGGGACATTCTATAGAAGATCAGGGATGGAAAGTGGGGTGACACTGCTCAGTGCTCAGCTGAGTTGCCTGCAGTGCAGACGTGTGCAGCTGTGCTGCCCACAGAGCAGCAGGGAACCTAAGAGTGTTTCACTGACTGCTGTCTAGGGAAAAATAGTTTCTAGGCATTTGTGTCTATACAAGGCACCACTAACTTCTGTTGTGCAGTGCACAGCTACGTGCAAATGTGAGGTTTATATATAGTTGATATTAAACAGTTTTAAGTTTTAAAGTAGTCTGGTAATAGGAAATCACACAATGATCCATCCTCGAGCAATCCCCAGCTCAGACAAGGCTATATGCACATTCGTCTGCTAGAAGGGTGCAAGAGCCCTTCTTAATGTAAGATGGCTGGATATGAGTTCAAGTGTATGAAAAACAGGCTACATTCAGCAAGTCTGGATCTAGTCTATGCTAACTAAGTAATATTTCAGTGCAAAACAAATGCAGGTAATAAGCAGGCACAGACAGTAAAAACAGTCAAAAGACACAAATTAATGCAGTAAAACAGTAACATACAGATGAAAAAAGTACAGATCAAACTCAAAATAAGCTTAATTTCTTGTTCTTAGCTTTGATTGGCTTGGATTCAAGCAGAAACACTCTGGACCTCTAGCAAAGGATGCCAAACACAGAGCAGCTCCAGTTAATTGAGCTTAAACCAGAACAAAGACACTTAGAATAACAGGAACAATAAACATTCAACCAGTATTTCCAAGTTCAAAAGAGCGGAGGCTACCCTGTCCTCCCACAAGAGTATAGACTACAAACATTCTTAATCTAAAATAACTGGCCTGAAGCCCAAGGTCATACACCAGAACTAAGACACTTTTAGAATAATAGGAACAATAAGCCTTCAACCAGCAATTCCCAACTTAGAAGGGTGTAAACTACCTCTCCTGCCAAGAGAGTGTAGACTGCAACCCTTCCTTAAGTAAGATAACTAGTTTGAATCTCAGGTGCTTAAATCAAAACTAAGAGGCTTAGAATAACAATTACAATTGAATTAGGCTACTAACAAGCAGTAATAAATGCAAATGAGCACTTTTAAAAGCAAGAAGTGAAAAGCAAAATAAAGTAACAAAGTGGAAAGAAGTACAGATACAATAAAAGCATGTAAATAAAGTGCATTTTTTAGATAGTGCGAAGGGAGGAAAGAGAAGGTAATTCAAGTTTAAGAGAATAAGCGGGTGGGTCTTCCCAAATGAACTCTCTTTACTCAGTAGAATGAACTGATGAGATGGACTGGGAAGAGTGTCCAAAATCAGATTAATAGTAGAGGTGGGAAAACTCAAAAGCCCCTAACTTTAAGAGTACAACAACAGTTGGGCAGGTGGGTGGCAAACTCAAATGCAGACAAAGATTAGCAATAGTCAGGCAGAAGTAAGTGAAATAAGCAAGTCAAATAAGCACTCCAGCTAACTAAAGATACCTCCAAATATTTCTAGTTAAAGAAGAATGCAGTTCCTCAGCTCTTCCCACTAATTAACAAAACAACAAAAAAGTCTAGTCCAGGATTCAAACAAAGCAGGAAATTTATTGAACTTCTAGTGCCTCGGCAAATGCCTTCAATGGAGTATAAAAATCTCTTCCCAACACACAGACTAAAATACTAAAACTAATTAATCAATTAAACAATTAAATCATTAAATTAAAACTTTACAGTTTCCACATTAATTCCAGCAGGGGTCAGGGTACTATATTTCAAAATAAATATAGTTTCTTTATACAAAATGTTTTTCTTTATTCCAATACCATATTCATTTAAAACAATATGCTCTAAAATTGTACCCTGAAGCCCCTCTGGATTTCCATTAGGATGTTTTTTAAAATGCAGAGCAAGAGGGGTTTCATTTTAATGAATCTGACATGTTCCTGTAATCTCAACTTGAAAGCCCTCTTGCTCTCACCTGTATAGGACATTCCACAGGGGCATTTCAAAGCATATATAACAACCTCTGTATTACAAGAAAACATTCCGTTCACATTCAAATGTATCCCATTGATTTACACAAAAGTCCTAGTCACAAATCTACAAGTAATGCATCTACCACATGGAAATGTTCCTAACCTATTAAGGCCTAGATTCATTCTATAATTAGGAATAGAACATTTCATATGTACAAGTATATCTTTTAGACTTTTTCCCCTATGGAAAGAAAATAAAAAGACCTTATATAACTTATTTGGAAATTCCTTAAACTTAAATAGGAAGCCCCAATAATACGTAATCATTTTTTTTCACCTCTTCTGATAACAAATCCTATGTAATCACTACAAATATTTTTCTTAAGCTTTTGTCCAGCCCTTCAGTAAGCACCATACCATCTTTATTTTTGCTCCCCATATATTATTGTCAATATTTTGCTTAACTTTGCATAATGAATCATTCACTACATCTCTACAATCCCCCCTCTTAATAAACAGTTCAGCTGTTTTACACAATTCCTTCCCTTTTTAACTACTATTATTACACAACCTCTTTATTCTTTGCAGCTCTCCATAAGGTAGAGACTTCAGTAGATGGGGAGGGTGACAACTACATGCATCTAGGAAGTGAGTATCATCCTCACATTTCCTATACACCTTACTTATTACTTTACCATCAAACCCCCCTTCCAAATTTATGTCTAAAAATGTCACTTTCTTACCATACTGAAGACCATCACACTGCAAAGAAAATCTATTTTGCTGAATATCATTTATAAAATGTTTGACCTTTTCTTCACCCCCTTACATACAAAAATCAAATCGCCTATGTATCTGTAATATTTAGCCACATGCTGTTTATAAAAATCATGCTTATATAGACAATCAGACTCAAACAATCCCATCATAATACTGGCATACATGTGGGCAAAAGGTGCCCCCATTGCTGTGATGGAACAACTGCCCATTAAATTCAAAATGGTTATTTCTCAAACAAAATTCAATTAACTCAATTACATAGTGTCATAGGGGACTATCTCCCATCACTCTCTCTAATAATTCCATCCCAAAATGGTGTTGAATGCTAGTATACAGACTTTTCACATCAATTGTTAACCAATACATATTATCAAACCATTCGAAATCAAGTATTTTACTCAAAAAATCAAAACTGTCTTTAATATATGATGTCTGTTTACTAACATAAGGCAAAAGAAAATTATGCAAAAAAATACCAAATCTGTTAAAAAAATTGTTCTATGCAGATACTATAGAACGTCCAGGGGGCTCTCTAATACCTTTATGAACTTTAGGAAGACAGTAGAATCTGGCTATTTCACAACCTTCCACATTAAATTTTGTATTTACATCAACATGCAAAAAATAAACCAATCTCAACCCTTTTCTAAGTCTGGTATTTCACTGCGGCTTCCCGATATTCTGTCATATCACTTTTTTATATGTTTTATTGTCATCTAAATGGTCATGACACATTTTAAGATATTGCGTAAAATGTAGTATCACAATTTTATTTCCCTTATCAGCTGGTTTGAAAATGAATTCTTTATTTATGTTTAAATTCTGTAGGGCTTCCCATTCTAATTTATCTAAGTTATATTTAATCTTATTTTTATTTTTAATAAACTCATTATAAAGAGACTCCAACGCAAAATTCAGCATAGAAGGAAACTGCTAAATGCCCTCATGTAAAAATGGTGGAATGAACTGAGTTTTACACCATCACTTTAGATGTATCTAGTTTACAATATGCATTTAAAACCCCATCTTCTTCTAACACACAAATAAAAGTTCATCCAATTCATCCTGTACACAAGCGTTTAAGTTGTCAGATATATTCTCATTTTGCATAAATAAATTCATAAGATGTAACTTCCAAATCAAACAAAACGTCTTTTTTCAACATATATAGTCTCAGTATATCTCGGTCCTCCCACTAATTAACTGGATGCTATTCACTGTCTGCAAAGGAATTCTTCTCTAACTTTTCTACATGACCCTAGCTACGATCTCTTAAAAAACCAACAGAACAAAAATGCTTAAAACAAAACAAATGAAATATATGAAAAAATATAAAAAAATAGAAGTAACCAAATCTCAAATGAAAAACTTCAATTGAAAATCAAATGCAGACAGAGATCAGCAGAAGTCAGGCAGAAGCAAGGGAAATAAGCAAGTCAAATAAACACTCCAGCTAAAACTTCTGAAACAGCAACCTATATGGCAGCAGAAGTTCCACATTCCCTCCCTAGGGGCCAGGCAATATGAACCCTGAACAATTTGCAGACTGACTGCCTTACTCTGAAAACAACCGGGGGATGCCTCTTCCTGCATCTCCATAGGTAGGTAGTTGGCTATCGACCCTAGGGTCTATACAAGCCTAGCCAAAAAGGTACCCTGGCTTTCGCCACCCAAAAAAATTATTTTCATGTGCCCCTGTCAAGCAGAGCCACAGAGGTGATCCCTGGGGTGAATTTCCTATTTCCCATCCAATCATCAAGATTTTTCTTGAAGAGTACTAATGAGGAGCTTTGTTTGATATAGATAGGTAGTTTGTTCCAGAGAATGGGAAGTCTCTGGGACAGGAATTTATCCCTCCAGCATGCTCTGTTTATTGTGGTGACAAGGTTTAGGTCCCTAGAGCATGTAGCTCGGAGGGATTGGGATTTCTTTAAGTGGAGCATGTCCAACAGCTCTGAGTTTGACATAGCTTTGTATGTTAGGCAGAGATCACTTCTGAGTAGGTGATATGCGATGTAGGAAGCCCCTATTATGTTAAAATGTGTTATGTTACAATGGGAGCGATTCTCTGATGTCATCAGACTGATTCTAGACATAGGAAGCCCCTATTATGTTAAAATGCGTTATGTTACAATGGGAGAGATTCTCTGATGTCATCAGACTGATTCTAGACATAGGAAGCCCCTATTATGTTAAAATGCATTATGTTACAACGGGAGCGATTATCTGATGTCATCAGACTGATTCTAGACATAGGAAGCCCCTATTATGTTAAAATGCATTGTGTTACAACGGGAGCGATTCTCTGATGTCATCAGACTGATTCTAGACATAGGAAGCCCCTATTATGTTAAAATGCATTGTGTTACAACGGAGCGATTCTCTGATGTCATCAGACTGATTCTAGACATAGGAAGCCCCTATTATGTTAAAATGCATTGTGTTACAACGGGAGCGATTCTCTGATGTCATCAGACTGATTCTAGACATAGGAAGCCCCTATTATGTTAAAATGCATTGTGTTACAACGGGAGCGATTCTCTGATGTCATCAGACTGATTCTAGACATAGGAAGCCCCTATTATGTTAAAATGCATTGTGTTACAATGAGAGCGATTCTGTGGAATAAGAAAGAAAGTTAGTACCTCATCATCGGGCTTGATGTCAGTGCCTGTCTCATTTCTTTTTTTTTTTTTTTTTGGCGGGGGGGGGGGGCTAAAGCAGATCTTACTCCTCATGTCTACTGGGGGCAGGATGTAGATAGTTAAGAAGCGTCCATGGTAATGCTGTTTCTACCTGCTTTTGGTGGAGTTTCCTCTTCATTCATAGGGCACACCTTGCTTTAATGTGATTTTTTTGTCACCTTGTAGTCTTTGGAGTTCATCTAAGGGTACTCTATCTTCCTTTGGCTTCATTTTTCTCTCAGTGTCCTGGTTTTTCATGGTATCCTCCTCTCTGCCCTATTGGGGGAGATAAACCTATGAGGGATTTTTGTCCCTTTCAGGCCCTTTTTTCCTGGTCCCATGCAGGGGTGACAACTGGGAGGAAATGTTGGCGTCCCCTCCCCTTGCTCTTGAGTGCAGAACCATTTTACTCCATTGCTTACTCAGATGTCTCTGTGACATTGCTGTACATATTTGTAGATATCTTTTGCAAGGCAAGGGATGTTGTACATAATTGTATAAATATTAATGTTTAATCTCATTTTTATCTCATGCAACATTTTAATGTCATTGTATCTCCTGAGCTGAGACTGAAATCGGTCTTTTGTCTTCAGTGCTTTACTAGAAGTTCAAATAAAAGTAAATACAAAATTGGATGGACTGTTAGTCTCCTAACTAAAGGTGGGCAAGCCTGGGATGTTTGAAGAAGAGCAATGCCATAGCTGAGCCAAGGGGGTTGGCTTGCTCTTAGAGCTAGCTAAGAGCAGGGCCAGAGCAGACAAAGCAATAGCTCAGTTAAAAATACGTCTGAAAGTCCAGTGGAGATGTAAGCAAAAAAAAAAAAAAAACAGAAAGTTATAGCCAAACATACAATGACATTCTTATAGTTCCTTAAATGAAAACTTCCCAACAGCTTACACCCAGTCACCTCCTTCACCGTGCCCATGACAATGACATTCTCATAGTTCCCTCAAATGAAAACTTCCCAACAGCTTACACCCAATCACCTCCTTCACCATGCCCAAGCTGCTGAGAATGAAAAATGGGAACAATTGTAATAAGCACAAAATATAAGTACAGGACTCTGTATGAAGTAAAAAAATGTTGCCATGGCTAGTAGAAAAAAAATCTTTTTCTCCTTCAGGTTTAAGGATGATTTAGTACACAATAGTTTCACCACACTTTGCAAGAAATGGTCAAACAGTCCCAAGGTAAAAATTAGATTGCCAAAATAGAACAACAAAAGCCTTGCAAAATGCTGGATTTTGATAGTTTTATGTAAGAAACCATATTTCAGTTCACAGTCCACAGTAATAAAAAAAATCACTATTCTTAACCTGTTTCGGTACAAAATATACACTGTCCCAGTGGAGTGTGCCCTTCTGAAAGGTACACTACCTCTGACTGTGAAGTAGCTACAACCATAATAGTAATAATAATAATAATAATAATAATAATGGCATACTGCTATTTGATAGATGCTGCCCTCTAGCAAACCATATAAATCTTGGGTCTATATTATAAGATCGATGGTTGAAAACATCGAACAACATATGGTCGACACCATATGATCGATGTCTTCAAACGTTGACCTTATAAAAAGACAAAAAGAAAAAGTACCTTAACGGGTTTAACAACATATGGTCGACACCATATGATCGATGTCTTCAAACATCGACCTTATAAAAAGACAAAAAGAAAAAGTACCCTAACGGGTTTAAGCAGGGGGGCAAGCCCCCCGCTACTTAAATAAACCAACTCCGAGACTGCACTACATTGCAGTAAATGGAAATCTCCCCTTATGGAGATTTCCATTTACATGCTCGAGATTCTGAGTGTTCGATATTCTCGTGCAGACAATGTCAGATTCGACATTGTCGGCTTTCAGGAATATAATATAGACCCTAAATCTTAACTACCCTTTGCTGTATGACCCCCAAAAAATGATAGCTATCTTTCTGTACCCTAATTTCTCACTGACACTGAGAGAAGGATGAAAACAACTACACTAATAGTGTTTTCATGTTGTTTCAGCTTGTGCTTGGTAAACACATGCACTGCCTCCTACAAATCATAATACTTTTATTTGCCAGCAGTCAATATGTAATGACGTTGTGCTGTCATGTACAGATGCCTCCACACCTCTTCCCCAAAAGGCATTCAGTTGTCTGCATATCTTTGATGCTTGATGTTAAGGAAAGTGAAAGAAGAAAAGAAACAACTACTACAGTAATATAGTAATTTCAATATGTTGCTTTTGAACACATATACTGACCTCAAAACATACAATAAGCATCTCACAGAGACTCACAGCATTGAGCTAAGGTCATAGACAATTGAGTGGAGTTTACCTCAATAAAAACAAAGAAATACAAAAGAATTCTGCTCATACTGTCCTTAGTATTGGTACTGCTTTCCATGCTCTCCTGACGTCTCTTTCTCTTGCTAAAGAAGGCTCCTCTCTCTCTGTAAAAGCATGCAAATACTCTGGAGTAAAGGAAACGATGCTCCCCTTATCCTTAAAATGAGCTGCAAATCTTTTTATAAAAGATACACAGAACAAAAACCTCAAACACCGTAACACAACTGGTAACTTTTAACTTTGCATACTTTGTTTTTTTTTTATTTGAATTTTAATGGTCTGATGAAGCAGTGCCTTGCTGTGAAAGCACTTACCAATAATAAAGTTACCAGTTGTGTTACGCTGTTTGTGGTTATAGTTCTGTGTATCTTGCATTTTTGGAACTGAGGTCTCCGTTTTGTCTGCCACTTATCTCTTCTTGTTCTTTTTATGAAATAATTGCCCAACTCCAATGCCTTGCAATAGTCCTCTTCCATGAAAAATGCTTAAATCTTCTTCCTGTGCAGCACTGCAGCACCACCCTCTCTGGAATTCCTGCCAACCACAATGCTTAGATATGCAGACAATACATAACAAAAAATACTTTCAGCTTGCAGATCTGGTCCAAATCAACAGTCAGAAGCTATTCAAAAAAATAAATAAAATAAAATAAAATAAAAAACAACAAAACGTTGAGATTGTGGTTTGGCTATTTAACCTTTTAACTTGATGGACCATGAGCTAAGCTCAAGCCAGCTTGAACTTGCCCACCTCTGTGGGAGTGGGAAAGGTGGGTGGCCATTAATTAGCCCCTTCTTGGGGGAGGAAAACAGATTCTGTGTGTCTGCGGATTTCCTGCCTTCTGACTCAGACTTCAGTCTAGACTATAATTCTTAAAGTAGCTGCTGCCTGTACAGATTAGATCTGCTCTTGAGGGCAGTTATCCCCACTGTTATTTCAGTCCACAATGTTCCCTTCCCAGGCAGTCTTATTACCAGGCATGCTCTGATTGTATGGCTATGTCCAACCTGGTGTCTTGACTGTTCGAGATTCAGCCAACTGTAATGCCCATTAAGGAGAGCTGTAAGTGCTTGCTATGACAAATGCATTTGTAAAATCAGTCTATCTGTGAAAAGGATCCTTGTTGATGGGTCAGCAATATTTTCTTCCTGTACCTTGCAGATGGACAGTCTGCTTATCCAGATTGGGTTGCTGGATTCTTTGTGAGTTAGGAATGTATATACTTGTTTTCACTTATTAGCAGTCAGAGTACTAAAGGTTACTTTTCTTGCTTTTCAAGTGGGAGCTTGCTACTGGTAAGAGGGTGAACTGGTAAGCATGAAGGTTGAACTGTACTTACGTGGCTGTTGTGATAGCACACCGTTATAGAGCATGCCCTTCCATGGGCACAGGAACTTCCAGATGATGTTGAATAATAATTGATTGAGAGGATGAAGTCCAACATAGGACCCATCATAGGTTCATAGTAAGTACCAGGTTAGTAGCCCTTGCCATCCATTTTAAGCTTAGCCAATTTCCATTCAAAGGTGAGAATCAGACCTTGTACCTTCTACCTGTGAGGTAAACAACACATTTATAGAAGAATACTAGGTTAACTGCTCTGAAGGACCATTTTAAATGTAGCCAGTAACCCTAGATCAGAATTAAACTTTGTATCTTGTGCTTTTGAGGCAAAGATCTTGACTATTATACCAAGCTCTCTCCCCTAATAACATGAATTATTTACATCTCCTACTGTTAGAACTTTGCACGACTCTCCATACACTATGTTACCTATCACCTCTTTCATTACAATCAACAACTCATGACTTTTACCTTTCACTCCACCTACATATTTGGTAATATGACTTACTTTATAACTCTCAAACCTCATTTGTATTATTTGCATTAATATTTTATTGTCTGTATTATTCAATATGATTGGTCTCCATTTCCAATCCATTTTGTATTCCTTCTTACCATATAAAATTTTATAATTCCTTCACATATAAAACTTTCATTTTTACCAGTTTCAAACCATTCATTCAATACTTCTTCATTGCTTCAGTAACTTTTTTGCAAAAGTCAGCTAGGTTAAGTAGGTAGGACCTGCCCTTGAAGAATCTGAACTATGTTTTTTCAAGAATCTGTAGGTCACCTATATCCTTCTTTACTAATTCCATAATGATCCTTTCCATAGCCTTACAGATGAGACTGGTGAGGCTTACGAGTCAATAATTACCTGGATCTGTTGAAGCCCCACATTTGTGCAAGGGAATGACTGTTCCTGCCCTCCATTCATCTGGCATGAGGCCTGGTTTGAGGCTGATATTAAATAGCATCTGTAGGGAATTGGACAAATCATGTTTCAGGCTGATTAGGCAGAGGGGCATGTTTTGTGACCCCAAATATGTAGTGTTCTTGGCTGTAGGTTGCACCTTGAGAACTTGTTCTTGGGAGAGTTGGAGGACTGTTGCACGTCTGGGTACATGATCTGAGAATACTGGAGGGGAGATGGGAGTGAAGTTTAAGTTAAATTTATCCAGTAGCAGATTGGCTATATCCTCTTGGTCTAACTACGTGGTGTTACTTAGTATTAGTACTGGCCATTGATTCTGAGTAATATTCTCCCTATTATAAAGAAATATTTTGTAACTTTCCATTACTCCTGGAAATTCCACATACAGATACCCCTTTCTATATTTCTGTTTAAATATAACCCAGCGTTGTGCTGAGGATTTTTAATAATCTCTCACAGTACAATGCTCTTTGAATAACTGTTCAAATTCTTGACTCTTTTTATTTATATCCATCTTTCTTCCTGATAATCTGTTTATATCCTTTCCTTCCTTTGTAAGGTCATAATTGTTTCCAGCCTCTATCAAAATACACAAATGAGCTGAAAATCCATTAATTAAACTACCACTATCTTTCTCAGTAAGACTTTCTGATATTAAAAGATAATCTAGGTCTGTCTTCAGTTTACCTCCTCTATACATAAAATCCCTATTATTCCATAGTCCTAAATCACTTAATTGAACTAATTACTGCAATTTTTTAAACCATGGTTCACTTTTTTTGTTTTTATTACTTTTTAAATCTCAATGTCCCCATTATAATAATGTTTTGTTAACCATAACATAGGGTATTATTCTTTTAATAATTTCTATCTTTCCTTTATTTCAGTAAATGAATAAATCCTTATTAATCTAAATACATTGTTTTCCCATCTGATAATCTGCAAATTATTCTTCCTGCTTAAACAACTTGCACATTCTAATACTTATATTCTTTCATCAAACAAAAATACCACTCCTGAATAGCATTCACTTCCCAAATTTCGGGTCTATATCAAAAGATCAAAGCTTCAAAACTTCAAATCTGATATGGTTGACAGCATATGATCAAAGTTTTGAAACTTGGAATCTTTTAATGCAGATCTCCATACAGCATGGAAAGGGAAGATTTCCCTTTTCTGCACTGTAGTGTGATCTCGGAGTTGGTATGTTTAAGTAGTGGGGGTGTGGGGAGCCCAGCTTCAGGTAGGTGTTTTAGATATTCGGACTTTTGAAAGTTCGATCATATAGGTTCATAGGTCAGTTCATAGGTTCATAGGTCAGTACTAGGCTAACTGCCCTTGTGAGCCATTTTAAGCCTAGCCAGTTATCCCTTGTGAGACTCAAACTCTGTATTTCGTGTTTGTAAGGCAATCACCTTAATCATTAGGCCAACTCCCAACCCCCCATATCAGATTGGAAGTTTTGAAACTTTAATAATGTAATATAGACCCCAAATTTCATAGTCTGGTTCCCCATAGTCTTTTAACCTGTTCCTTTTCTAGAAAAGACATAAACATTGTGTCTTTCAAACAATGTCAAGATTTAAACTTACATACTATTGTAATACTGAGATCCTTAACTTACTCATAATACTGCTAATACTAATTGAAATTAGTTCACGCTAACATTCCATTCATTTCCTTTTTTAACTTCCAGAGATACTTTTAGAGGCATTTTTTAACTTTTGTTTCCTTACTTTTTATATCTGTCTTATGGAATACTTCCTTTCTGATCTGAAGAGTTCTTCTCCTCCCTCCTTATGTGTTTATTCCCAAACATTTTATGTGTTTCACTTTCCTCTTCCTGCAGACCTATCTGTACATCCCCTTCTTGAGCAAATGTGGTCTTGTTATATTCATCCTCATTTTTGTCGCCTTTTGCCTGCTATTCTGTAACTACATTATTCGTTTCGCATCTTCATACTTCCTTCTTTTTCAACTACTTTCTTTTTGTGTAGAGTCAAACTAAACATGGCCTTCTTCTCCACACACTCTATTCCATTTTACATTTGTTGCTTGGAAGGCCAACCTCCCTACATTGACTTCATTTTACCTTTTTATGGTCTTAAATTAAATACTCCATATGCTTTTATAAACAACAAGTTTTGTTTGCCCTTGATGTCTTAGCATATTCCGGAAACCTCCTGTGAATATTACATTAGGTAAATGCTGTAAAACATCCTGTTTCACATTTAACATAACATCTGTTTCCTAACCACTATTCCATACACATCTTTCATCATTAGTTTTCTTAATATCGTCACCTTCATCACAGAATGCTTCCTTTCCCAAGTGAACAAATGACTATACGTCACTTAGTAAAAAACCTAAGGGAATGATTACGTTGTCACAAGCACCATAACTTTCAAAAGCAGTACTTTTTTTAGTTTGAGCTCTTACAGAAAAGCTTTTTTGTTGTATGGAAAAGCATTTACAGCCTTTCTTTTGTTCTTTTCACAGACCGACCACATCTGCAAATGTTTTCCTTGTGCTTGAAAATGCCTGTCTTTCTCAGATCTTTTTTCCAAGTAATTGCTCTCCTTACTCAACAATTTCATCAAATACACGATCTGCTATCTCTTCTTACAACACAGCAGATTACTCTCCTGGGTCTTTTTTATCCGATAACTCCAGTACCCTTTTGTTCTGCATACCACCATCTTCCAACTCAGCTATCACAACTTCTCCATTTATAGACTCAACCTCTGGAGTAGGTAATCACTGCTCATTTGTATTATCCAGCAGAACATCAGCATTTTCCTCTAATATTTCAGCAGCTATATTTTCCACTTTTCTTAGCACATTATCATCTCCTCCAACACCTAATTCCATACCTTCCATGAATTTAGCCCACCACTCCCCTATGTGGTCCCTTCTCCTAGCTACCTCCATGCCAAAAGAGTAAGGGATGTTCCCCAAGGCCCTGGCCAAATTTCCCTAGTAGCCTAAAATACCACCTTGGGTCTCCCCTGAAAAGAGGCCCCTAGCCTAGTGGGACTATCCTTGTCAACAAACTATAAAAAAAGTCTACCCTTTTAAGTGCCTTAACATTCTATCTCCCTCCCCTACCTTTCCCACTTGTCCTATTTCCACTTATCCCCATGCCTGCTTGAATGCCTCTGTGGTCTCCCTCTCCATCACTGACTCCTACACTCCATTCCTTAGGTTCTTAAACCTCTCTTTGAAAAAGTACTTTGGAGATCCATGACATAGTTAATCCCTACAATTTGATGGTTTTGCTTCCTCCTTCCTCCTTCCTCCTCTGTCCTACCTGTTCAGAATGACTCATTCACATCTCCTGATATGCTCTTATGCAGCAACATCATGTACCTCCCTGTCCCTTTTGGTCTCATATAGGAAGAGCTTTACGTCTTATAGCCTCTAGTTGTAGTTATTTCCCTCCATTCTACACATGTTTCACATGATGTTCTTCTGGATTCTTTCCAGCAATCTGATGTGCTTTTCCTTTTATGGCCACCAGAACTGCTCACAATGCTCCAGGTGTGGTCTGACCAAAGCCCTGTAGAGTGGAAGGGTTTCCCTTTAGCTCTGGAATCTATCCTTCCAGAATATACACCTGCATTCTTTTTGCTGATGCCACAACTTTCACTGTGCTCCCAGATGTGGTCAACATCCCCAGATCCTTTTCCGGCTGTGTTGCATCAGTTCCACTTATGTCCAGGCAATACTGCACACTAAGGCTATTTTAGCCTAAATGCATTACTTTGCATATGTTTACATCAATTTTTAACTGCCATCTTTCTACCCTCTTGCTCAGCCTTTCCATATCCTTCTCTAAACTCTTTCCCATCTCTCATTTGCTACACCTATCTCTCTTAATCAGCAAATAGGTTAATATAGTTCTTAGTCCTTTTAGATATGTTGGAGAAAAACGCTTTAAAGAACACTGAACCTAGGACAGACAGACATGTTATGTCAGTAGTCACGTTTCTGTTTTCTGTGATTGTTCCTCTCATCACAACCCTCTGTGTCCTACTGTTTAGTCTTATAGTTACACATTTCCTCAGTTTTGATCATATGCCCAACTCTCTAGTATTCCATTCAGCCTCCTGTGTGGGAGCAAGTCAAAGGTCTTGCTAGATTACAGCTGCTGGTACTTCATTGTCATATTCATAGGTTCATAGAGTCATAGGTTCATAGGTAAGTACAAGGTTAGCTGCCCTTGTGGGCAATTTTAAGCCTAGCCAATTTCCTTTTCTGTGCTCAAAAATAACCTTTCCCATTTGGCTTTAGATTGCACTTACCCATCTCATGGTTGATAATTATATGTAACCCCTAATGAGAGTAACTGGGATCATACCATAGATAATTTGAGGGCACCCATGCATTTAACATCTGCCTCTGTCCATTAGTAGTGCAGGGTAATATTATTATTATTATTATTATTATTATTATTATTATTATTACTATTATTATTATTATGAGTAGTAGTAGTAGTGTTGGGTAGTACTAGTACTGGGTAGTAGTAGTATCGGGTAGGAGTAGTAGTATTGGGTAGTAGTATTTGGATTGAGTAGTATTAATATTTTTGGCAATAGTAATATTGGGTAGTATTAGTATTGGGTTGTATTAGTATTAGGTAGTAATTGTATTGGAAAGTATTAGTATTGGGTAGCAGTAGTGATAGTATTGGGTAGGATTAGTATTGGGTAGTAGTAGTAGTTTTGGGTAGTATTAGTATTCGGTAGTAGTATTGGGTAGTAGTAGTTTTGGGTAGTAGTATTCGTTAGTAGTAGTATTGGGTAGTAGTAATAGTAGTATTGGGTAGTAGTAATAGTATTAGGCAGTAGTAGTAGTAGTTCTGGGTAGTATTAGTATTTGGTAGTATTAGTATTGGGTAGTAGTAGTAGTAGTATTGGGTAGTAGTAGTATTCGGTAGTATTAGTATTGGGTAGTGGTAGTAGTATTGGGTAGCAGTAGTATTCGGTAGTATTAGTATTGGGTAGTAGTAGTAGTACTGGGTAGTTATATTCGGTAGTATTAGTATTGGGTAGTGGTAGTAGTATTGGGTAGTAGTAGTATTCGGTAGTATTAGTATTGGGTAGTGGTAGTAGTATTGGGTAGTAGTAGTATTCGGTAGTATTAGTATTGGGTAGTGGTAGCAGTATTGGGTAGTAGTAGTATTCGGTAGTATTAGTATTGGGTAGTGGTAAAAGTATTGGGTAGTAGTAGTATTCGGTAGTATTAGTATTGGGTAGTAGTAGTAATATTGGGTAGTAGTATTCGGTAGTATTAGTACTGGGTAGTGGTAGTAGTATTGGGTAGTAGTAGTATTCGGTAGTATTAGTACTGGGTAGCAGTAGTATTCACCTGTAACCTAATCATAAAGCTGGATCAGGTTTTTGATGGCTCTTTTTTGTCATAAACCCAAGCTGGTTGTTGTCCTGCATATTGTCCTCTAGAAGTGTTGCCAGCATTCCCTAAGGATATTCTGCATGATTTTCCCTGACATTATTGTTATAGGTCTGTAGTTCTCTAATATTTTCTCCCCCACCACTTGTGCAAGGATACAACAATTTAGGTAAATACTAGGCTAGCTACCCTTGTGGGACATTTTACGCCTAGCCAATTTCCCCTCAAAGGAGATAATCAGACCATGTACCTTGTGTCTGTGAGGTAAACCCTTAACCATTATACCAACCTTCAAATTCTGCTGCAATTTCTGTATTACCTAATGATCTGTAAATCTCCATTGGGGGTCTGTGAACTCTGGGCATCTTTCTGAGGATTATGGCAGGAACCCCATCTGGTTCTTGTGCTTTACCTTTCTTAAAGTCAGCCAGCCCCCCCCCAAAAAAAACAAAACAAAAACTCTTTCTCTACCCAGATGTCTGACTCCCTCCCAGCATGGTCTCTCCCCTTGCTTTCATTTGCAAAGACTGAGTAAAGTATTCATTCAGCATCTTTGTCTTTTCCCACTCTTTGGTGATATCCTTTCCATCTTTGCTCATCCTGACCAGTTTTGTCCCTCACATCCTTCTTTATGCTGTATATCCTAAAAAAGGTAAAATACTTGTTTGTTTTCTTAAAAGGCAAAACCCTAATCTGTTCATTTCATATTAGTTTGTCGCTTTTCATCCATATTTCCTAAGTGAAGAATGGGGATAAAGCAATAAAATGTGAATATTTGGTAATTCCAATATTTTTTGCCACATTCTGTGTCACACTAGTATACTGTAAAGTTACCCTTGTGCAAAACAAATCTTGCATGTTGAAAAAAATTCACCAGCAAGCTGACATCATGGTGGTTATTATTAATAAACTACAGTTATTTTTAAAATAGTGACATTGCCTGGGCAGTGATTCTTCTCTCTCAAAACAAGCAGTAGATTTACGAACAACGTGGCATCACATTGTCAGTGTCTGCTCCTTGCCAGGGACGTACTAGTCCAGTAGTATTGGAATTTGTTTTATTTTCCCTACTTATTTCTAGCAATTTTATTTTTGTGAAAGAACTCCACTGACTGCTTGATTGGGTTCTCCCCTTTATTTCTGCTTTTGCACTCCACTTGTGTATTTTCAGTGGCTAAACTCTTTTTAAACTGACTGATAAATATGTTATGCTGGCTTGCTTTAAGGTTATGTTTCCTGGAGAGTCATTGCCCTTTAAGTTTACTTTAGTGCTGTAAATTGTTTTAGTCACTATTCTGTCTGTTTCCTGGTTTTGTATGGCTTTAATTTCTGTTTAATGGGAACTGTTGTGCTTAATTGCAGACATTTTTACTTTTGTGATGTTTAAATGCAAAGTTATTCTCGGAACCCTGCAGGTGGTGTTATTCCTGATGAACTGAAGCTGGTTTAAATTAAAGTATGAAGTTCTGAACTATGTAATTTTCTCTTTGTATTGTTTACATTTTTTTATTTCTGGCTATTTGACGAAGAATGCCATTCATGTTTGACTTGCACTAATACTGTGCCAGGTTAATACCAGGTCTGAAATATATTGTCATGGGATTGTTTTAAGGGGTTATTCATGGTTCAGTTCTGGTTTAAAATTATTTTCTTAAAAAAAAAAAAAAAAAAAAAAAGTGTAAACATATTAGACTTGATTCCATGTTGATGCATATTTTATTTTATTTACATTTTTTTGCCACCTTGGTTAGTATGATCATCTCTTGGTGGTTACTGCTTCACTTCCCTCCATCCTACCTGTAAACAGACTGGGTGCCTTCCTCAAACCAGGACTGCCAGTCTGGTAGTGGAGCTGATAGAGAATTCAACCAATTCGAGCATTGTTGGAGGATGGGGAGAAGATCGAGGCATACTGTCTTGTGTGTATCAACTTCTAACTGTTAGGAATTTTTTAATATTTCCCCAGTACTTCCTGATGGGTGAGTCATGCAGTGATATATAAGCATGCGTACATGGCACACTGACATCTGACCTTCATTCTCTGTACAGGTATACTTTGAAAGACACCAATGCTGCTCTCTGAACTCAGCCAGTATAATTTTTTTAAGTACTCTCTACCAATGATGGTGTTACACATCTAAATCATGCAAGCTCTGACACATATAGTCACATGTTCATTTCATTATTGCACTCCATCTGTACCTAAATGTGTTAGCGGAGGAGACATTGAGCAGATGTATGCAAGCTGAGTTTTTAGACATGTGGCATTTGACTAGTTGTAAAAATCTCGTCTTTAACACTATCACTGCAACTGTATGAATTGCTTGCTCCTTCAATGTAGTATGTTAATGACTGTGGAAGTCCCAGCATCAGTTAAGGTAAATCGTTCCAATCCACATCTGGAAATTCTAGAATACGTCTCACATGGCTAATCGGATATGGTGGTCAGTGTATGCCTTGTGAAAGTATTTTATTTACTGAGAAAAAAACTCAGTAATACACTGTATGCAAATGATTACACTGATTCAATTTACCAAATGCTTTCAGTGAAAACTTTTCTGGTTTACACATTTTAGTTTTATTTATTTATTCATTTGTTTAGCAGATATGTGATCTGGACTAAAAGGATTTTTCAGCAAAGCCCCAGGGTTTAAAACGCTAAATGGATACTTTTTTATGACAGGACTTTATATACTGCTTTACTGTCATATGACCAGGGTTCTCATATTTCCCAAAATGTATGGACCTGTGAATCCTAAAGATATACATAATGTGTTGTGTGTTTGTCACTTTTTATTTTATTGACAGAAATGTAAAATGTGGCCATTTTGCTTGCCTAGACCACACTCTTTACTTTTAAAGTGAATAAGTATCAGATGATATTTAACCAGAAGCTTTGTTTTTTAACCATTTATAAGAACGGATTTATGCCTTTTTAATGCATTATTGAATTTATCTCACAAAATGTTACCCTTCTGTCCACCCAGATAAGCTGTTCTAGGTACAATAATCTGATCTCCTTTTCCTGAAAAAAAAATGAAAGCCAACTGAACTTAATTTTCTCAAGTTATAAAATAAAAACCAGCGTCTGAGCTCTGGAAAGGAAATTTAATAAAACATTAGTGCTTTCAGTTAAATAAGACTTCATTAAGTTATGCTTTCAGAATTTATATACTGTACTCTTACTATGCGGTGGTGGCGCTGCGGTAGCGTTGTCGCTTCACAGTAAGACGTTGTCCTGTTCGATTCTCAGCTAGAGCATCTTCTGTGTGGAGACATGCGTGAATGGGCGTACCTTCATTGAAGCTTGTGTGTCAGGGCCGACAATGTGGCACGTAAAATCTACTGCCAATCATCAGCGGTCCGGAGTTCTGCTGTGATGACCCCTAACTGGGAAAAGCCGAAAGACACAACAACAACTCTTACTGTCATATACCCTGTCTCTCTCTCTCTCTCTCTATATATATATATATATATATATATACACACACACACACACACACACACACACACACACACACCCCTTTCCCTATTGACTTTAGATGACAAATGACCTATTCAGTGCTCATCTAACCTATTTATTCCTCTTAGACAGGCCAGGAAAGGGGATGTGAGTTTGCCATCTCACAGAATAGCAGAACGAGATTTTCTTTTTTTGCTTGCACTTTAACAGTGATCCCACTCCTTGGAAGACTATTACTCTGTATGATCACATTAATGCATGAGGCAGGTACATGTGTTAGGTACAGCAATAATTTGCACATTATACCTGCAGCTTCTGCTTTCTAAATCTTCCACTTTTAGCTTTAACATATGTATTTTTATTTCTATAACTTGCCATCTGTCCGATTCATGGGTTATTACCCTTTTCAATCGTTTGTGTCTAAAGTTGTGGCAGTCTGCCCTTGCATGTTCGTAAGTGCTTCCTGAGAATGTAGCACAGTAGAATGGTAGGCCTCTATGTCATGCACGATCACAGAAAGGTGCTCACAGAAAGGTGCTATGTCATGCACGATCACAGAATGGTGCTATGTCATGCATGATCACAGAATGGTGCTCAAACAGAAGCATCAACATTTCTTTAAATCAAGTAAGCATTCTCCATTTGATATGATGTTTCTGCCATTTTGCCTTTGATTTCTACTGGCCAACTCTTCAATTTTTTCTTGTATTATAGCAAACTTACTGAGTCAGTGGGGAGGATTGATCTAAGGCTACCTCTCAACCGCTTAGTGCAATAAATCTCCACAAAGACTAATACAATAGGGAGTGGACAAAGGCCCAAAAATATCAAGATCTTATAAACAGAGGCCAAATGGTCTCCTCCATATTCCTTGACATGTTAAAAGCCTTTGACACCGTCTCCCACCAAATCCTACTAAATAAACTATCATCCCATGGCCTCAACAAAACAGCCCTGTCATGGTTCCATAGTTATCTCTCTAACCGTCAGCAAGCCACCAAATGGGAGGACACCCTGTCCCCCCCTTCTACCCATCACTGTTGGTGTACCCCAAGGATCCATACTTGGCCCCCTACTCTTTACAACTTTTACTAACAACCTCAGCTCTTCAACCCAACTAGCCTCTATAGTCCACTACACCGATGACTCTACATTAATTTGCATGGCCCCCACCCCTCAGGACCTACAAACAAAAATGCAAAAATCTTTCCAGGACATAGAAAACTACCTCACTAGCCATCAGCTCATACTTAACCCCAACAAAACCAAGTTAATTGTCTTCAATTACAATAAACCCAAAACATGTCTGACTCCACTTTCTATCCTTTCCACTAATGGAACCAAAATAGATCCCACCAGCCAAGCCAAACTTCTAGGTGTCACAATCGATGATAACCCACATCTCCCTCACCATCAAAAAAAGTCCACTCCAAACTTGGCACCCTTTACAGAATTAAACCTTACCTTACAGACAAAGCCAGAATAGCCACTGCCTGCACACATCTACTCTCCACCCTCCTCTATGACTCCCTAGTATTCACAAACATTCGTAAATTTGACCTAAATAATCTGGAATCATGCTACAACAAAATCACCAAGTTTGCCACAGGCCACCCTTACAGAAACCACCACTGCTCCGTACTCTCCCAGCTTAAATGGTTAGAACTACCAAACCTTCTAATATTTAACCAACTGTCCATAGCATACAATATAATTCACAAACCTAATGACTGGCCAGCACTCACCAATCTAGTCCAACCTAACAGCAATCCTAGAGCTCTAAGATCCTCAAATAAACTATTGTTAAATATTACCCAAACCCACAACACACAGGGCACCACCCTCTTTTCCCATAAAATTGCCAAAATGTAAAACACTCTTCTCAACCTATGGCTAAAAACCCCAGCATTCATGAGTTTTAAAACCTCCTTAAGGAACATCTAGCAAAACACTGGTTCTGCTCCTGCCATAGTCCTGGTTAAGCTACCTACTACTCCCTTACAGCACCCTAAACAAGCTCATTCTCACAGCTACAACTATTAACTGCTGAAGGCTATCTTGATTCTACACTCAGTTTCAGTTAGCAATGTATACACATATACTGCTTTAACTGTTATGTAGACTGCATTTCTCTATCCTGCAGTTACTATATCACACTGTTCTCACTATTAACTCATGCAGCCAGTTTGTATCACTAACTGTGCCATTTTTTGTTACATTTGTTAATTATTTGCTAATTATTGTTATATAATTAGTTTCTTTACTGACTTGCTTTACATATTGTTGGTCTTTTCAGCTTTTCCCAGTTAGGGGTCGCCACAGCGGAACTAAGGTCTGCTAATGATTGGCAGTAGATTTTTTTTTTATTGTGCCGAGTTGCCAGCCTGACGCCTAACCTTCAGCGATGGCATGCCCATTCACGCATGTCTTTCGAAAGCCACTCAACCGCGGGGAGGACATGCAGACTCCACACAGAAGGCACTCCAGCCGAGAATTGAATAGGAGAACCTCTTGCTGTGAGGCAACAACGCTACCGCTGCACCACCGTGGCTTTACGTGTTCAAGTTGATTGTTTAATACTGTCTATTTGTATGTATGGAGCTTTTCTCCCCGGGCCTCCACTGAAAATGGACCTCATGCCCAGTCGGACATTACCCAGTAAACAAACAAAAATAAATAAATAAATAAACAAACAAACAAATTAATAAATTATAAACTTAAGAAAATTGCTAAAATAAAAGGTTTTGTGTTGGCATGCACTTTCTTTGAAGTCTGAAACTCAAATGTATGTCATTATTTAGTGATTTCAATCCTCAGTGATTTGCCATAAAACCATAAATTTTATGAGGAACAGATGAAAAAATGATGCAAAAATCTGGACATTCTGAGAAAATCTGGACAGTTGAGAGGCACAATCTAAGCAGCAATGTTTTCCTGGGCCAAACATTTTTTTTTCAAACATCTTTATTGAATTATCGCTTGTGACATAAGCAAATTTACATTCATATAAAAGTAATCAAACTATATTAACATAACAAACATTATACATCACATATATTGCTATATACCATAAAACCTAACATTTTTGTTCAATTATTTTGTGTAATATGTGTGCATTTTTTCATTAATCCACTGGAGGGAGCCATTGTTTACAATCTTTTTGTTCATTACCTTTCTAGAATGCAAAACTGCGGTGCGGTAGCGTTGATACCTCACAATAAGACGTTGTTCTGTTCGATTCTCAGCTAGACCGTCTTCTGTGTGGAGACATGCGTGAATGGGTGTACCTTCGTTGATGGTTGTGCGTCAGGGCCGGCAACTTGGCACGTAAAAATCTACTGCCAATCATTAGCAGACCGGAGTTCCGCTGTGGCGACCCCTAACCGGGAAAAGCCAAAAGACACAACAACCTTTCTAGAATGCAAGGGATGAAACTTCTACCAAAGTTTGTTTTCAGAAGAGAAAAGATTCACAGGGTTGGGCGAAGAGAACAGACTCAGATAATCCTAGAAATGTGCTCATGGCCCTTAACTGCTTCCTCACAAGGTACTGGATTCTCCGGTACAGCAGAAAGCATAGAGGGATTCTCTGATAGCAAATGCATAACATTTCTGGAGGCCTTTTCTGCAGCTGTATATCAACGTCACAATGAAGCAGACAGTCCGAAGAGGAAACTAACAGAACAAGGCATCCCTGCCCTGGTGTTTACACAGCTACATTAATGGTAACAGCGTGGAACAAAGTGTGCTCATTCACAGATATTCAAAATGTATGACAGTTTTACAAAGAGTGAAGATAAAAAGAGAGAAACTTTTTGGGAGAGGGGTTGGAACATATTATTGAATATAAGGAAATGGAATTAAAAGCAAACACGTTCAGAAGAATGTGGGTGGAAGCAACGGTCGACTCAGTGCAACAAAAGGATAGGCAAGATGGGGATACCACAGAATGTAAGGGGAGAAATTATATGTAAAATTCCTAGGGGGTACTAAACTTGATGGATGATACAGACACACCAGACAAGGTATTTATAAACAACATAAATACTGAGAGGAATGAAGTAATAGTCACTGATAGCATAGCTCTTAACACAAGAACTCTGGACAAAGCCTAAAATAATGGGGGGATAAAGGCACAAAAATAGGGACAGATTTTAATTATTGTTGTTATAGACAGTTGATAGATAACAGGATTTGTGTTAGTATGTATTTTGTAAAGGATATGAAGTATGAAACTCATATGTATCTCATTATTTAGTGACTTCAATCCTGAATGATTTACCAAAAAAGCACAAATTTTATGAGTAACAGACAACAAATATGAGTAAAAAATCTGGACATTTTGCAAAATCTGGACAGCTGAGAGGTGTGACTGGCAGTAATATGAAAAGTACACTTGTGTAAGTTGTACGTGCCCACAACAGTAGGTGTTTAAATTTCTCACTTCTGCAGTAGCCCTTTGGCTGTATGGATTATTTGCTGCCTATGAAACAACAACCGTCCAGCTTCAAGAAGCTGTGCCACCCCCAACACACTAATTCATTCTGACTGCTGACTGGCTTATCTCTAAGGAGGGAACTCAGCAGTAAGAATGAAGCTTTTGTCAGGACTTTCTTTCCCATACATTGAAAAAAAGCCTAACAGTTCTGAAATAAATAACCATCCAATATTAACACTGAACTATATAAAGTAGAAACAAGCTACTGTTTCTGCATTTTCTTTGTGTTTCTACCAAAAAAACAAAAAAACAAAAAAATAATCCTTGTTTTCCCGCCTCTCCTCGACTAGTTTAGACCAGTTTACAGGTATTGCTGTATTCTGGGCTGTGGTGTAGTTCCTGTGTTGTCCATTACCTTACTTGGATAGAAGGAAGTTTCTTTGCTCACCAGTGGGAGTGGGGAGCCTTGAGCAGCCTACCTGTCCCTGTAGGAAGTGACCTCAGCACAAGAAGCTGTAGTAATTGGTTGTTTTGGACCATTTCTAGCTCTTTTGTAGTTCACTGTTTAAAATCCGTGTTTGCATGGCTTTGCGCGGTTGTACGCATAGCGCAGCGCCGGTTAAACTTTTCTGGCTCCGCCAAGTCTGCTCTTCAAATTTTCCCTTAAGGAAGCTCTACTCTTAGTATAACCAGACTACTTTACTATATTATAAGCCTAGCACTTGTTCTCAATACTTCTCTACTAAGTAAGCACTCTCGTACTAAGTAAAGCACTACATCTACTTACCACCCCTGTGAATATCCACTTCCCTTAAAGGTATACCACTCCCTTATACTGTTCTAGCATGTCGAGTGGTAGATTACTGGCGTCATCTCCAATTCAGCTGGTCAATCTGGGTATCTTGAGACAATGCTACAATTGTCTCATGTACACAGACAACCCTCTCCTCCTCCCAACAAACACAAATACATGTGAGAGATGCAACTATATAGCCAAACTGGAGGCTGAACTCTCTCAACTCAGGGCTGGCATGACCAGACAGGAGGAGATGGCAACCACACACACAACAATCCCAGTCCCACATAGACCTACCACAACTGCAAACCAAACACATAAAAACACAAAGACATACTTGGAGGCTCTAATAAAAAACTTACCAAAACAACAGAGGCTCCCAAAGCAGACATCCAAAAATCCACCACCTCAAAACAAAACACATGCAGCACATACTTCAATAAATCAGTGTGTCAACCAATCACAGCCCTTAAGGCCAAACACCTTGCCTGATACACTAGTAATAGGTGACTCTATAGTCAGACACACTGATGTCCCGCTGACCAGGCTGAACAAGAAGAAGGTGACTGTGAGCTGTCTATCAGGAGCTAGGATTCGCCACATAACACACGCACTCAAGTCACTCCAAAGCAAGTACAAATATGACTCCGTCATTGTCCATGCTGGTGTGAATGACCTGAGACGTACCTCCCTGGACTACATGAAAAGAGACATAGAGGAGCTCTCTGATTATATGTAGCCCAGGCTGGTATGACCCTGACCCTGAGCAGCATCTTGCCCTCACCAAGAATGATACCACAATACAAAGACAAGATGATCAGCTTTAACAATTGGCTCAAGTACTGGTGTCATTCTAAGGGGATCCAATGCCTGTCTGCTTGGGATGACATGTTGGACAAGCCACGCTGCTTCGCAAGGGATGGCTTACACCTGTCACCACTGGGCTTCCGGATATTGGCAAAGGCTCTTGCCACCCAGATAGTGCCTTTTTTAGGCAAGGCTCAAAAGACAAACCCACCTCCTTAGAAAACAAAAATGGAAAAAAACTAAGGGTAATGCTGCTCAACGCCAGAAGTCTAAATCTCAAGATGCAGGCACTTGATGCACTCCTCAGCATGGAGAACATCGACGTCTGTGCAGTAACTGAAACCTGGTTCAAGGCTCCTGAGAGCACCCCAGCACTACCAGGCTATACCTCGTATCATGCTTTTCGGCCCCAAAACCCAGGCTGAACCACAAAGGGAGGGGGAGTGTCCATATTCATCAAGGACACCCACACCTCCAGGTTAGTAGCAACACATGAAGCATCAGAGACCATACAGGTGCAACTAACCATAGGCAAAACTGCTATACAACTGATAGCATGTTACAGACCACCCTCCCAATCTCAAGAACCCCACTCAGCCTTCCTGAAGACATTGGAGGATATGAATGTATCACAAAATACCATCATACTGGGAGACTTCAACTACCCAAACATAGATTGGGTACATTATTCTAGCCCTAATACCCTAGCCCAAAGGTTCCTGGAATTCATAAATTCAAATGCACTGGAACAACTAGTCACCTCTCCCACTAGGGGAGATAATATACTAGACCTGATCATCACAAACATGGGGACAAAATGCTCCACACCGGAAGTATACCCCTCACTAGTGAGATCTGACCACAAACTTATCACCCTGGATATACATATCCCACCTCCACCCCCAGCACAAAAGACCACAGTGAAAAACTTCTCAAAAGCAGACTTCACTCTTCTTAAGACTGAGATGGTATCCTTTAAGCCCACTGTGCCAGTGGATACCACATCCCACAATGCCGAATCCTTCACAAATGCTTTCTATGGACATCTCCAAGAATGCATGGATCATGCTATCCCAAACAAATCCAAGTCCTTCTCCACCAAAGGTAAGCATCCTGTCTGGTGGACCTCAGCCATAAACAAATTGTATAACAAAAGAAGGAAGCTACTGCACGTCAGAGCAAAATCCCATGAAAGGAAGACATCTCTGATCAACATTAGCAGAAAACTACATTCTCTCATAAAAACATCCAAGGCCAACTTTGAGAGAAAAATCGCTAAGGACACTAAAGATAACCACAAAGCCTTCTTCAGCTATGTTAGAAACATGGGCGGAAACCCTCAGATATGCTCAGAGTTGGTTCAAAACAACAAAAAATACACTGAACCCACAGATATTGCCAACATTCTGGTTGACAGGTTCAGTGCAAATTTCTCCTCCTTCACCCCCAAAAGAAGAAATACTTATCCCAGCTGAATGTAATCTGCCTGTCATCTCAGATGTCCAAGTGAGAACCGCCTAAACAAAGCAAAAACACAGCATCAATGGGACCTGACGGTATCCCGGGTTGCGTGTTACGTGAACTCCAAGAGGAGCTAAACCCACACATAAAAATGCTATTTAACCTTAGCCTTACTTCGGGATATGTACCTGAACACTGGCGTACAGCAACAGTGGTCCCACTCCACAAGGGGGGTGCCTCTACAGACTCTGGAAACTACCGCCCCATAAGCTTAACCAGCCTGGTCTGCAAAGCTATGGAAAGGATAATTATGGAACTCATAAACAGAGACATCGGGGACCTACAGACACTTGACCCCACCCTGTTCGGCTTTGTAAAGGGCAGATCCTGCCTTTTGAACCTGGTTGACTTTTTTGAAACAGTCACTAGAGCCATTGATGAGGGCAAAGCAGTCCATACAGCATACCTGGACTTGGCTAAGGCCTTCGACACAATACCCCACTCAGGCATCATAGATAAGCTCAACAGCTTAAAAGTAAACCCTTATGTCACTAGATGGGTTGCAAACTGGCTAAAGGACAGAACCCATTAAGTTAAAATCGCTGGAGCAATGTCAGACTCAAAGCCAGTCACAAGTGGTGCCCCACAGGGATCTGTCCTGGGACCCCTCTTGTTCGGCATTTATTTCTCAGATGTTAAAGCAAACATGGGAGGGCTGTGGCTGACAAAGTTCACAGATGACTGCAAACTAGGCGCCATAGTCGATACACCAGCAGACACACACATCCTACAAAAAGGCCTCACAGGAACAGACAACTGGTGCCGGAGTCACGGCCTTAAACTAAATGCCAAAAAATGTATAGTCATCCCCTTTGGGAAAAACAAAGTACCCACAAATTATCACATAGACAGCAACCCACTGAATACGGAAAAAGTAATCAGAGACCTAGGGACCCAAGTCGACAGCGACCTCTCATTTGACACCCACGTTGCCAAAGTGGTTAGAAAAACATTCTACCTTGCACACCTCATCATGAAGGGATTCACATCCAGATCCAAGGATGTCATTGTACCCTATATTCCTCCCTCATCAGACCCATGATTGAGTACAATGCCCCATTTGGTATGTACCTCACCCGGCATTTGCAACAGCTGGAGAGACCACAAAAGTACCTCACCAAGAGGATCAAGGGTCTCCAACATATGTCTTATTCTGCCAGACTAAAGAAACTTCAGCTCTATTCAGTAGCATACCGCCTGCTCAGAGGTGTTCTCTGCCTGACGTACAAGGCCATGTCCAATCAGGATCTGATGGACATGCTCCACCTCAAAAAATCCAAATCCATCAGGACCATGAGAGCTAAAGACTCAAACCTCAGCACAAGTATGAATAGGACATGCTGGAGGGATAGATTCATAACCCAGAGGCTTCCCATGCTTTGGAACAAGATCGTATTAGGCAGAGCCTCTCACTGACTCTCTTCAAGAGAAATCTTGATGAGTGGATGGGAGATCGTAAGTTTACCCCAGGGGTCACATCTGTGTCACTGCTAGACAGGGGCACAGTAAACTAATTCTATTATATAAGGGGACCTTCATTGTGTCACTACTAGACAGAGGCACAGTATTCTAAATTTATTCTGTACATTTTTTGTACCATTTCATGGGGTGGAAAAAGCCACATCACTATGGCTAGGCTTACAAATGCCCCAGGGCAGATAGCCTAGTACTATACTATGAAACTATGAAACTAAGCACAGCCCTATTCTATATCCCAACTACAACTAAAACATCTACTGTTATAGCCAAGTGCAACTTGCACAATTGTACTATATTCATTATTCGCACTGCTGCAGTAGCCCTTAGGCTATAAGTATTTAAATACCAAAGCCTTTCCATCCTGTGAGGAAGAAGGATATGGATTCAGGAGCCCCTGGAGAATTGTTCCAGCAAAGTTTACCTGGATCTAGAAAAGAAATTAAATTCTGTAATGCCTTGTAAAGGTATGTACAGAGGACCATGTAGCTGCATCTAGAATGCTTAAAGATTTCACCTCTTTCCAGTATGCCATCAAAGATGATAAGACTCTAGTACAATGTGCCTTGCCAATGCCTGGAATAGATTTGTCATGGTGGGAATAACAGAAAAAAAATAGCTGGGGACAACCATCTGGAAACTGTCTGTTTAGTCACAGGGTATCCCTTTTTTTGCCCTTTGATAAGAAACAGCTGATTTTCTAAAGGCTTAATTCTGTCAGGGTAGTACCCGAGCTGCCTATACACACCCAGGGCATACAGAATCTGTTCTCCCTGGTTTTCAGGTTCTGGGTAGAAAACTGGGAGATTTATGGCTTGATTCAAAGTAAACTCTGAATCCACTTCAGGCACAAATAAGGTGTTTGTTCTTAAAGCAACCTTTCCCTGTGAAAGATCAAATAGCGTTCACCCATCATAAGCTATTGCAACTCAGATACTCTTGCCAGTGCAATGATGAATACAGGTTTCCAAGTCAAGAACGTTAAATCAGCTTGATGGGTAATCTCAGAAGGTGACATAGTCAACTTTTCCAGCTCAGCTCCCAAGGAGGAGCGACCTGTTTACAGGGAGGTCTCAGGTGTAACACTCCTTTCAGAAACTGTTTTACCACAGAGAAGAAAAGGAGGGTATGTGGGAAGGCCGGCTGAAATGGCCACAAGATGAATCTTTATATGTGAGGCGAGAGGAAAGTATCTCACACAAACATTTGAGCACCAATGGTAAAAAATCCCTAATGGGTCCCTGGTTATTGGTCAAGTACCAACTAGAAAATTGCTTACATGTACAGCATAGGATTTCATAGGAGCAGACGTTCTTGCCTCTTTATGAAAAGGTATTAAAACTGAATCATCCAGACAGTCATATGAAGTTGTTTGAGTTTGGGATTTATCAATCTCATTCTGTCTTGTTTGAGTAGATACAGTCTGCGAGGAGGCTTGTGGCAATTGCCCTTGACCAATTCCATAAGCAAGGAGAAACAATGCTGCCAAGGCCAAAAGAGGTCACCATAATTATTTTGGGGTTATCCTTTTGAATCTTCAGAATTTCCCCAGATATCATTGAAAAGAGTGGAAGTGCATTAAAGAACATTCCATTCTAAGGGAATGAAAAGGCATCTATCTTCCAGGTTTGTTTGCAAGCAGCCCTGGAACAGAACTTGCTTATCTGTCTATTGTGAAGGGAGATGAGCAGATCTGTTTGAGGTGCTTCCCACATCTGGATCAGTGAGGGTCTGTCCTGGTCCTCATTCATACTGACAATGATCTGTTTAAAAGCAAATTCCTCCACAGGAAAATAAGTATTAAAAATGTCTTCACAGTCAGAGAATAAGGCTTGGAAATTTACAGGAGAAGAAGCCTCACTCTGACAAGTTAGGATAATCAGACCCCACATGTAATGGTTTCTGTGTACCAGGAATTGTTGCCTGTAATACCTGTCTAGCCAAGGTAAGTAACTTTAACAGTAATCACTTCTTAAGATGTACACTGTTTAATATTCATTTTTTATAAGAGTTCCAGCCAAAGAAGACATACTTGTAGGAGGACATCTGCCCGGTCTAATAATCTCCTCACTTGGTTACTTCAAGAAGAATTTCCCAGAGGGTCTCCCATACCCCCAAAAATCATTCTCTGATGCCCATATTGGACACTGGAAAAGCCAAAGGGGATGTGACCAGAGAGATAAGTAGTCTGAGGAGAAACAAGTGGCCACTGCAGATCCATCCACTACTGGTTGAGGCAAGACTGAGTCCACAACAATGACAAGGACTCTTTGTTAAATTATTTTTTCATTCTAGGTACTGTGGGTGAAGAACATGCTGGACCATGCTGTAACCAGGGAAGAAGCACCAAAATGGGTAACTATAGTTGGGGTGTGTCATTTGGAAGGTAAAGGTAAGTTGTCACTGACTGCCCAAGCAGCACATTTACGTATACAACACAGTTCCCAGTCCCTTAAGTAATTAAAAATTAAAGTAGAATGAAATTCCTGTCAGTACTTTTCACTCACTCACACTTACACTGACAGAATTAAAACTGCTGGTAGGTTGTCACACAGTAAGCATAAAAACTACACTGACATTGAAAAAACACCTGTTTCTCTGAAAACTTTCCTGTTCCTCAAAAGTCAAAGTTTACAAAAGCAGTACACATTTTTATTATTATTTTTTCTCAAAATTATCCCCAAGCAATTAAAAATATTTATAAAGTAAACATTAGCCAAAAATCTAAAAATATCAGTCTCTGCTACAGAACTTCTGATATTGAGACAAATACTGGGGTTCTTACAGAGGAAGTACTGCTTTTAGTCAAAATAGAATAAAATACATTTTTCACAAAAGAGCAATGATTTCTGAGTGGAGGGGTTTCACAATAGGAGCTTATCTCCTGAGCAGCCTGAGAGTGCTTCTTTTCGAGAGAGCAAGAAATTACTGGAGAAAGCCTCATTCTGATTGCTGATTTCCCTCCACAGATGTTAACCAATCAGCAGTCAGAGTGAATGGGGGAGGGGGGGTGCACCAGTGCTTTTTGAAGCAGGCTGGTTGTTGTTTTCCAGGCAGGAAACAACCCATATAGCCTAAGGGCTACTGCAGCAGTGGGAATGATGAATATCAGCTGGAAAAACAACAAAATTCAACAGAAGAAGAAGAAGAAGATACATCTCCATGAAAAAATGAAGCAGAAACCAGAAACTACAGCAAACATCATGGTTACAGAAAAGGCTGTGATCAGACAGTGTATTAGACAATGATAAATAACAGTGGAGGGAAGAGAGGAGAGCTGTCTCTGATATACAAGAAATGAATACTGCTGGTACACCAGGGGTAGACTTCAGTGCCTGGACCATGGAACAACATGACTGATTTCTAACAGGGGAAACCCTCACCAGAAGTGGAAAGCAAGAAGTACTTGAATGTAAGTGTACTTTAGAGACTGATTTACCGGCTGTGGTTGAATAAATATATAAGTTGCAACTGGGATTCATGGACTAAATACAAACACTTGTGCATATGTTTATACAGATTTGCACTTCATTTAGATGTAAATATACAACTGCTCTGCAGATGGGTTTGAATACTGCAGATTTTTGCTAATTATGGCCATTTATTCTTTGTGGACATATTCATATCAGTGGGAATTTTGTATAATAATAATGTTCCAATTTTATAAGAGTGTTCGAAAAATAAAGGTCATACCAGGAGCGTATTGGGGGAGTGACCTTTCTCATATCAGAGGTGAGTGAGCCTCTGGCTTCTGACCCTTACCCTTTGCAAGAGTTGTCACAAGGTGAAAAGAAGTTTCATAGAGTTTTGAAAAAGAGGTAGACGATATATACTTTACATTTTATAGCTAATTTAAGGTACTTTTTCTTTTTCCCCCTAGATTTTCCTTGTTAGATTCTTGTAAAACAACGAATATAATATTTTGAATGGATGTTATTTAAAAGTGAGACATCAAGAGTTCATTTAGTAAAAAACAGTTTGGCATATTTTATGAAAGAAGTCATTGGGATCTGGTAATAAATATTCAGCAAATGATTTACAATATGTATGGAGTATGCCGGTGTTTATAATTCACTTCATTAGTGGGGGACTGACTTCAGTTGTGTTTGTTTTCAGTGGAGATGACAAACATCTCTTCTTTTTTTCTGTTTCCATTTCCCACTATAATACAAGCTAGTTGGATTGACTTGTACTAAGTATAGACTGACATATTATGGTCAGAGGAGTTATGCACCAGTACAGGGACCCAGTTCATCAAACTTTTGTGGTGACGACCAAGACATGGATAAATTAATAGAGCTGAAGGTGACTGTCAGCATAAGTAAGGTAACATGTATTCATTTTATCTCTTGTGATGTAGGATGGTGCGCACACCCCATTAAACATAAGCAGATGTTTCATAAATTAAAACATTCAAAAATTCAAGTGCCCCTATTACAAGAACCTAGGATAAAGATTAGGGAAGCACATAAGTTACAGCTGCAGGAGTGCCAAGGTGTAGTAATGGTCACAAAGCTGGAGGAACAAAGAGATTAATAGTTAATTCTATTTCATTGGAGCCTGAACATTATGATAGAATCATGAAGAATAAGTTTAATAAAGTGATGGATTATATGGAAAGGTATACTGAAGAGTATTAAAATAGTGACAGGCAATATATACGCACCTAATGCTGCTGACCCAAAGGTATACTGCAGAGTATTAAAATAGTGACAGGCAATATATACTCACCTAATGCTGCTGACCCAAAGGTATGCTGCACAGTATTAAAATAGTGACAGACAATACAAATTCAATTAATGCTGATGGCATGAAGGTATACTGCAAAGTATTAATATAGTGGCAGGCAATGTGTGCTCACTTAATGCTGATGACCTGAAGGCATACTGCAGAGTATTAAAAATAGTGACAGACAATATACATTCACCTACTGCTGATGACCCAAAGGTATACTGCAGAGTATTAAAACTGTAATAGGCAATATATACTCACCAAATACTGATGACCTGGAGGTATACTGCAAAGCATTAAAATAGTGATAGACAATATATACTCACCTAATGCTGATGATTCAAAGGTATACTGCAGAGTATTAAAATCATGATATGCAATATATTCCCCTAATGCTGATAACACAAAGGTATACTGTAGAGTATTAAAATTGTGATAGGCAATATATACTCACCTTATGCTGATGACCCAGAAGTATACTACAAAGCATTAAAATAGTAATAGACAATATATACTCATCTAATACTGATGACCCAAATGTATATCGCAGAATATTAAAATTGTGATAGGCAATATATACTCCCCTAAGGCTGATGACCCAGAAGTATACTGCAAAGCATTAAAATAGTGATAGACAAAATATACTCACCTAATGCTGATGACCTAAAGTTATACTGCAGAGTATTAAAATCATATGTGATATACAGTCACCCAATGCTGATGACCGAAAAGTAAACTGCAGAGTATTAAAATAATGACAGGCAATATATATTCACTTAATTCTGATGACCCAATATTTTTTGAGAACTTTTTTTAAATTAGAAAGAGGTAAGTGATAGGTGGAGACTTCAATGTTTCCATGAATCCAGAATTTAATAGACTATACGGGAAAAAGGAATATGATTTTAGCACCCAGTAGCGGTTAAGGGACAAATGTAAGAACTTAGTGGATATATGGAAAGAGGTGCAAGGTGAAAAGATTGCATCCACCTTTTGCAGAGAGGAGAGAGCTCAAGGCAGTAGGCTGGATTATTTTCTTGTAGGCAGACAAGATAAGGCAAGAGTGAAGCAGAAACAATTTTAGATCAATATTTTTTAGACCATGTTCATGTAGCTTTGTCAATAGTTGTGGAGCAAAAACAAGAAAGATAGCATACAGGAAGGAAATGAAATATGGACCGTGGCATTGGTTAACACCCTTTGTAAGAATATACTCAACAAAATATTAAGGTTGAAAGTAATTCTGTTACAAATATGTAAAATAAATAAGGTATAAAATAAAGCTTGCTTAAATGTAGAAATAGAGTTTAGTAATATGTGATTAGCATCCATACTAAATGACTGTGGCCTGGAAAATTAAGGAATTTGCTTAATGGACATGTTTTCCTACAGAATCAGTATGCATTTCTTTTACAGACTTGGTAAGAATGTAAAAAAAAAACAGGATGTATAACCTGCTTCTGTAAAGAGTGGACAACAGGAAAACAATATGTACATGTTTCTATCATATGACACTGCTAAGCAAGAAAGTTTGAATGATCAAGTCAGCATTTGTATGTGTTTTCCTACAAGGTGTTTCCTTAAAAAACAATACCAGTACAGGATGAAAACATATTTTTCTGCAAACACCAGCAAACAGATGTTTTTATACAAAGTCCAAAATAAAATACCAAGAGAAAAATGGGATTCGAACTGTGTGACTAGAACAGTATAAAGAGACTATAGCAGATAGCATTGTGAGAGATATTTTTTGTATTGTATCTTTCAGATCATCCATGCTGTTTGAGAAGTAAAGTAGAACAGTAACTAAAGCTGTAACAGTAGTTTGTGTGATTTGTTATAAAAAGTCATTTATTGGTTACTGCTCAGAGTTTTGCTGCTGCATCAGTGTACACTCTGCAAGTTTCTGTGGGCAACAGACTGTGATAACTAGACTTTGATTTCAGCAGAATCCAGCTAGCAAGACCTAGTGTCTTAAGAAGACTTCAAATCCATCACAGTAAGCATCACAGTAACAGCACCCTGATTGCACCTTGAAAATTAATTTTTCACCCTTGAGAGGAATGTTGTGCATGTTTATGGTGGTGGTGGTGGTGGTGATAATGGGGGGGGGGGGTAAAAGCAGCTTTGAGAGTTCATCTAATGGTGACAGAAGGTAAGAACAGATGGACACAGGGTAATATAGTGGTGGAGAAGAAATAGGTTAAAAGAATTAGAAGACCTAATATTGTGCCCTCTCTGATTAAGGAATTTTACATCTTAAATGAGGAGCTGGAATAGTTAACAGTATTGCAGGCAGAAGCAGAACATTTAAGCAGAAATGACTTTTGGTAACAGCAACGCGAAAGGAGTGCAAAGCATATAATGTGGGCATATGAAAGGAAACATAGAGAGTGGGTAGTTGACAGCATAAAAGATAAAGATGGATAGATGATATTCTATTCTTAGAATTGTTTAATGAAGCTGTGGCAGAGCAGATTTAGCAAGTATTTCATTTTGTTTTGCATTCACAGTTAGTGCTGAGTTTGGTATTCTAACTAATTTGCTATATTTTCATCTAGATGTTTGTGTTTAAGAAATAGGTTTGATTGAAGCGTATATGGTTTTTGAGCCATGCTCATAAACATTAATGTTTTATTAGAGCCTACATTATTATGTAGTCACTTTATATAAAGCCTATGTGCATTGAGCAATAGATTGATAATAACTTTTTTGATAAAAGTAAATCATGCAGGAACAATGATTCTAAAAAAGTGCCTTAGATGAGAACAATGCTTCTATTTGATGCTGAACTTTTGCTTAATCTGTTTTACAAACACTTATGAATATAAACAGATGTCTGTATAGTTTTTTCATAGAGTGAATATGATCATCATCATGTGTAAGTTAACATTCTTGATACTGATGTGGAAGTTATATTTTATGACTCTATTAGTAATTGTCATAATTATGATTAGTGATGCATAATCTAGTTTTTAGATAGAATTTTATGTACGTTGAATAGTAAGATACAGAGTTCTGTTCACTACTGCTATAGTCAAGTAGATGGCTGTTAGTAAACTGAATAAGTATGATGTGATGAATTTGGAATGATACCTGCTCATGTTTGTAAATTTTTCATTTATATTTATGTATTTATGTACTTTCACAATTTATAATATTGCTATCTGTATTTGAGAAATAGTGAATTAACACATCTCTAAAATGTTTTGAACTTTAACTTAGAGTTATAGCCATTAAGTATATGTGCCTTTAAGATGACGTCAAGTGCTCTTTGATACTTAGTAATTAAGTGTTGTCACAGGATGTTTTGTGGATACAATGTATTTCATTGGAAAAAGCTTTTTAAAATATTTATAAAATCGAGTGTTCATATATTTGATTGCATTTTGGTCAGAAGAAGTGGGCTTTTGACCCATGAAAGTGCTTACCTATTTTATTAAAGTTATTTAATTTTATCTTACCCTGGCGATGTGTCGGTTCGTTCATATTTTATTTATATTAGTTACATTGGTATTTTTATTGAATGGGCCACTAATCATAGTTGCTGGTATTTGCTTGTACTGTTCACATCAATTAAAAGTATTTACATTAGTCCATATCAAGGTTTTTTGTTTAAAATTAAATATGTCATTAATATTTATCAGGTAAGTCACTTAATTTTTCCATGCAATATACTGATGCATAATATTTGGTGTTTGCATCTTAATGGTTAACAATTCTTTTCTGCACACACTTTTAGTTAAATATAGAAATTCTGAAAATTATATCTTATTCTTACATTTCCAATTTAATGTAATAACCTTTTTTGCAACCTCTAAAATCGACCATAAAAGACACACTTGTGATCTTGGAATAATTTCTGGAATTGGAGCATTAAACCATATTAATTAATTTGTTTTACTTAAATATATAAATTCTGAAAAGAATATGTTATTTTTACACTTCCAATTTAATGTAATAACCTTTCTTGCAACCACTAAACTCGATCATAAATAAGACACTTGTGATCTTGGAATAACTTCTGGAATTGGAACATTAAAACAATATTAATGAGTTTGTTATTATACATTTATCTGACCACAATGCTTGAGAAAAACTTTTAAACTCATCTTTAAAAAGAGATATTTTAAACTCCAGCACCATATGCAACCAGTCTGCATCTTTATTATCACCACATCTCCAACAATTAATGTTTGACATTTTGTTTATTATTGCAACCTTATGACAGGTTATAAAGTGCTATGCAAATAATTCCAAGTAAATAATTTCTAGTAAAGTGAAGATGAAGTTTTGTCTATTGATTTAAATAATAATGTTTTATTCACATCCAAAAACTCTTCATTATTGATTCTTGTAGAGTAATTCTAACATTTTATTTCTAAAATGGAACAAGCTAGTCTTAAAATCCTATATATTTTTGATAAGTATGACCTATTGTTACTTAAATTACTACTAATATTAAATAACATATATTCTGTTACCATTTAGGAACTGATGCCAAAATATTAAACTACTATCTTTTAAATCTAACATTTTACCTAAATTATGTGTTGTTAAACAATACGGTGTGGTTGGTGCAGTGCTACAGTAGCATTGCAGCAAAGAGTTTCTCTCTCTCGATCCTCCTCTGGGGTGCCTTCTGTCTCTCTTCTATTGTGTGTCCCTCTGGTGGGTCGGTGGTCCCTCTCGGGGCTCTTCCTCCCCTCCCCCAAAGAAGACATGCAGGTGGATTGGTGGATGGGCCTAAATTGGGTGTAGGTGTGGTGGTGAGTGTGCCTTCTGAAGGAGGTGGCTGGGCCGGGCAACTACCGAGAAACAAAACTCCACTGCCATTCAATGACAGGTGATCCGCTGTATGCTGTCCCCTAACTGGAAAAAAAAAGAAAAGAAGAAGAAGATGTGTTGTTAAACAATCATTAGTGAATGCTATAGGAAATTATAAGAAAACTATTTTTTTTAATTTTATAGTTATTATTGAAATAGTTCTTAAATTTTGAAAGAATATAATTAATCAAGGGGGTGGAGAAACAGTTATCTTTACTACTCATACAGTAGTCTTTTAAGTTCCAATAAAATTTATTTCATACAATTTACACATGTGGCTCAACTTATAATTTATTATTACTCAGTAATATTTTTCCTGTATTAATTTCCATTTAGAATTATATGTAGTATTTAACCATTGAACTATAATTTGAATACTAGCTGACTTTACTAACAAATCAAAATTAGAAGAACCAATACCACCTTTTTCACAGCTTTTCATACGCCATTTTGCTAAAATCCTAGGTTTATTAGGGAACCATAAAAATTAAGTAAAATGGAGTTTATTTTCTTAAAAAAAAGATTTTATTTGGGGATAAGATTTAAGACATAATATAAAGCAAACTTTTAGGCACTATTATCATTTTATTAACATACGCCTATATTCCATAGTTAAAATAGTTTATTCCGTCTTGAAATTAGTTGCGCCATTGAATTAATTATATGTGTATAATTTACTGATACTAGCCCTTTACTACTTGAAGTTATAATAACTCCTAGATATTTAATATGATTAATATTCCAGTTAAAATTACTTTATTTTTTAGATCTGAGTTTAAACTTTTAATTAACAACATACTGGTTTTGCTATAATTAAATTTCAATCCAGAAATCTCTTTAAAACATTCCATAGCTTTAACTATATGTTGTAATGATGAATCTATGTTGCCAATAGCTAATAATATATTATCCACAAATAATTGTATTTGGAAGAGTAATTCTCATCTATTGAAAACCTTTTATATTTTTATTTGATCTAATATGATTTGCAAAAGGTTCTATACATAATGCAAATAACAATGGAGATAACAGATATCCTTGCTTTGTACCCTTTAAAATTCTAAATGGTTTAGACAGAAAATAACCTATTTTGATAAATGCGGATGCTTTTTATACATCATGATTAGACTATTAAACTCAGAAAAATTTATATTCTTCAAGAACTGCAACAGATAATTTCAATTTACTGAATCAAAAGCTTTGTCTAAATCTAAACTTATGATTGAAAGTTCTTTTTTTTTTTTGCAAAATCTGATAAAGTATTAAGTCTAATAATGCCATACATTCTCCTGTTTAATATAACACGTGTTTGATCATAATTAATAATTCCTGTCAAAATAATATTTAATCTGTTTGCCAAGACTGACATAAACATTTTATAATCTATATTTAGAAGTGAAATAGGTCGATATGAAGAACAAAAATTGCAGTCTTTATCCAGTTCTATTATAGATGTATATTTAATATTGTTAAATGCTTTCAATAGAATTTTAATATATTATCTGGTAGGAATTTATATAGTTCTGGAATTACTCCATCCCATCCTGGAGCTTTATTAATTTTAAGATTTTTAATTTGATCTTTCATTTATTTAAGCAAAAAGATTTTATCAATACTATTTCTTTGCTCTTTAGTTAGCTTATAATTAATGTTTTCTTTCAGAAAGCCTACAAGAATACTACTGTTTATCAAATTACTATTTTTATTATTATTATTTATTTTCTCATAATGATCCCTAAAACATTTTAATATATCTGCTAAATCAATAACTGTTTTGTTTTTACTACCGTATTTATATGATATCTCCTTAGTATGATTTAAATTGCTCATTTTCTTCAATCTATGGCTACTCTTTGTAAAGTTTTAGGATTTACTGAATAAGATTGTAATTTTATTTTCTAAGTGTATTGAAATCTTATGACTAAGAATATACACATAATTTTATTTAATGTTTTCAATTCTAGATTATCAGCTTCATCATTTGAGTTAATATTTAACTTTAAAATATCTAATTTAATTTTAACTCTTTCAGTTCTCTATCCCATTCTCTTCTGTTACAAGAATAACAATTTTAAATTTTGCCCTTTAAATAGGCTTTCAAATAATCCCAAAGAGTAATCTCAGTAACTTCTCCATTATTATTAAACTCTTAATATGTCTTAATTTCATTAATAAAGTCCCTAAAGCACTTCATTTTGATTATATAAGCAGGAAGTATTTTACATAATATTAAATTATTTGGCTTCAATGTGAGATTAAAAGTAATTACATTATGGTCAGTCAATGGACAAGAAGTAACGAACACACCTTCAATTTTAGAGTATAAGCTATTAGAAATAAAAAAAAAATTGTGTCTATATTGTTTGGGTGCCAAATCTAAAAGAGTAATGCATATAGTTAAGGCATTTGGTCTTAAATCATAAATGCTTCTCAAATTCATTGTATTGATAAAGTGATTAAAGTGTTTTGCAACTGATGAGAGTTTAGGTTTTCTATTAGCAATAGTGTCATTCCAAGATAATATACAGTTAAACTCTCCTGCTATAATTACCTCACCTTTCAAATAAAATATTATAACATCTAAATATTTTTTAGAAACTTTTGCTCCAACTCTAGGGATCAAGTATGAGTTAAAAACATATAATACTTTATTGCTATTAAATCAAACGTAGCATCCCATTCTTATCTGAATAAGAATCAATCACTTTTGGCATATACAATGAATTTTTCCATAATATAAGCATGCTTCTTCTTTTTTACCTGAAAAGAGAACCAACTAAATGGAATGATCTTTTAAAAACATTATCTTTACATTTTACTGTGTTTCTTGCAAAAAAGACAATATCAGCTTTATGAAGTTTTAGATATTTCAACAGACTACTTCTTTTTACTGGATTATTTAAACCATTAATGTTCAGTGATATACATTTATAACCTAATATTCATAACAGACAAAACTTTATATATTAATTTGACATTATATTGAAAACAAACAAGATCAGTTTTGCTAATATCCCTTGACATGGACAAAACATGACTAAAACTATGCAACTAATGCTAAGAACAAAATGACCCCATCACAAAATAAATTCCTAGAGTGATGATGTAATCATACAAACTACTTTCTAACCTTACCATAAAATTGACTAAACTTATCCTATTGCTACTACTTCATCAGTGCAAAAATCAATTTTTAAATTAGATATCCCAACTCACTCGTGTTTAATTATTTCAAACATACTAATTTTACTTCAGTGTATTTACCCTGTATAGCTTTATCTGTTTAAGACTGCACACCTGCCCTTATTATTTAGCATTAATGCTATACTACAATGACAGAATCCATACCTATGTAAGAGAACATGTTATTGTTGAAGCCCCTCTAAGATCATCTTAATCAATCAATTATAGCGATGAATTTTGTTACTTAAACTGTTAATATGTAACATTCCACATTTTAAATAAATTTAAATTGCTAATGTCATAAAGACCTACTAACTCAGAATGTTTAAGACTTATATAAATGTAAGTGAATTAGATAGCACAGTCTGGACTTTGGTACCACCAGCATAGAAAAGACAGGATCAGTTACATTGCATTACTATGCTGTCAGAGCCTCTTTCTGTATAATCATACTAATTTTAAGTTTATTTACATCGTAATAAAGTAGTGTCAGGACCTTGATTACCATTTGCACAGAATACGTAGGCTTATGAAATCACAATACCATGGTGATGGAAACTCAGCCTGCTTAGGGGTACTGATCTCTGGTTTTATTACATTGTAATATAGTGGTGTCAAGATGTCTGCTACCATTAGCATGGAAAAGCATAGAATTTTTTTATACCATACCATGGAGTGATAACCTCAGGCTGTTACATAAGCATATTACACCAAGGTTGCATTATATCATATTACTCTAGTGACCTGGCCTCAGATGCCATCAGCACAAAATGTACATGAATTATTACACTATAATATCAAAGAGTCAGAACGACAGCATACATAAATAATGTTTGTGTCTTTCGGCTTTTCCCGGCTAGGGGTCGCCACAGCAGAACCCCGGTCCGCTAATGATTGGTAGTTGATTTTTACGTGCCGAGTTACCAGCCCTGATGCACAACCTTCAACGAAGGTACACCCATTCGCACATGTTTCCACGCAGAAGACGTCTAGCTGAGAATCGAACCGGACAGCGTCTTACTGTGAGGAGACAATGCTACTGCAGCACCACAGCATGCATAAATAATAATAAGGCTTATTATGCTTTGTCTTACATCCAAGTAAACATATTAAACTTCATTTTATTATTTAATGCATATAAAACACTATTAAATACTATAGGGATAGTAGTTATAATGTTAAAAAATAATGACTCTACTTATCATTCTCTATAATGTATATGATCCATGTGTTTGTCAAACCATAAGCTAGTATAAAAGCAAGTAGGAATTTATCTTCTTAAATTGAACAGAATACCTCAACACTAAATATTTAAAAGACTAAAATGATTGAAAAGGAATTATATTCCAGACTATTTATATTAAGTAACATATAGAAAACATGTATATATAACCTTTCATCCTTAAAACCAAATATATGAGTACATATATATTCCAATATGTCTAAATCAGTGTTATTTGAATCTCTGTAATTACACTTATACATTAAACTATTAGAGTCAATGAATATATACAGACTCTGTACCTCACAGTCACACATAAAAACATAGAATAATATATTTTCTTTTATATAACTCATATATATATATATATATATATATATATATATATATATATATATATATATATCAGTATAAGTTCAATATTGATTAGAACATATTACTCTGAAGGTCAGTTTTCTTTATTATATTCATTAGCTTCTATGTATAAATTAAACGTTTCATCTATTAACTTACTATCTTTCATTGCATGTAACTTATTTTAATTGTGTGAAGCTTCTGTGAAGACTAATGTCCATATGGAAAACATAAAATGTTATCTGAAAAGATGTTAAGCACAGCAATGCCCATGCAGTTCATATAGATTAAAACATACATTCAAATGCTGGCCAGTATACTTTACATCATCTTTTGCTGTATTTCTTAAAAAAATTCTGAACTTCATTTAAACCTTATCAATTGTTTTCTTACTTTTAACATTAAAACTTTGAATTAAATCATTTCACCTTGTTTAGTTTAATCTCCTTCTCTGTCTCTGTGATCTTGTGGAAGTACTTCCTGTTTCAAAGGAAGCTTAAGGTCAGAGAGTTCTTCCAAAAGCAGCAGCAAGTTCAAAACCTCATTGTGGAGCTTCTGTAAGTAAAATACAGCTCAAGACTCATTCTAAAGCATTAAAATAACTTAAATATTCATTTGAGCAGGAAAAACATTATTTAGCTTCACTTTTAGCTTGTAGAATGCTTGCGACCACATCAGGGGAACTGCAGCAGTTTAAAAAAGCCATTTAAATGGACTTTTACATGAGAATTGAACTGTAGAGCTGTTACAAAAAAAAAATACACAGTTCATGCAACATCAAAATCACTCAAGGAAGCCTCTCCACCAGCCCATAACAAGCCATATGCTCCCTTAACAATCACATATAAGAAGGGAAGACAGAAAAAGAAAGACGTACACATAACACATCACACATATCATTATAGTATCATTGTAATATCAACTTGCATTACTTTAAATGAATAATATTTACTTATTATTACTGTAAAGATTAACGTGTACAGCATTTAACTAATCTATAATATTATAAGACATCCTAAGCAGTTATTTTATAAAGAACATTTTTATTAACCCCAAATGAACCTCCTAACTTTTATTCTTGTCAATAAATGATGAATCATAGCTATATCAGTTAAATATGTAACTTTGAATTAAATGTTTGTGTATCAGAGCAAATAAAAACTTTTATCTTAATTCAGAGGCTAGTCCTATGTAAAATTTAGCAAGAACAAGAGCATATTAAGAAGTTACAACTTGTCCAATATATATTCAGTCATTTGTCCCTAAGTTTTTTTACTTTGCTTTTCTTTTAAAGTCCATCCATTTCTTGTGGTTTGTCTTTTTAAGTTTGTCAGTGACCAGTCCATATCTTCTGGTTTGCCCAAATGTTTATGCTTTTGTACAAAATTCACCATTTCATCTAATGTGTTGAATGTTTTTTGCCCCTCAGGCAAAAAAAAAAAAAAAAAAAAACACAAGCTATGCTTTAATGTCCCCTTTCTTTAAACTTTTTATAAAGTGAACACACACCTTTCTTTTGGTCATAGTAGAGGTGGAGTAGCCATTATAAAATCTTATGACATATTACTTTATCTTATCTTTATCTTATTATCTTTATCTTATTACTCTCCTCCCTAGGTCAATTTAAAACTAGACTCAAACAACATCTGGCACTAAACTGGCTATGTCATTGTATCAAGCCTGGCTAACTCTCTTCAAGATTGTAAAATCTATTAATCAACTACCATTTAATTTACTCCTGGCTTTCACCAGGGTTTAACTCTATCCTGTGGAACATGTTTATTATTGTTTGATTATGTACTCTTTGTCAAAATTATAATTGTAACATGTTTTTAATACTTCTGTTTACCTTGGAGCTTTTCTCCCTGGGCCTCCACTGAAAATGGACATGTATCCATTCGGACTATCCTGGTCAAGAAATGTAAAATAAATAAATAAAATAAATAATTAAATTATGAAGTTTTCTCTTATTTTTAATGGTGAATTAGTCCAGGGTGGCTTCAAATCCAAGTCTTTATCCTGATTTGACATGAATTTAACTATAACTGATCTAGGAGATGGTGGATTGCTTTTTAGTGAAGTGTTCAAAAGAAATCTAGGTGCTCTGTCAATGCCAAATGAGAGAGAGCTTCAGGTAAGTTCAGGGACTTAGGAAGCCAGTTATTTAAAAATAAAATCATGTTGTCTCCTTCTTCTTTCTCTGGTATTCCATAGATTCTTATATTATTTCTTCTTGACCTGCTGTCTATGTTTTTTTTTTCTATAAGTAAAACATTTTGTTTGAGAACAAATTCAATGTGATTCTCATTTTCAGCCACTCTCCCGTCCATGTCATTAACTGCTTCTTCAATTTATGTTATTTACTGTGACTGTTGCTTAATAACCTCATTCAATAAATCAATTTGCTTCTTACTTTCTTCTTTTATATTGTCAGTTTTCATCTCCAGTTTATCTATTTTCAGTGAAAGATCCTGGATACTAGTTAGAATAGACTGCAGTTCTTTCTTCATTATAGTTTCCTTGGTAGTTCCTTTAGACTGACTTATTTTAACAATGAAGTGAAAAAGTTGTTCTGACAGGAAAATGTAACAGAAAAATCACCAACTAGATTTTTCTGTAAAAGTCTTATAAATAATTACTTAGATATTAATCTCCCCATCAAAAAATGAATTTTAAATGAATTTTTGATTAAAAAAATCCTGTTTGAATAAATAAAAATAAGCAAAGCAAAGTTTCAGTGCAGCTAACTGTTCACCATCTTGGCCATTCCCTGGATCTGTTCCCCCTTGTTTTGCTTTTGATATTGTCTTGGTGTGGATGTATATACCCTTGTATATATAGTTGCATGTTTTATAATTAATTTCCCTTTTCTTACATTTTTCATTTCAGGGCTATTGCCTCCATTCTTGAGGCAAGAAAGCGCAAAAGCTTTTAGCACCCAAAATGCCTTTTTATGTATCTCTGTATGAGCCGCTGACAGTTAGGGTGCATAGAATATACCGTGAAGTTTTGAAAGCTAGCTGGTGGTCATATCCTGTGAATGATATAATCCAAATAGCTTAGGCCACTGCAACAATGACCTATTACAACATCATCTGCTATGGTAAGTTTATTCATACAACTGTACATTTCATGCCAGACACTGCCTTCATTGAGGCGGCAGGAGAGCTGTTTGCTGTGTAACTTGAATTCAGAAGTTGTTTTAAGATGTTCATAATAATGATCATAGCTGCAAGATTTAAACAACATAAAATATCTGTCAGTGCAGCGGACTAAATCACTAACTTGTTAATGAGCTGCTTCCTCTGCTAGGGGTACAGGGTTTGAATGTTTCCACCTTCATTAGCCTGCTGTGTGACCTGGAGCAGATCAGTTAACCAGACAGTGCTTTGGGGCAATTGAGAATTGGGACTAGGCTCCTTAATGGTCCCCTTGACTACATATCTTGTAACTACCTATAAACCTATTTGAGGAATTAGCCAGAAACAAATACTAATCCCTCAGCCTGATCTTTTCAGTAGCTGGATGACTCAGTAATCATGGAGTGATGTAGTCCTGAGCTACCCCCCTCCCATAAAATATCAATGTTTCACATGCTGGTTTCTCATTCCTAGACCTCAGTTGTGATTTACTTAGTATAATTTTCTATTTATTTCTTTTTTATTATATATGATTTATATGCTTTCAGTAATGATGCTCAAAGAGGAAATTAACAGTAAGTGCTCTTGGAGGCATCAAATTTCTTCAGAAGACTTTCATTTGCAGTCTTCCCTTTATTTGAAAGAATTATCATGGTTATGATAACTATGAATATTGTTCTAAAAAGTTAGTTGTTTAAATCCTGCTTATTCTGCTGTATTTCCTCCTTCATTTGTTATTATGTTTAACACCTTTATTAAATTATCATTTAAGACAAAGGCAAGTATAATTTAATAAAAGAGAAAACAAACTGTCCCTTATCTAGTTAATATGAGATATAAGAGCGTCATTTACAGGAAGCCCACATACTCCAATGCCTTTCTTCATTTTACTAGCTGCCACCCTAGCCATCAAAAGAAAGCAGTAGTGAAGGGGCAGAGGGTTAAGATGGTATTGGATATTGATGACTTTCTAGTTGAATGTGAACACTTGCGTGAAATGTTTATTAATAGAGGTTACCCTTCCTCTATGGTTTTGGATATCAAGACTGAAGTAATGTATAAAAGGAATTCTGTTTTTTATAAACCGATTCTTTCAAGGGTTAGTAGTATTCCAGAGAGTGATTCTACGATGAACTATTTTTTCATGATAACAGCAAAATTAATGCTCCTTTTGGAACTATTTTTTTGTGCACATTTAGTGTTGACCATTTCGAGATAAGGAAATTGTTTAACAAGAATTGGGCCTTGATAATGGAGGATATCAACCTAAGCAATAAATTGGGTGACCCCCCCCCCCCCAAAAATTATTTTTAGAAGGGGCATAATTTGAAAACTATGCTTGAGGTTAAACCTCAGTCTCGCAATAATTGTTCTTTTGGCATGACTAAATGTGGGGCATACAAACAATATAAGCACATATGCACTGATTTTAAGGTTAAAATTAGGGACCAAACATTTAGTATAAAGGGGAAATTCAATTGTGAGACTAATAGTGTGGTTTATGTGGCTTTGTGTCAGAAATGCGCTGCTTTCTATATAGGTAAGACTGAAAGGAAGTTAAAGCAGCGCATTTATGAACACATGTATGCCATTAACAGGCAGGATTCTAACAATGCTCTTGCAAGGCATGTGGGCGAATTTTTTGACCACCATTTTAAATTCACCATTCTTAGAAAAACAACTGCTGGTATCAGGGGCGGACCCTGGCAGATTCAGCTAGAAATTGACAAACTGGTTTGGCAAATTCGCACTGGTGCCTATATGCACCCTGGCTTGAATGACCATGTTTCTATTGGTTGTATTTTAAAATATCTTTCTATGAAAAGGTGAAATTATGGTTTAATGAACTAAATTTTTGAACATTTTGGTATATATTTATATATATATATATATATATATATATATATATATATATATATATATATATTTTTTTAATAGTATTTTCGGTTTTCTAATATAGGTTTTTATGTGATGATTATAAGGTTTTTTAATTGAATTAAAATATATGGACTGGTTTTATTAAAATGTAACATAAGTTATATTTTAGATTATTGTTGTTTATTTTAAGTAGGGATGAGTATATTAACATATGTTGTGATTTGCCAGCATTTACTATATTCTTGTAATATAATATAATATAATATTATATGTGTCGGCTCTGGAGTGATGCACATCTAAGTAATTCACTAATTAAGTTAAATTGATTGTTTAATTAGTACTTGTATATAAAGACAGTAGGAAATGTGTATTTTTTAAATCTGAAGAAGGCGAGACATTGTGCTCTCCGAAAGCGTTTGCTAATAAAACAGTTTACCTTATTGGGATTGCATTTTCCAGCTTGTTTTGTTGTTTGCTTCTCAGAAAACAAACTGTGTTAACATATTTCCAGTTACACACATTGTACATTATGTATGTTCTTTTTCATAACTATTACATTACGTAACATCATTATATAAATAGCTCAATTCCTACGTTCTCTTAAACCTCACTCCTTCTCTAGAAGGGAATTCTTCCCACAATTTCCATTTATTTCTATGTAATTTTTTCTAAAGATCCCACTTCCAGTTCTTTTATCTCTGTTACCATATTCAATACTTCAAATACAGTTGGTTTAGAGTTTAATTTCCATTTTCTAGTAATTCTTTTTTTGGCAGCCACCAGAATTAAATTTAACAAAATATTACTATGTCTAGGCGATTCACATCCTGTGTCCCAGCTCAAAAGAATGGTTTCCTTAGTTATACCCATTTTCTCACCCAATATTTCTGACAGAGTACGCTGTATGAAATTTTTAAAACATGCCAACTCATTACACTCCCGAAACATGTTCCCAGTTATCTCTTTCCTCCCCATCACACCTCCAACATTTTCCATCTGAGTGAAAATTCTTTGGAATCGGCGTGGAGTATAAAAATACCTATACAAACTCTTCCAAACAAAAATCGTAAACCTTCTAGACTTTGTTGCATACTTGGGAGCCATACATTTCCTCCCATTATTCCCTTGCAAATTGCTTATCCAGCCTCTTCCCAATCTTTTCTAACCTCCTGTGGTTGTTTCTTATATTTAACATGCAATGTTTCATATAACCTACTAATGATCCCTTTTTGACAGACGCTTCTGTTCTAGACTCAGCTAGACTCAACTTTCTATCAGAGCAGGTCTTCAGGTAGAATTCCCCTATGCCTCTTTCTTTGCCCATAATCTGATATCAATTCCTGGTAGGGAAGGCAGTTTCTAGCAATCCAAATGTATTCTTAGCCTCACCCTATTCTGTCTCTAATCATTTGCTCCCATTTTCCTCCAGTAAATTCCACTCCATCTTGATTAGTCTGTGTACCCCTAATTGCAGTCATGCCTATCAGCAAAATCTCATTTCTCCATTATTGTATTGGCTTAGATATTAGAATACTTTCTGCTACTTTATGAATATAATATTCTGTTGTTATTCTCCTTAAGGATCTGCATCCCAAATCCCATTCTCACCTTATTTCTTGAATTTCCTCCATGCCTCATCATCATCCCTTTCCACTTTAGATTATAAGTATCTGTTTGTGTTTTATATATGAGTCTTAATTGTGTAGCTTTAAAATATCCCTTCAAACCAGGTAATTCTAAAACACCTTGTTCTATTGAATGGTCAACTTATCACACTTAACCCTCCCCCTTTTCCCTTCACAGATAAATTTATTCAACTATTTATTATTCACAGCATCTCCTCTGGTTGACAAAAATATGCCTGACCTGTATATGAAGCTAAAGGGACTAAACATTTTTACTGCTTGTATCTTACTATCCATATCCATAAGCAAGATCTTCCAGTTTCTCAATGTTTGTATTATATTTTGTTTAGTTTCTTCCCATGTATCCTCCACCATCTTAACAGAAACATTTTAATCCATACTCCTAAATACTTCATCTTATTGTGTCCCCATAAATGTGGGTATTGCTGAACCAATTAATTTGTGGGTACATAATTTATGGCTACAGCCTTTGTCTTATCATAATTAATTTCATATCCAGAAAGACATGAAACTGTCTCAAAATGTTCCACAACAGATATTCTTTTTTGGATTTATCAGGTATAAAATAATATCACCTGCAAATAAAGCCAATTTTTCTTGATTGACATACCAGTTATATCCTTGAATTTCTGAGTTCCTTATTTTCTTTGCTAATGGCTCTAAATATAAAGCAAATAAAGGGGAAAATGAAGACCTCTGCCTGGTTCCTCTGTTCAGATACAACTTATCAGAGAGGAACCCTTCCACTTTAATTCTTGCCTTTGAGCCTTCATATAGCCCCCTAATTAACCTTATTATTTTATTGGGGAATGCAAATGCTTCCATTGCCATACTCATAAAATTCTATCTTACATCTTACTCTGTTGAATGCTTTCTGTGCATTAAGACCCACCAACAGCAGCAGTATTTTCTTGTATTGCTTCCTTCTGGATCATCATTGCTCTATTAATATTGCCAAATGTTTTCCACACCACCACAAAACTACATTGATCCATATTTATAAATTTTGACAACACCTTTGCCATTCATTTAGCTAGTACAAGCATAAATACTTTATAAACATTATCTAAATTTGAAGCGGGTCTATATGAAGCTGAGCCTGATGGGTTGTTAACATCGTTAGGTAATTTAGCCTCAGCAGCTGTCTTCCAAGAGGTTGATACTTCCTCTCCTTTTAAAATACTGTTAAACAAAACCCTCCAGATCTGTATCACTTTCTTCCCTCTAAAATTCCAGTCTTCCACAGGAATACCATTTTTTCTGGAGATTTCCTGCAGATTGATTATACATCACCATTTATATCTTATTTTCTCCTGTCAGCTGTTAATTATTGAGCCTCATCTACCTCTAACCTTGGTATACTTAAGTCTTCCCTAAATATTTTCATTTGTGTTCTTTCTTGATTTCCACATTTCCCTGTTTTTACAAATTTTCATAGAGTGCCCCAAATATCTCTAATACCTCTACAGGAATCTCTGGTTCTTTTTCTTGTTATAGGCTCCTTAAGTTTGGCATCAACTCTTTCTACTTTGTTGTCTAAGTCATTGTGCTAAAAATGTTTGTGCCCTGGAGTCATCATCAAAAAACAGTTGCTTAACAGCAGTTTTTCTAATCTCATGAATATTATCCAGATATTCCCTTATTTTCTCTTTAGCAATCTGCAATTGCACCTTTTCTTGTTCTGTGATATTTCCCGTATTCTGGAATAGTTTATGCTGTCAGTCCCTCTATATAATTCCTATTACTTCTTAACCATCTCTCTCTCTCTCTCTATTTATACCTTATTTTCAAACTCCATTCTCATTTTATCCCACTCAATAGTTATAACTTCTGAAGACATTTCTATCTTCTCTAATAACTCTCAAATAATTTCCACTACTCATTCCTCAAATTCCTCTCTTTTTAGCAGGTAAGTGTGAAAGCACTGGTGTCTCATTTTTACTTTATTACCCTGCATTTATATCTTAATTTTTATTGGAGCATGATCTGAAATAATTATTGGATGTCTGTCAAAGTTTTCAATTAAATGCACATGTTCCTGTGAAATATAATTTCTATCTAGTCTTGCCTAGTTTTTGTACCTTGGGGAATAATATGTGTGTCTATGTCATAACATCGACAGCTTAGGTTGTTGAATCCTAAAACACTGACACCTAAGCATTCAAAGCTTACAATAGTGAATGGCCACATAATCAAATTATTTCCTTGGGAAAGAATTTGTGTTGCCGTTATTGGGGATTTGCCCTTTCCCCAATGTAGAGCAATCTCGGAGCTGGTATATTTAGTTAGGGGGGTGCCCCCACTATGTTTGGGTGTGTTTGTTTATTTTGTTTATGGACGGCTATGCTAATTCTTTCCTGAGGAAAGAATTTGATTATGTGGCCATTCGCCATTGTAAGCTTTTGATGCTTAGGTGTTGATGTTTCAGGATTCGACAACCTAAGCTGTCAATGTTATGATATAGATGCATAATTTGTAAATTCTCTCCAAGTTCCTAGTACTGAATTTATGTCTCCAATACCAAATATTTTTATAAAATTCTTCAGAAATCTTACCTCTAGGGATTAATATAATTACTTCCTGTTTTCTTTGTCTCTGCTATTCTGCTGAGTGTCCATCCTGAAATTCTTTCTTTAGTAAATTCACATGCTCATTTATTTCCAAATGTGTCTCCTGCAGCATTGCACTTTGCACTCTGCATTTCTTAATATAATTCAATACTCTTACGTTTTGTCTATACCCATAAGCCCATTTTACAAAATAATATGGATAGCCTAGCCATTATGATAAGAAGTTATTGTTCACACCTATTATATATGACAGCTAGTTAGAATGTGTACTTTCAACTTTTGTATTAAATGTGCACACTAATGTTTGACAGGTTGATATTTTATAATTATTTATTGTCATCTCCATTTGAACGTATGTCACATTTTTCAAGACATTTTGTTTTAATGAAAACCCACAAACAAAACATGAAATACATTTTCAGAACACCCCCATAGCTTATTAACGTAGAACAAATACACCAAACTATGTACATCTTCAAAAAATGAGGTTTAAACTTCCAGATAGGAACAATTGCCCCATATTTATAGCTACACTCATAGGGATGGAATTACCTATTTTAAAATTAAGGTTATCCTTGCTAAAGTGCATGTTACAGCCTGTGATTCCGCTTACACTGATTGCTATTTGTTTTTTTTCTTATCTCTATTCCACTCCTTGATGTGGAAAACAGCTTATATGCTTTCAGAAAACATTATCTTTTAGCCTTAAGAAAAAGTTCACTGATTATCTTTAAATAAAAATAAATTATACAATGTTCTTTTAAATGCCTTGAAATATTAAAAGAAGCTACCTCTTTTTCACTTCCAGTAATTTCCAGCTTTATTTTTACTGAACTTCTTGCCCCTGTACTTTTAAATTGTGCACTCCCCCAGTAAACAATGCTCAGAACTCTCTCAAGATTAATTGTTTTCACCTATAGACAGCTCATCTCCATGAAAACATAGTCAGCATTGAGGAAAAAAGCTAGTAGCTGTACAGATACATGCAGGAGTCTTTGCCAATTTCACCCAGAACAAAACAGAGCGTACAACTGCCTTTAGCTTCAGACTTCTTGACTCCCAGTGAACATTTGCTAATAGAAAAAAAAAGCACAAGCTAATGCCATTGCATATGCAGGAAATGTAGCATTTCTCATGACTTTCATAATTTTGTCTTATTTTTCAAGTCTTCTTGCTCACAGAAACACTTTATTTTTAGATCAAACCAAGGAATTTGTCCTGACATCCACCTATGCAAAATAAGAGAAAACATCTCAAATCTACATATAATATATTCAGCGCACCTTTACACTCCACTCCACCCCAGCAGCCCAGAATTATTAGCATATTAACTAAACTTTGCTTTTGCAAACCTTTCCTCTCTTTTTACATTGTAAGGCATATATTTCTTAAAACTGAAAATAAGTTGTTTACTTTAGTATCGTTATCACATTCAACAATCACTAAAAACACTCACCATCAACCCCTCATTTAAAATACCCCCCTGACTAGACACTACACAAAACTTCTTTACTATATAACATAGAGTTTATAACTTGAAATGTTTTTTACAAATATTATTAAGAGCGAACATTATTTTAATTACAATTACCTTTTTCCTTTTAGTGTCCTTCTAAACATTAATGACATAAAGTGGGATATATGCTTTATAGTCCAACCACAAGTTTAACAAAGTCAACAAAAGTCCAATCTTTATCAGCCATTTTTTTCCTGAAAAGCCATGTTTCACAAATGTGATTGATGCCTTATAATCTTACATTTATTCACTAATTTCAGTGTTGCTGGTCAACTCTTGCACTTTTTCTGTCTTGCAAGCATTTTGCCTTGGGACATTGATAAAGGTTTCATTGTTAAAGTCTCTGTATGAGCTTCACTGTCAGAAGGATGAGAAGTAGAGTCCCCTTCTGTTTGATGGTTAACTTTTTATTGGAAAAACTTTGTATTTCTTCCTTAGCCTGTTCTGCATCAATAAAAGTATTTGATCCTCCAGGAAAAAATATTCTGAAGGCAGTTGGATACAGTAGCTTGAATCTCACTCCTGCCTCTCTATATTTCCTGATTGCTGGGATAAATTTTCTTCTCTTGTGGCTGGAGTACAGTGAACAATTTCCACAAATACTCTGCCATATCTGATGTTTAATACTTTTCCCTTCTGACAGTTTTGTCAGGATCATCTCTTTTTGCTGTTATGATTGCATCCTTACTAATCCAGTACAACAGAAAATCTCAGGTTTTCTCTGCATGCTCTGTGTTCTAACTCTACCCTTTTTTGAAACAGCTCTTCTTGAGCATGCTCATCCTCATGCAGCCTTTTCTTCATTTAAACCATTAATATTTGCAATTCTATCAGCTCATATGAATAGCTAATTAAAGAATCTTCTATTTTTTCATCCTTTTGTTATTTGATTCAGCGAGAAAGACGACTCCAAAACGGCCAGTTTCAATAAAAAAACTTTTATTGTCGACACCATAAGAACCTTCACAGACAAAGCTGCTTCTTCAGGTAATGTCTATCAAACTAAAAAACTCAGTTTAAATACCATATACTACTTCCTTTCCCCAAGGCAAGGCCAAATATATTGGGAGAACAAACAAACAGTAATAAAAATTGTTCTTGTATAAACAGACAGTTGATAGAATAACAGGCCTTGCTTTAGCATGCATTTTTCTGAAGGATATGAAGTCTGAAACTTAAGGTCTGTCATTATTTAGGGACATCATTCCTAAATGATTTGCCAGAAAACCACAAATTTTATGAGGAACAAACCAAAAACAAGAAGCAAAAATCTATTCATTCTGCAAAAATCTGAACAGTTGAGAGGTATAGTTCAGTCTGGGCTGTCTTGGAGTTTGCCACCCTTCCCCACTCACAAAATCATGGTTGAATAATTCCAATGTCCCATTACTTGGCTATTTCGCCCCATTTACCATAAACACTGTAATGTGTACACTGCTTTACTTCTACTGTGATTTGGATTTCATTTAAAAGTTTTATTTTACATTTTACAGCACAAACACTAATAGACATCTGCTAAACAAAGCAATGCAGTCTCACAATGAAAACAGACTTAGCATTGAAACTTCTCTGCCCTTGAAACTCACATTAATTGAAACAGCATTGAAACCCACTTTCAAAGAAAATACATCTGGCCAGTGGCAAATAAAGATTAACTTTGGGCTATTTTCAAATCATAGCCCCCTTGCACATGAAACATACATATGTTCTTTGATACACCTTCCTGATTGTATTAAATTATATTCCTTGTATAATACAGTACAGTTGTTAGATGGCGTTTTACATTTATTTTGAACATTTTTCCAGTAGACAATAAAACAAAATGCATGCACCAATGATGACAAAACTGCCCAATTCAGAACATTTCTATCATAAAAGAGTACTCAAACTTCTACAATCCACCAGTATCAGTAAATATGCACAATCTCTGCAGAAGTAAAAATCCACATTAAAGAGATTGTTAACTAATGAAGAGGTTGCTGCTAGCAAACAACTTTATATTTTATTGTTTCAACTACAAATAAAGTGCCTGTTGCCCTTGAGGAATAAATTACTTATGTTACATTAAAAAATGATAAACTAGTAATATTGCAATAAGGAATGGATGGCAAACTGATAACAGGTTCATAGTTACTAGGTATCTCCACCAAAGAGGACATTCTCAGGAGTGCAGCATACACCCCCTTTAAAATACAACACAGTACAATATTAGTAATGCATCTACATACTGTGGGAGTAGAACCCATAGCCTTCTGCATCAAAAGCAGATATTCAACCTGTTATGCTATTAACAATGCAAGCAGACTCAGCATAAGCAGCACTAAACTTCTATTTTCCTGAAGCTCTCAACTCCTTGTAAAATCCACTTGACACTCAACTGTATCTCTCAACTTTGCAGCACAAGAAATTTGGAAAAAGCAAAAATGTATTGTTAAAAGCAAAAAAAAAAAAAAAAACAGGGACACATTTTAAACATTGCTTGTATAATCTTGGAAAGTTGCTAGAATAAAATGTTGTGTTACCACCATATGTTTCATTGCCAAGTCTTGAACCCAGGACCCTGTACACTACAGTCAAAGCAACATACCACTATGCCAAATCAACTGTTTCTTGAAAGGCAGGAAGACTGAAACTTAAATGGCTATCATTTAGTGAATTCACTTCTCACCATAGTTCTCAACCTCTTAGCACAAAACACTTCCACTATGCCAAATCAGCTGTTTCTTGAATGTCAGGAAGACTGAAACTTAAATTGCTATCATTTAGTGAATTCAGTTTTCACCATAGTTCTCAACCTCTTAGCACAAAACACTTCCACTGTACCAAATCAGCTGTTTTCTGAAAGGCAGGAAGACTGAAACTTAAATGGCTATCATTTAGTGAATTCAGTTCTCACTTCTCACCATAGTTCTCAACCTCTTAGCACAAAATGCCCAGACAAAACTAATAATGGGGGAATACAGCCCCTGAACATATTCAGTGAATTCAGTTGCCACTATAGCTCTCAACCTCTTAGCACAAAAAACCTAGACAAAGCCAATAATGGGGGAATACAGCCCCCAAATTAGAGACAAATTTCAAATATTGATCTTATAAACTTAGAAAATTGCTAGAATAAAAGGTTTTGTGTTACCATGTATTTTCTGAAGAATATGAAGTCTGAAATTCAAATCCCTGCCATTATTTAGTGAATTCAATCCTTTGCTGATTACAAGTAGCCATCCACATCACATACATGACTGCAGGCATGGCAGTCCAATTCCCCTTCAATTTCTGCGGTTACAAGCCATATAGACCTCTGGGCATCTGTACACTGATGTCGTCTCTTCCTAATCTGGACTGGTTTAACAGCAGTCCAGATTTAAAGAAACTAGTTGCCAAGCACATATGTGCAGTTCTGGGACGTTAACAGTATATCAGTCGGACTTGCAGCTATGCTATTTTGTAAAATTATTTTTTCTTTCTTTATACAGATGGGGGGCTGCAGTCCTGCAGTACGATAGCATGAGCCACCCCTGCTTTCCTCCTAATTTTCAGCAGTTCCAGGCTTTATTTCATGATATAGAACAATCAGTGAAATGTTGCTTGCACTACTGTGATTCAAATGAACTCATTTGCACCTATAGTACCCTCCTTTGACTACCTGTAATCAAACCTATTGAGCAAGCATAATACCGTTATCTTCTCTATGGTGCCTGTACCTCTGTGTGCTCATGAGAAAAAAGCAAGCATACTGATACATGTAGAGATGCAAATTCAGGATCAGAAAATTCCCTGATAATGCATCTTTCACTGCAAATTTTAAAAAATAATATGCCCTATAGAAAAATACAAATAAAAGTATAAAATTTTTATTTGCTCACTTAATGTTATCTGGTTTATCCCCTATACAAGTAGATTGCATGGTGAATCAAGTACACCAAACACCAGCAGGGGCATCCTATGCATTCATGCTTCCTATCCCTTTCTTTCCCTCCCTTCTATCTATTTTTTTTACTCCTCTTCAGGCGTCATTTTACTGGTCAAGCCCCCAATGCCACACATCCATGCTGGGTCTACCAGCTTGTCTTCTACCCCTCCCTGGAGTTACTCTGATTTCTCTGGGGTTGGTCATGGATCCTAAGGGTGTCCGGGGGTCAGCCATCTCTGCTTTTCTCCTCGCAAGAGGGTTCTTTTAAATCCCCTCCCCACTTTCTTACTCCACCTCCCATGCATGCTGCTTATGTTTGAGGGCAACTTCCCTCTTTTGAACCATGTCTCCTTTAAGGTAGTATCAGCAATGAACACCTTCCCACTCAGGATGGGCACAACCATCCTTCCCCGCTAATCTGTCAGTCATCTGAGCCGCTAACTGAATTAGAATGACTGCTTTGTAGTTAGGGCTATATCTCTGTATGCCGTAGAATGTCCCTCTCCTACCTTATTATTTAAGTCCATCTGCAATGTAAAAAACAGTTCATACTGACAAATTCTTTAATCAATGATTCTGTTATAGTGAAAGACACATCCCTAAGCTCAAGAACTGTTGCTAACATGTCAATGGATTGGATGCGTGCATCTTAAATAATCAGCTTTAGTACCCTGACATTCATAAACACATAGCAAACAAGGGTTTCAAGTATGCAACAAAGTCCAAAATGATTAAGACTTTTGCATGGCACAAGAGTTTGCACAAGTAGTTTTATACCTTCAACAGACTTTAGAGAATTTTTCCTAAAATAGATAGCAGTTGCTGGAGGTGTGATGGAAAAGAGCAAGGTAACTGGGAACATGTTTATTAGGAATTGATGTAGTCCACAAATTTTAAAAATTATGTACTTTGTCAGAAGTATTGGGGAGCAAATGACTGTAACTTAGGGAATAATAATCTTGAGCTGGGATGTGAATTGTCTAGACATGGGAGTGGATTCAGAAAGGTTATTGCAAAGTGATCATGAGGTGTACATGTTACAGTAACTATCTGAGATGCAGAGACAGCACTACCATGTTGATTTAGCATGAAGACTTGCAACACCATAGTAGGTTGTCTCTGCAGCCATGTGAAATGCTAATGAAGCATTCTGGGGGATAGACATATGTTAATTAGCTATGTGCTCTCTCCCAGAAATGTCGGTGGTAAGACATTTATGCAGCTGAGCAATGCTGTGTAAAGTAACACAGCTAATCATGTTAACAGACAGCCAAAAACTTGTGTTTACCCATCATATAACAGGTAAGTGCCAAGGAGTTTATTGGATACAGTTTATCAGATACAGATAGGTACTTTTGGGTATGTGTATGTATGCCTATATATGTAGTTGGTGTGGGTAAGTGTGTGTCTACCTGGGAGGATGTAGCTGGAGGGTGGTTAGTGAGGCTATGTAGGGGTGCGCTTCTGTGTGTGTTTATGTATATGGGTGAATGGGTGAGTGATCCATGAGTGTGAGCTGGTGGGGAGGGTCTATGCATTTGTGTGCATGCAGAAATATTTGAATGTGTGTGCGTGTGTGTGTGTGTGTGTGTGTGTGTGTGTGTGTGTGTGTGTGTGTGTGTAGAGGAGTAGGGGCTATCATACTTGCATACTTCCCTAGACTAAAAAGAAAATCCTGTAACATTGTTGGGAGGAACACTAGATGGCAGGGATACTCTGCATATCGCTTAGGGAAAAAATTAAGAAAGATGATGTGGGTTGGGGAAAGAACACTAGATACCAGGGATAACTCTCTTTACAGCATGATTTAAAGGTGCTTCAGACATTAATAGAACAATTGCTTTTCAGCACAAAGGATGTGGGTCAGGGGGAGAAATCTAGCCACCAGGGATACTCCATATAGCATGCACTAATGGCACTGATAAGATTCAAACCCTGTACTATTGCCAGTTAGATAGAGGCTGTTAGATCTTTACACCACCACTAGACAACAGGGTGAGTATAAAATACTAACCAAGTGATAAAAAAGTAAGGTTAAAGGGAGGGGAAGATTTCGAACCCTGCACCTTTCACACAGGGGGCAAAGGTAGCAGCATTAATTCACTACAACAACTAATCTGTTAATGTAGCAAGTTTTTTTTTTTTTTGCATGATGTAAGGTATGAATCTCTAATAAAGCTGGCACTTTACGATCTTAAAGAGCAGTTCTTTTAGCTATCTTTTGCATAACAGAATCATATCTGTGACACAAGATGTATATAGTGTAAATTAAATATAAGTTACATTTGGAATGGCTGCACAGAAATTTCATAGACAGGTACAAATGAAGCTAATGTTGCACCTGCTTGGTATGTGATCCAGGAGCCACATATTCAAAAGTTAGAGAGAAAATTGCAGTAGTACTGTACCACACTTACCCCTGCCACACAGAAAGGGAAACCACCACAGAAGAGTGTCGGGAAGCTGTTAAACACTTCATTCATGCTGTTGGACACTTCGGTTGAACTTGAGAAAAAAGTCCAAAAAAAAAAAAAAAGAACGTTTAACAGCTTCTCATGGCTCTTATCTGGTGACCTCTGATTGCTCTTACTGCCCTTGTGTGACCAGAGTTTAACTGTAGTAAGAGTTAATTACTAAAAGCTTGTTAAGTATGTTTCTGATGTCAAAAAGGTGCTTAACAAGCATGACTTGTCCCCAAATTCAGAGCATAGTGATCCATACATTATGTCATTATCTTTCGAAAATAAGGTGCATCACAGAACATATAGATCCTGGCAACATCCGCAACTCAAGTTGTAGAAGTGGAGTTTGACACAATCTTAGCGAGAGCTTCTACCTTGGACTTCCCTGTTCTACATCTGGTCCTGTTCAGAGGTGTGCAGAGAAGGTTGGTATAGCATGTGTGTATGTGGATGTAAGGTAGTTGAGAACAGTGAGATTATCATTTCTTAAATTCTCCTCTCAATCAAACATCAAAGTGTGCACAAAAGTTGCTATAACTTGGGACTGGGGAAAGCCTGGTCATTATTTCTTTAACTTTCCTCATAATTAAACCTCAGAGGTACTATGCACACAATGTCACTGTGGCTTTTGCGGGGCTGTGACAGTGTGGTCATTATTTCTTTTTATTCTTTTTACGCAATCATACCTTGCAGGTATGCACACAACATCACTACGGCTTGTGTAGGGGCACTGTACTGTATAGGAACAACAGGTTGGAATGTTTTAACTGATCATTTTTGTCTCTTTTCTCACAATCACATATCAGGTGTATACAGGTAACTCACTTTTGAAAGTTAGGATAAGGAGGCATATTGTGAATATACATCTGTGATCAACAAGTTAAAGTCTGTTACTATATTCTGGTTGTCAGATGGATACTTAGATGGCAGTAGCCAACCTTCAGGGTTGGATGAATAGGCAAGCTGTATTGTGTGTGACACCGTTAACTTGAAATATATGATTGAGATCATTTATTCATTCACTTTCATCCCAATCTAAAAACAGTGGGTTACACAAAAGTTGACTATCCTTTTTTCCTTTTGATAGAAAGAGAGGCAGACACTTTTTAAAGATGGGATTCATGTATCTTTGCAAGTACTGATCCTCCCAGTTTATTTGGAACTACTGTTTGTCAGCTTTGATAATTAAGCCTTGGGCACAATTTATTTCTTCCTTGAAAGAAAAAAAAAGACTGTTTCTTTAGCTAGTCATGATTTTTGTCCACGCAATTGTAACAAAAGGCTGGGGAAAAGCTCTAAAATGTACCACACATCATCTAGCATCTCATGGTATTTGAGGTCGAAGCAGCCCCAAGGCTATGAATTTAATTTTATTAACTCCTTCACAGTTATTACACTGCAGTTTTGGCCATTTAGGGAGCGGTGAAATGATACAGGAAGAAAAGGAATGTTAAGAATGAATTCCTTTACCCGCAGAGTATGTTCATGCCATCTTTTAGCTCAAATGGCTTAAAAAAAGCTTTAAATGTCACTCAGAGCATCTAGAACCCAATGGTTTCAGGGTGGGGGAAACTCTGACTTCATCTGATTATTTCCGTCTCATTTATTGTGGTGTAATCTTAGCCATTTAGGATACATTGTAGCAATGCAGGAAAAATCTGAATGGAAAAACAAGAAAAAAGTAATCTTAATGTTGTCACAAAATAGGGGAGACAAGGGGGACAGTGGACAGTAGAGTGTCCTTGGAGTCCTTTTCCTATGTTTTCATTTAACCAAAAACCAAAGTTAAAATATTCAGTATTGCCAGGGACTGCCCCATTTACGTACATTACACAGCTTATCAACATGGTCTGTTACTCTTCAGAAAACATTTTATAACACTGTAACATCCGGATAAGAAAAAAAGACACACAAGATTCTTGGTTTTTGTCAGATTTCTGGTATACAAGAATGGTTTTGATTGTATTTTTATTTATTACTACATGTCATATACCTGTTTGCATAGTAGTGTTAAACATGTCCTTGTAGACACACTCATCAAGCTGTTTAAGTTACGTTTGGTTACTGGTTTAGTTCCCGATGAGATGAATACAGCAATAGTGATGCTCCTACATAACGGTGGTCTTACATCTGACCTGGACCATTAAATAAAGTTCTGTCAGCCTTAATAGCAAAACCATGGGGTAGATTATAACTGACTTCAAAAACTGTGATATCAAAACTCTTGTCTGAATTGACCCCTCAACAGTTTGACTTTGTGAAGGGTATATCCTGTAAGTGGCACAGTGGCTAGAATTGTTGCCTCATAGCAATAGGTTCCCTGGTTTGATTCTCATCTGGGGTGCCTTCTGTGCGGAGTATGCATGTCCTACCTGTGCTTGGGTAGATTCCTCTGGTTTACTCCCACATAACAAAAGACATGCAGTAGGTGGACTGGACACTCTAAAATGGCCACAGGTGTGAGTGTGTAGTATGGAAGAACTACTGAGGCAGGGTTAGCTACCTGGCAGTGTAAACATTGGCTCAAGATGATTGTCACTGTTGAAGTGATACCCCAGCCCCATGTGCAACAATGGTAAAAAGGGGTTGTGGATGGATGGTTGGATAACCTGGTAAACTTCTTCAGTTACACAGGCTGTTAATTGTGGCCATGCAGTGCATATGTTGTATCTTGACCTGGTGAAGGACTGCAACAACCATTCCCAATGCTTGCATTATATGTATGTAGCAAGATGGATAGCAAACTAGCTGAAAGACAGAGCCCACAAAGAGTGATTTGCAGGTGCCTCATCAGTACATATGAATGTGACCAGTGGTATCCCTCAGGGTTGAGTGCTGGAACATCTTCTGTTTCATATTTAATTATTTGATCTCCAAGTGGAGAGCTGAGACCTCTGGCTAACAAAGTCTGCAGATGATTGCAAACTGGAAGTTGTTGTTAAGTCACAGTATGACACCCAAACTCTTCTGAATAAACTCTCCCTAGTAAACCCTTGGTGTACTAAAATGAGCTCAAACAAAATAATAAAAAGTGTAGTATCATTTTTGGTAGACAGCCCCCTCCCCTCATCATACTATACAGCTAACACACAACAAAAACTGAAAATTTCTCAGGGACTTAGATATGTGAGCTGATAGCTCCCTCTCTTTTGACCATCATATGACAATAGTTGCCAGGAAATCCATCCTTTTACTTAGCCCACTTAATTGCTAAAGGCATATCCTCATTGTCTAAAGAGGTCATCACTCCCTTATACTCAGCATTTATCAGGACAATTTTTTTAATGCAATGCCACCTTTGGGGTGTATCTAATTAATCATATCAGACAATTATCAAGACCCTAATGGTTTCTAAAATGATCACAGGCCTAAAATCCCTGAGCTCTAATGATATGCTGGAAGCTCTATCTCTTTGTTCAGTGTCTTAAAGACTTTTGTCAGTAGACCTGTGTTGCTTGCTGCACCATTAGAGACCCAGTTGTCCTGAACCTCCTGTTTCTCCACAAGTCCAATATCTTCACCAGTATTAAAACCAGGGACCTAAATCTTTACCAACAGATAAATACTGCTCAGTGGAGACGCATGCTTATCAAACAGCACCTCCCAAACCTTTGTAATAAACTGTTCGTATATGTTAAGCAGTATGATTCACTATCTTACATTAAATGTAAACTAATGACTGGAAAGGTGTCTACAAATTTACTCTGTGTTTTACTGGTATGGCCCTCATGGAGGAAGGAGGTGTTGCCTCAGGGAGGGCAATGGCAAAACATGAAATGTCTTAAGTTTTGTTGGCTTTGGAATATCTATGAATCTAAGCTGTTCTTATGGCTTACTCCCATAGCTTGTCAAGAAATCTCTGCCTACCCCAGTAATGATGAAGGGTCTGCAGAAGAATGATAAACACAGCAAAATGTAAGTTGGTCTAGCTCCAGTGAAGGGTACCTCTGTGGTAAATTCTGTCTAAAAAGGCCATTAGACTGGAAAGCCAAAGTCTATCCTGGTAGGCATTGGCTGAAAGACATTAAACAAGGTCTGCACCAACATATGGAAATTAAACATTCCTCTTAACTGTATGGAGTATGTAGATGATTTTTTTTTCCTCAAATATTTTTTTTATTTTCAATTAAAATAACATTTACATAATATATTTAAATATCATTTTAAATAACTATATACAATACTTACAATAGCCTGACTTTCAATTAAATACACTGTATGTTATTAAATATAGAATTAACAGATCAGTTAGAGATACAATATTGATTATTGCAGAGTGTCCAACAAAGATATAACTTTCTTCCAAGGATTATTTACCAATGGCCTGGGATAAATTCGTAGGTCTTTGATTTTTATTTCCATTGATGCAGTTGTCTTCAGTAAAGTGTAGAATTCTTTCAAGGTCAGGGGTGTATTTGAATTACACCTTCTGGTTATGCATTTCCTAGATATAGCAAGTATTGTCCATAACAAATACATATTTGTCTTATTCAGGTAGGGACCTTCATTTACATTTAGAATTATCAATACTTTAGTTAAGGTAAAGGATTCATTAAATAAAGCTTGTAAAAAATGATTGATTCCATTCCAATATGATTTAATTTTATTACATTCATAAAAATATGAATCCAGTCTGCTTTATTTGACTTTTCACACCTCCAGCAAAAACCATTTGTAGTAGTACTGATCAAACCATTTGTAGTAGTACTGACCAAACCATTTGTAGTAGTACTGATCAAACCATTTGTAGTAGTACTGATCAAACCATTTGTAGTAGTACTGATCAAACCATTTGTAGTAGTACTGCTCAAACCATTTATAGTAGTACTGATCAAACCATTTGTAGTAGTGCTGATCAAACCATTTGTAGTAGTACTGATCAAACCATTTGTAGTAGTACTGATCCAACCATTTGTAGTAGTACTGATCAAACCATTTGTAGTAGTGCTGATCAAACCATTTGTAGTAGTACTGATCCAACCATTTGTAGTAGTACTGATCAAACCATGTGTAGTAGTACTGCTCAAACCATTTGTAGTAGTACCGCTCAAACCATTTGTAGTAGTACTGATCAAACCATCTGTGGTAGTACTGATCAAACCATGTGTGGTAGTACTGATCAAACCATTTGTGGTAGTACTGATCAAACCATTTGTAGTAGTACTGATCTAACCATTTGTAGTAGTGCTGATCAAACCATTTGTAGTAGTACTGACCAAACCATTTGTAGTAGTACTGATCAAACCATTTGTAGTAGTACTGATCAAACCATTTGTAGTAGTGCTGATCAAACCATTTGTAGTAGTACTGATCACACCATTTGTAGTAGTACTGATCAAACCATTTGTAGTAGTACTGATCCAACCATTTGTAGTAGTACTGATCAAACCATTTGTAGTAGTACTGACCAAAACATTTGTAGTAGTACTGACCAAACCATTTGTAGTAGTGCTGATCAAACCATTTGTAGTAGTACTGACCAAACCATTTGTAGTAGTGCTGATCAAACCATTTGTAATAGTACAGATCAAACCATTTGTAGTAGTACTGACCAAAACATTTGTAGTAGTACTGACCAAACCATTTGTAGTAGTGCTGATCAAACCATTTGTAGTAGTACAGATCAAACCATTTGTAGTAGTACTGATCAAACCATTTGTAGTAGTACTGACCAAACCATTTGTAGTAGTACTGATCAAACCATTTGTAGTAGTGCTGATCAAACCATTTGAGGTAGTACTGATCAAACCATTTGTAGTAGTACTGATCAAACCATTTGTAGTAGTGCTGATCAAACCATTTGTAGTAGCACTGATCAAATCATTTGTAGTAGTACTGACCCTAGCACTGATCAAATCATTTGTAGTAGTACTGACCAAACCATTTGTAGTAGTGGTTTGTCAAACCATTTGTAGTAGTGCTGATCAAACCATTTGTAGTAGTGCTGATCAAACCATTTGTAGTAGTACTGATCAAACCATTTGTAGTAGTACTGATCAAACCATTTGTAGTAGTGCTGATCAAACCATTTGTAGTAGTGCTGATCAAACCATTTGTAGTAGTACTAATCTTTTTATTTCCATCTGGTGTTAAAATGCTCTATGTAAGTATTTCCAGTTAAATATTTTCCAGTACTGTGTGTTAGAGGTGTAATTAACTGATAGTAATATGTTAGTTTTAATTTCTTCTGTTAACTGCAATGACTTTTGTTAAGCACTGCCAGTATGATGGTTTGGAAATTGTATTATATGTTATTAACTCTTTATATAAATTTGAAGTGGAATTTTTCTTTTCACAACTATTATATATAAATTCATACAGGAAACTTATTAGATTTGGAATATCTTTAAATGAGGAATTGTTAATTAATCTGCATAAATCTTGAGTTTACGTTAGAATGCTTTGTAAGGTGAAACAGTCCTGTGTTGGAATATTGTAAGCAGTTTTTATCATATGTATATCTAAAACATTTAATTTATTTACACATTGAAACCAGCATAAGAATTCATTTTCTTCCCAGGAGGTTATTGTTTCCCTATATATTTTGTGAGGAAAGTTCTTAGTGATGGTAAATGGGGTTAAAAGGTCAAACCAAAGTTTTAGATCTATGTTTGCATTGATAAGTTTCCTAAAGGAATTGATGTAATGATTAACCAGTGTTGTTTTAGAAGGTTTTGTTATATTATATTGTATACTTATGCATAGTATGTACCAGGGTTTGTTTGATTTGTCTACTATTAAACATTTTTTAACAGATTAAATTCATTTGTTAATATAGCCGTTGTTAATTCTTTCTAGTTGGCAAAATAATTTGGGTTTATCCAGTCTATTGTAGTTTTAAGCACAGATGCTTTTATATATGTTTCTATTTCTGGGAAGTTCAATCCTCCTTGTTTCCAGGGTCTAATGTAATGAGTTAGAGCTACTCTATTCTTTTTGGGATACCATAAAAATATTATTAAACATGAGTTTATTTCTTTAAGAATGCATCTTTCAGGAATTAACTGTATTGCTATTGCTACATAGTATTTTTGGCAATAAGACCATTTTTATTAATTGCAATCTGTCTTCAAAAGTTAATATAATTTTGTTCCACTTTTCTATATATATTTTTATTGTTTCAATAATGTTTTTATAATTTATTAATATTGTTTCATTTATATTTTTGCATAACACTATTCCTAAATAATTTAGCGTAAGTTCTTGTTTTCCTATGATGGATTTATCTGTAACTTGTAGTTCTTTTTTCTTATTTAAAAATAGAAATTTTGATGTTGATCTATTAAAGTGAAGACCTGAAATATTATAACATTTCTCCATTACTTCTTCTAGCTCTCATAGGTTCATAGGTTCATAGGTAGGTACTAGGCTATTGGCCCTAGGGCCTATATAAGCCTAGCCAAAAAATGTACCCTTGCTTTAGCCACCCCAAGAAAATGATTTTCCTGTGCCCCTGTCGAGCAGAGACACAGAAGTGATCCCTGGGGTGAATTTCCCATTTCCCATCCAATCATCAAGATTTTTCTTGAAGAGTGCTAAGGAGGAGCTCTGTTTGACATAGCTAGGTAGTCTGTTCCAGAGTATGGGAAGTCTCTGGGACAGGAATCTATCCCTCCAGCATGTTCTGTTTATTGTGGTGACAAGGTTTAGGTCCCTAGAGCATGTAGCTCGGAGGGATTGGGATTTCTTTAAGTGGAGCATGTCCAACAGCTCTGGGCTTGACATAGCTTTGTATGTTAGGCAGAGATTGCCCCTGAGTAGGCAATATGCGATGGAGTAAAGCTGTAGTTTTTTGAGATGGTCTGCGTAGGGCATCTGTTTGAGGCCAGTAATCCTCTTTGTGAGGTATTTCTGTGGTCTTTCCAGTTGTTGTAGATGTCTTGTGAGGTACATACCAAAAGGGGCATTGTACTCTGTAATGGGTCTAATGAGTGATGAGTAGAGGGGAACAATGACCTCTTTTTTTCTGGATGAGAATCCTTTTGTGATGAGATGAGCCATGTAGAAGGATTTCCTGACCTCTGTGGGGATGTGATTATCAAAGGAGAGACTTCTCTCCACCTGTGTCCCAAGGTCTCTTATCACATTTTTGGCATTAAGTAGACTAACAACTATGTGGTAGTTCATGGGTACAGAGTTTTTATCAAAGGGGGTGACAATACACTTTTTGGCATTGAGCTTCAGGCCATGGCTTTGACACCAGGTATCTGTCTCAGTGAGGCCCTTTTGTAATTTGTCCACATCGTTAGGAGTTTTGATTATGGCTCCTAGTTTGCAGTCATCTGCAAACTTTGTTAGCCTGCACTTCAGAGAAGTAGATACCAAACAGGAGAGGACCCAGGACTGAACCCTGTGGTACTCCACTTGTCACTGGTCTGAAGTCGGATTTGGAATCCGCTACTTTCACAGTGTGGGTTCTGTCAGTGAGCCAGTTGGCAACCCATCTTGTGACATAGGGATTTATACCTAGTTTAGTGAGCTTACCTATAATTCCAGAGTGGGGGATGGTGTTGAAAGCCTTGGCGAGATCTAGATAAGCTGTGTGAACCATTTTACCCTCATCTATGGCTTTGGTGACTGCTTCAAAGAAGTCAATCAGGTTTAGGAGACATGATCTGCCTTTTACAAATCCAAACTGGGTAGGGTCCAGAGATTGGAGATTACCAATGTCTTTGTTTATGAGTTCCATGATGATACGTTCCATGGCCTTGCAGACAAGGCTCATCAGGCTAATGGGGCAGTAGTTCCCGGGGTCCATTGTGGTTCCACCTTTGTGGAGTGGGATAACTGCCATGGTGTGCCATTCAGTTGGTACAAAGCCTGAGGTGAGGCTATGATTGAACATGGTACTTAGGTAGGGTGCCAGTTCATTCTGTAGTTCATGTAGAATGCAGCCTGGGATATTGTCAGGTCCCATGGATGCTGTGTTCTTAGCTTTGGAGAGTGTGTTTTTTACCTGTACAGTCATGATTATAGGAACTTTGCATTCTTCCAGTATAGAGATGGGCCCTCTAGGGGGTGAGAGGAGGGTAAAGTTAGCACTGAATCTGTCTGCTAGGATGTTGGCAATATCAGTTGGTTCTGTATATTTAGCACCATTGTGCTGTAGCTCAGAGCAGATCTGAGTGATCCCATTGAGATTCTTGACATAGCTATAGAATGCTTTGTGGTTGTCTTTAGAGTCAGTGGCAATTTTGTTTTCGTAACTAGCTTTGGAGGATTTTATGAGGGATCTCAGCTTTTTACTGAGGTTGACCAGGGAGTTCCTCCAGTCATGGGATTTTACTCTTTTTTGCAACAGTTTGTTTATGGCAGAGGACCACCAGATTGGCTTCCTTTTTTTGGAGGATAACATCTTGGTTCTGTTAGGGATAGCATGATCCATGCACTCGTGTAAGTGCTTATAAAGTGCATTTGTGTAGGATTCAGCAGTCATACCTCTATTGTCCATATGGGAAAAACAACAGCCAAGCGATCCACCAGCAGCAATTTATTTAAAAGAACTCTGACGCCTCGGCCACAGCCTTCATAAAAAGAACTGATTTGGTATTCTATTGTCCATCTGCACGGGTGTCGTGAAGTTTGCCACTTCTGTCTTAAGAAGCGTGAAGTTGGCTTTGGAGACATTTTTTACGGTGGTTTCCCTAATGGGGTGGGGGGGATGTGGATGTCTAGGCTGATTAGCTTGTGGTCCGATCTGACCAACAAGGAATTGACCTCTGGTGTGGAACACCGGTTTCCCATATTGGTAATGACCAGGTCTAGGATATTGCTGGCCCTGGTGGGGGTGTGAATAAGTTGATCCAAGGCATTGGAATTTATGAATGCTAGAAAATGTTGAGCAAAAGAGTTGGTACATGAGTAGTTTACCCAGTTAATGGTGGGGTAGTTGAAATCGCCCATTATTAGGGTGTTGGGTTGTACCCTAATACTTTCTAGTGTATCAAGAAATGAGGAGTGGGAATCCTGGGGCATGGTGGGGGGTCTGTAGCAAGCTACAATTTGGATTGCGGTCTTGCCCAGAGTTAGTTGCACTTGAATAATCTCAGATGCATTATGCTGTGCAACTAGGCTGGAGGTGTGGATATCCTTAATGAATATGGACACGCCTCTGCCTTTAGTGCTTCATTCTGGGTTAGTTGGCCGAAAGGTGTGGTATGAATTGTAGCCTGGTAATGCAGGGGTGCTCTCTGGAGCTTTGAACCAGGTCTCTGAAACTGCACAGATGTCAATATTCTCCATTTTAAGGAGCGCCTTGAGTGAGTGCATTTTGAGGTTTAGACTTCTAGCATTGAGTAGCATTACCCTCAGATTTTGCTTGCTTGTACCTGTTATGGTGGTGAATTTGTGATTTGAACTTTGCCTAAAAAAGGCACTATAGGGGTGGCAAGAGCCTTAGCCAGTATCCGGAATCCTAAGGGCAACAGGTGCAGGCCATCTCTGGCAAAGCATCGTGGTCTGTCGATCATGTCGTCCCAGGCAGACAAATACTGGATCCCCTTAGAATGACACCAGAAGCTTAGCCAATTGTTGAAGTCAATCATTTTGTCCTTGTACTGTGGTATCATTCTGGGTGATGGCAGAATGCTACTCAGGGCTAGGGTCATACCTGCCTGGACAGCTCCTCCATGCCTCTTTTCATGTAGTCCAGGGAGGTACATCTCAGGTCATTCACTCCAACATGGACAATGACAGTGTCATATTTGTACTTATTGTGGAGTGAGCTGAGTGCATGCATTATGTGGTGGATCCTGGCACCTGACAGGCAGCTGACAGTAACTTTCTCCTTGTTTAGTCTAGTGAGTGGAACATCAGTGTGCCTGACTATAGAGTCACCTATGACTAGAGTGTTGGGTACGTTGTTATGCCTTATGGGCTGACGTTGAGTGGCACACTGGGTATGTGGGCTATGTGTTATTTGGGTTGTGTTGGGGGTGGAGTTTGCTTGCGTTTATGCTTTGGATGTCCCTGATACTTGGGCAGATTTTTATTGAGAGCCTCCTCCAGAGTTAGTTGCACTTGGATAATCTCAGATGCATTATGCATGTGTTTTGTGTTTCTATGTGTGTGTTTTGGTGGTGTAGGTTTTGAGGGACTATGTAATGAGTATAGTGAGGTGCAAGTGTTTATCTTCTCCTCTTGACTGTCTAGTCCAGTCTTGGGTGAATAGAGCTTTGCTTCCAGTTTGGCTATATAAGTGCATCTCTCACAGGTTGTAGTGTTGGGTGGTAGGAGGACAGGGTTGTCTGTGTACATGAGGCAATTGGTACATTGCCCCAAGATGCCCAGATTCATCAGGTAGACAGGAGAAATCACTGTGAGATGACCTTTAGACATGCCTGAATAGGTGCTTATATATTAAGTACTAAAAACTGCTTTCCCCTAGACAAGTGAGGAAAGTTGAGTGCTGTAGTAATTTGCAGCTTATGTCGTGCTTACAATGAGTTCTGAACAAGTGCTGAGTTCAAAGAAACAGATTTGAGTGCTGAAACTAGAAAACTGGCTAGTTATAAGAAACAAAACTAAGCTAAAAGGCTTACCTCCAACACAAAAGGGCTTGGGGGCTCAGAAGCCTACAAACAGTCTAGACCTCTTAACAGGAAAGGCAGGAAACAAGTTTAAATTTTTTTTTTTGTTCTCTTTCCCAGATGCTCTCTTTGTACACAGTAGGAGTGCCTGAAATCAGAATATGATCTCACTGCACTCAGTTGAGTGAGCAAATGAGATGGGCCCAGAAGGAGTATCCAAACACAAATTTACAAGAGGGGCAGGCAGTTTCAAAGCCACTAAGATTAACACCAAAACAGAAACAGGGAGGGTGGGTGGGAAAACTAACTGAAGAACAGAGTCAAAACTTCCAATTCAGTTAATATTCATGCAACACAATTAAATAATGACTCTCTGGAATTTGATAGGGTTAATAAAATATCAGCAAAAAAACATTATTTTAGATATGTACTGGTCATAGACTTCTATTCATTTTATTCTTGGATTATTGCATATTATTTCTGCAAGTATTTCTACAGCCAAAGCAAATAAAATAGGAGGAAGGCAGCATCCTTGTTTAGTACCTTTCATTATATTGATAGATTCTGAGGTGAAAGGACCTAATTTAATGTAGGCTAAGTTATTAATATATATGTTTTTAGTAATAAGATGAAGGGAGGAGGAAATTCAAGTAATGCTAAAGTTTTAAACAGATATTCCCAGTTGAGGGAATCAAAGAATTTTTCTATGCCTAATCCGATTGCAAGTGTTTCTCTAACTTCTTTATTCACATAATCTGTAAGAGTAAGTATCCTTTTAATATTATCATGTGTGTGCCTGTTATATAAAAATCCAGTCTGATCATTATTAATTGTCTTTGAAAGTTGGATTTTCATTCTGTTAGCTAGAATTGACACGAATATTTTGTAATCATTATTCAGTAATGATATAGGTCTGTATGAGGTGCAAAGGTCTGATGGTTTATTATCTTTTAGAATCGGTGTTATGAGAGAATATTTCCACGAGGGTGGTGTTTTTGCTTCTGATTGGACTTCTAGCAAAGTTTTATGAAAAAGGGAGATTACTGTTGAAGGGAAGAGTTTGTAAATTTCCGTAATTATACCATCTATCCCTGGAGCTTTGTTAGATTTATTTATTTTGTCTTGTCAACAATTTCTTTGTAGGATATAGGTTTTTGTAGGTCTAGTTTAAGTTATCAGGATTTTTTTTTATATTGATAAGGTTTGTATCTAAGTTTATTTGGTTGGTATCTAAATCTTCTTTTTTGAAGTGCTCCATATAATGGAACTGAAATGCTTCAAGGATGTCTCCTATATCTGATACTTTTTTCCCTTTCTTTTCATGATGTATACTACTAATGTTATTTGCTTTAGATTGTATTTTAATTCTTGTAGATAAGTTATATAGATATCTGGGGGAGGTGGCTAATGAGTTTATTTTTAATTTTTCCAAGGCTAGACAAGTTTTGTGTGTTAGAATTTCATTATATTTTTTATTTAATTCCTCTATTTCTTTTTTGACTTTTGGACAATTCTGATTTTTTTTAGATTTTGCTGTCAAGAATCTGGTTTGCAAGTCTAATCATTCAGATTCCCACTCTCTGACTTTGTTTTTGTACCAACTAAGGCTCTTACCAAATAAATATTCTTTTAATGAGTCCCAAACCATGACTCTACTGATTTATATTGTATTATTAATTTCAAGAAATAATTGTAGTTCTGACAACATCTAGGGTCTGAATTCTTTAATTTTTGTGATATATGATGGAATTCTAGTTGAGAGGATTAAAGGTTTAAATTCTATTTGGAGCTTCATTATCATGGAGTCATGATCTGAGAAGGGGCATGGAACTATTGAGAAGTTGAGGGTTTTTGTTTGTAAATCCTGAACTACGAATAATTTGTCTATTCTGGTTTGTGTTCCAAATCTGTGGTCTTTATGGGAAAATAATAAGGATTTATCATCTTTTACTTTAAAAGTGTCTATTAAATGAAATGAATCAATCCATCTTTTTAAGGATTTTGAAATAGTTGCTATGCAAAAAGACTTCTTGGTGGTTTCAGAAGCTTCTAAGGTACAATTAAAGTCTCCTCCCAGTATAAGATTTTCTTTATAATTGTTGGAAATAAAATCTAAGTGTTTTTTAACCATTCCTGCTCCAATTCCTGGGAACCAATATAGATTAGCTAAGGTCCATATTCTGTTATTAAATTTAATTATAAGAAATGCTAGTAGACCTTTGTCTTCATATTTATAAATAACTTTTGGAGTGATTATGTTTTTCTTCCGGAGAATTGATACTCCTTTTGTCTTTATTCTATAGGAGGATTGAGCTAAGACTGCATAGTCCTTAGGGTTCCAAATAAAGCTATCATTAGTCTTAAAATGGATTTCCTGGAGAAATACTACTTGTGCCTTATTTAGATTTAAATATTTTAGTAAGTTTGATCTTTTATTTGCATTATTTAAGCCAATAGTATTTAATGATAAGAATGTTAAATCCATTTCAAGTTATTGTTGGAAGAAACTTTTTGCTTCTTTTTTTATTTTGATTATAGTAGTTATATCATATTATCTGATAACATTTTATGTTATTTTATGTGTGTAAACATGGGAGTGTAATTTAATGTTCTTTCTTCTTTAAATATAAGTAGGGTAACATTCTGGTCAGGCTTTAAAAAAGTACTTCTATAAAACATTAATTCTAAAGTATCAAATACAAGTAAATATGAATTTCCCATTAAACATGGAATGAAAGTCATTCCTAATCCAATAGATAAAGATAGATCTATTGGATTATCACTCATACCTTTAACCAACAATATCAACTGAGCTCCATATACTAAATTATTATATGGAGAATTTTCTTAAAAGAGATATGAAATTCTATATTATTCTATTATTGTTCTATAGTATTTTAAATATCAGGATGGAATGTTAGTAGTGTAAACAATTATTAAGTTGACGTAGAAAATATCCAGTATTTAGTTACCCTTAAGAGATCCCAAATATGTCAGATATGTCATTTTTGATAAATTAAATGCAACAGAGGAGCATACACTAAATAAGCCAACAACAAATAGATTATTACTAAAATAATTTGACTAAAATGACTCTACAGGAGAAAATGAGTGATTACCAATGAAATATGAATTTGCTGTAGGTGTACTGTCTTCCTTTACTTTCCCAATCTTTAGCTCACCAACTTCAACTCACACTTATGAAAAGACATGGCTTATCAGTGATATCCTGACTCAGAGCAGAGGTGCCCTACATTCTAGTGTGCAGTGCTTTTACATATTTATAGATTTACAAAGCAGAGTCTAAGAATGAACTATGATTACCCTGACAATTCCCATCCTGCATAGGGCACATCCTGCTTCCAGAATAGGCAATCACATCAGGTCTAGAATGAATTCGAAGGTACCTATATGGTAATCAAGACTTACATTAGGTAAGTATTAATCAAATAGTATTTAGAGCATCTTAGAGAGTTCTCGGGGCAGTTAGAATACTCTTAAGCCTCTCCTCCCTTGACCAAAAACAGACATTTCCCTTCCCTTTCTTTCCCTTGTTTTAAATCAGTGCTAATAAAAGAGATTCAGCAAACATAGGTAAACAGAAATAACATTCAGTAGTCCTCCTTGTACATGACTCGCAATCCATTAAACAAGTCAGTGACTAACATTACTTTAGTAAACATTATAAAGACAAATTAGAAATAATTTCCTAGCTCTTTATATTTTCTGATAAAGCAAAAAGTTAACAATAAGCTATTTTAACTAAAAGTATAAAGCATTTCAATTTTTCCTTGCATGTATACATTTCTACTTATATTGTAGTGTCAATAACTGAATTTGAAATCTGTACAATACTTCACTTCAAATCATTCCTTTTTCAATTCAGGTTTTGTTTTGTCAAAACGGCAACAATATTTCAAGGGCACAATTAATATTTAGACTGACGTTTCAAATAAATAACTTGTCAGTTGCCAATTGAGTTAGTTTAGAATGTATGATTAGTGCAAATATAGCATATTGCAAAAATAATATGTATTTTTTCATGTGCTCTAGAGCCTGTCATATGCAAGTGACATATATAATGTAGCATATATAGAGCAGATAGCTTATGGATTCAGGTTGTTAAAGTAAGTTATGCTTATTAATCAGGCAGTTTCATTTAAATTTACAAGTAATTTGGGGACATTTCAGTTGAGTTTCCAGGAATGTGTAGTCCAATGTGAGTAATTGAGTCCACTTTTCCTCATAAACATATGTCACAATTCATTAAACTAAGCAGAGTCTAACATCTGTCTAATAATCATTATAAAGACAAAGAATAGTAATTTTCTAGCTCTTCAAACTTTCTGATATCGCAAATGTCGACAGTAAGCTATTTTAACTGGACGATTAAAACATTTCAATACTTCCTTGTGAATATATATTTTTACTTTTACTGAAGTATCAAGAACTGTCTTTGAAATCTATGCATTACTTCATTTCTTTCAAGTCATTCATTTTACAGTTCAGATTATATTTTGACAAAATGTCAATAGCATTTCAATGGCACATTTACTACTTAAACTGATATTTTAAATGAATAGCTACCAGTTACCAAGTGAGTTTGTACAGAGTGTGAGGTAACTGCAAAGATAACATGTTGCAAAAAGTAATATGCATCTTTTCATATGCTCTAGAGACTGACAATTTCAAGTAACATATAAAATAAAACTTTTACAGTGCAGACAGCTTGTGAAATCAGCATGTTAAACTGAGTAATACTTTTTCATCAAACAGCTACATTTAAGTGCACATGTAGTTTGGGAACATTTCAGTTGTGTTTCCAGGAATATGTAATTCTATGAGGATAAATCATAAAATATTTACAATTATACAACAACCCCCCCATTGATATTCAAAAAACGTGCACGCTGATTGGTCAGCATGCACATTGTAAATCAGAGTTATAGTAATGGAAAACGCCCGGACTTTTTCCATTACTATAACTCTTTTTTTTTTTTTTTTTTTTACAGCAACGGAGAATGCAGGATCTCCGTTGCTTCACACTGTCTTGCTATGTTAAACTCGTTTAACATAGCGAGACAGCATTAAAAAAAGCAACGGGCATTCTCCGTTGTTTTTTTTAATGCTGTCTCGCTATGTTAAACTCATTTAACATAGCGAGACAGTTTGTAAAAAGCAACGGAGAGCTTGCTTTCTCCGTTGTTTTTTACAAACTGTTTCGCTATGTTAAATGGGTTTAACATATGACAGCTTTAAAAAAGCAACGGCTCCATTGCTTTTTTTAAAGCTGTCTCGCTATGTTAAACCCATTTAACATAGTGAAACTGTTTCGCTATGTTAAATGGGTTTAACATAGCGAGACAGCTTTAAAAAAAGCAACGGCTCCGTTGCTTTTTTTAAAGCTGTCTCGCTATGTTAAACCCATTTGACATAGTGAAACAGTTTGTAAAAAGCAACGGAGATCTTGCTTTCTCCGTTGCTTTTGCCCACAGCTCTGATGTACTGCGCAGGCATACACAAGCGCAGTACACCTTCGCCCTCATGACCAAACCACGCCAACCGTGGGTAAATCCAGCATTACCCACACTCAGGCATGGGTTATTGCTATAATAGTCCTATTATGTATTTATTTTACCTTGCTTACGTTGTTTTTCATTTTAATAACTAAACAGCATTACTTTTTGTTATTATTTGTTATCTGTGAGGCTAAATGCACTTTGCAGATTCACAGTGTCCTTAGAAACTGTAGCAATTGTTTACTGTTGCTATGGCAACGCAAATAGAATGTGAAGAAAGCTTCACTTCTCTTAACCAACATTACATTTTCCCTCCTTTTTTTAATGTATTTGTGAATACTAAAAGGAAATAATTCAAAGGACATATGTACATGAATGGAACATTTCAGGGTTAATCATGAACATGTCCCCAATCCCAGTAAGCATAACAGTAACTATCATTAATCTAATAAATATTGTAATAACAATTAATTAAGTTCACTATTCCAATTAGTCTACCTTAAAACTAGATTATTTTAGACTATTATTTATCTATGTATAGATAGCGAGTTATTAAATATATACAGACTATATTAGTATAGTAAATAGGAGAGAATTTAGAAAAGGAGACAAAGATGCAGTTAAAATAAATAATGAGAAAAGAAAGAAGAGACAGAAAGAAAAGAGAAAATTAAGAGAAAATGCACATATAATATGTATGTTGATTTACAGTATAAATATTTTATGTGCTAAATAACCCTCCTTCTGTGAAAGAAAAGTACGCTGTTTTACATACCTGAGGTAATGTGAAAACTCTCATGTGTCATCTATTTTCAAAAAAATATAGATAAAGATTCCAGTAGTTGGTTACCTTTGTTTTACAGTTCCAAGCAGTAAACTTGGTCCTTTGAAGTAATGTTAAAACAATTCATATCATAGTAGATGCTTTGAGAGATTTGGCTGTAACAGTATCAGTCTTTTGCTTCTTCTTTTTGACATCTGTCCAGACATTTGTTTCTTTTGTTCTCTTGAGAGAAGGTGACATCCAATCCATATCTTCTGGTAAAGTAATCACATTATTAGTTTTAATAAATGAAGAGGCTTCCTCTAAGTCAATAAAAGTCCTCATCTCATTGGCATACAGTATTCTTATCTTAGCTGGATATGTAAGTTGTGCCTTGATGTTATTTTGTTTCAGAAACTTTATCATTGGCCACACTTTTTTCCTTTGTTCCATTATTTTAGATGAATAGTCGTTATCAAATCTTATCAGGCTCTGTTTATATTTTAAAGGTGCCTTCCTCCAAGCAGATCTTAATATCAGTTCCTTGTCCAAGTATGAAAGAAATTTGATAATTATTGACCTAAGAGGAGAGAATGATTTAGTGGCAGGTTTCCTAAGAGCTCTGTGTGCCCTTTCAATGCCAAAGGAGAGTTTTTCTTTTAAATTTAAAAAGTCAGGGATCCAGCTTGATAAAAAGGAAATAATATCCTCGCCTTCTGTGTTTTCAGGTAATCCGAAAATCCTGATGTTATTTCTCCTCTCCCTATTTTTCAAGTCATCTACTTTATTAACCAACCAAGTGTTTTGTTTAAGAAGCAGTTCTTTCTGTGTTTCCACTTCCTTAAGTTGGCTTTCTAAATCATTTAGAAAAACCTCTATTCCTGTTATCCTTGTCTGGTGTTGTTGTAGCATTTTCTTGAGGGTGTCAGCCTGTTTTTGACTGCTTGTTTTAAGATTTTCTAGGTTCTCTTTAAAATCATCCATCTTCAAAGACGACTCCTACAGGGTAGATGCCATCTGTTGTAGTTCCTTCCTGATGAGAATTCTTTGAGTTGCTCATTTTAACAAGTAAATATATCTCCAAGCTTTTTGACAGGAAATTATTTGTAAAACTTCACCAAAGTTTCTAATTATGTAAATTGGTCCTTTATCTATAAGATTTTAAACTTTGAAGGAAAAAAAGAATATTTTTCCTGTCTTATTTAACTAGTTATATGGAGCTCTAAAATACTGCTGCTTTCAGTTAGCCATTCAGGCCCTGCCCCCTATGTAGATGAATTTAATGTCTTACTGTATTTGTATAAATTAGCTCTACTGTTGTTGATCTCAGGTGGTGGCTGAAAGGATCAATAGCTCAACCCACTTATCTAGTAAACAAACAGCAATCAATAAATAAACTGTCCAGTATTTTGCAGAATATCACTGATTTTGCCTCATATTTTTGTCCTATCCAACCTATCCAACACCTTTTTGGGCCAGTCAATTACTACAAAACTATAAGTTATAACAGGAGGAGCAAATTGGTTTATAGCTTGGTCTTTGTTCCTAGATGTCAACGCTGTTTTCAGTATTAATTTTAGTCTTCTAAAGTATTCCTTACTAAGTTTAATTTGCATTTGTTCATGATTTATTATTGATCCTTCATCAATTTTCAAATATTTATACACTCCCTCTAGCTCAAGTTCTTTTATATCACATTCTTGTCCCAGGCTGATGTTTTCTTGTTGCTGCAGCTTTCCTGCTTTAAAGGTTGCTTTTGCACATTTATCAGGACCAAATTACATTCTTATATCATCTGAAAAAGTTTTGTCCACTTGCGATTGTGCTTTCAGTTCCTCATCTGATGAACTATGCAGTTTTAAATCATCTACAAAAAGAAGATAAGTCTTTACACTTTGTTATTTTCCAGGAACCAATTTGTAGTCATGACCTAATCTGTTAAGTAATCGGCTTATTTGGTTAAGGGTAAGAAAAAAGACCAGTGCTGACAGTGACCCTGGAATATCCCCTTTTCAGTTTTTATCCTTGGAATAATAATTTGTCCTTTATCATTGGTTTGATTGCAAAGTGGTTTGTCACTGTTACATTTTGCTTTAATATAATCAATCTATATAGGGTGTATCTTATACATTTTTAAGAGCTCTCTTATCCATGAATGTGGGATACTGTAAAATGCTTTTTTGTAGTATATCCATGCCATACTTAGAATCTTCCCCTTTTTACAGTTCCCCAGTATGACTATATTTAACAACAAATGATCCTTTGCTCCATATGACTTTCTTTTGTTACCCTTTTGTTCTTCTTCCATGACTGAATTTTCTTCTAAGTGACTATAAATTCTGTTAGCATTAATTCCAGTGAATAGTTTATATGTCATCAGAAGGCAAGTTATTGGTCTATAGTTTTTAGGATGGCTTGCAGGCTCACTCTTAAGTAGGAGTATTGTTTTTCCTCTTGTTAACCAGGCTGGTGTCTGTTTGGAGTTCGCATACAAATAGTTCTTACTAATGGCTAAATCTTCATGTAAAGATGTTAATACCTTTAGCCAGAAGTTAAGTACAGCATTTGGACCTGGGGTTTTCCAATTAGAGGCTTTTCTTAACTTTGTTTCAATCTCTCTGACTGTTACTTCATCCCATTTCATATCCTGTACCTTTGAACTTCTTATTCTTTATTTTGCTTTTTCTATCTAGTTAGCATCGTTATTATGTTCCACAGGATCTTCATATATATTTCTCCAAAATGTATCTATTTCTTCTTTTTTCTGGTGGTGTTTGTGGTGTTTCAGTTCCTTTTGTCTTGTTTCCAAGTTCTATATAAAACCTTTTTTGAGGTCATCCGTAAATTGCTTATTTTGTACTTTTCAACTATATCTATCTGCATATCTTGTAAGTTTTGCTGCCTGTGCTGATATTTTTAGTTTATTATTTGCAATAATGCCTGAATGATCCTGATCTCTTCTGATACTGCACATTGCTTTTGTCACGTCTATCTTTCTGAGTATTTTTGCTGATCTGTTCCCTCTTCTGTACAGTGACACTTCTTGTCTTAATTGCTTTATAGTTTTCTCTGTTTAATAACTCTATGATGGTATTGGATTTCTCCTCTTCCTTTCCCTTACTGCCCTGTGTTTCTGTAGTAAGACTTTATCTGTTATTAATTTAGCTGTACAGTAATATATCCTTTTTACTGTTGTTATATTGCATGAATCTCTATGGACAGTCCTAATTACTATGTTCATTTGTTTTCTCAAACTTCTAACTTTCTGGGTTTTATTAACTTTCTGTAGTCTAGTTCTTTGATTGATCTTAATATGTCTATCCATCTCTATTAAATCAAGCAACTCTTCTTTTAAGTAATTTTCTAATAAAATGAGGGCACATTCTTTGTTTTCCATTTCATGTGGGCATTCTTTAGATAGTTCCACAGCATCTTCCTCTGGCACATTCTCTTCAGTTTCATCCTGTGTCATCCTTTGCTCTTTCATATGGGAACTCACTGGTCTATCACTACACAACACTGACTGCATCAGAGTTGCCATAGTTTCCTGTTCCTTCCCTCACTGTGCAACTCCAACTGAATGTACTTGTTTCCTGTGGAAGGCTCAAAAGTATCTTCATATGGCAACTGATCAGATGTTTCCCTCTATACTGTTTTCTCCTTAATTTGGGGATCCATTGTTCTATCCTGCTCTGATGTTATTAGAGTTATATTTTCTATACTAAATCCATTACTTTTCACAAATACATAACCCCAGTTTCTATTTCTTTAACATCTCCATTACTAATCCTCTTTTCTGTGTTTTCTCCTTGTTTGTTTATTTTTTGTATTGCAAAATTTTCCATGTCTGAGTGCCTTTGCCTATATTTCTCTTCAAATATCTTTGATGCTGCTGATTTTGTATTGATTAGCTTTGCTTTCTCCTTTGTATAAACATTGCACCATATTAAATCTCTTTTTCTTTCTCATGTCCATATTTCTTCTTCGGATATCTCCTGCTCCTCCTATTTCTCCTTAATTTGGGGGCTCACTCTTCCATCATGCTGTGATATAACTTGTGTTAGACTTTCTACATTAAATCCTTCACTTTGCAAGTGTTCCATAACTTAAACGTCTATTTTTATAACTTCTACTTTACTAATCTTCTGTTTTACATCCCCTCTTTATGATTTTATTTTGTATTGTGAAATTTTCCATATCTGGATGCTTTTGCCTGTATTTCTCTTTGAATATCTTTGGGGCTGCCTTTTTGTGTTGATTAATTTGGTTTCTCCTTTGCATAAATATTGCACCATATCAGATCTCTGTCTTTCCCATGTCTATATTTATTCTTTATAACTTTCAAAAGTCTCTAGATTTTGTTCTTTATATTTTTGAACTTCCTTAGTTGCTTCTTTTCCCAAACAGCCCAAGGTTTCTTGGTCTATATAATGTTTTTCATAAATCTGTTGTATTAATGAACACAATTTTTAATTTGAAGCTTCTGACAGTTTTTCTTGTGGAAATATTTTCTTTCCTCTAATTTCTATCTTAATGTTTTCGTATATCTTTTGTTTGGAAATTCTGGGCTTCTTGTATAATAGTAACAATACATATTTTCTTTCTTATCCTCAATAGTCTACTCTATCATCTTCACAGCTCTTTTTTGTGAGTTTTATGCACTACTACTTCTTTCTATAATGGGGGGGGGGGGGCATCCTCCCCCTGGACTTGGCCTAGCCCCATTGTAGAAATGTTTCCATGCCTTAAGGATTCTACACTATCATATTTTCCAATCCTGACAAAAGCATGCCTACCAGGATTGGGCATGTTTTTATTCTGGGTCTTGTGCATGCAGCTATCTTTTTATCTCTTAACCTTCTTCTGTCCATAGTATATGCTATATAAAATACAGTCTATATATCAGTGTCATCTTAGTGATATTTTGTGAAAAACAGGGTCCACCTCATGAAGGTACTCACCAAGACTTCGGGAAGAATTCAGTTCCAGAAATACTACTCTGTTTTGCTTACTGACTTATCATCTCTCCATTCAGACTCCTGTCCCTTGTAAAATGTTTGATTTTTCTAGTAAATCACTCAGGACCATTCCTGGTAAATGTCCCTAATTTTGAGACTGTCCAGAATTTTTCCTCATATTTTTGGTTTGTTCTTCATGTTAAGTTTTTCTGGCATACCATTGAGGAATGTGCTCATTATATAATGAGATATTTGAATCTGAGGCAGAAGATGCATGCCAAAGCAAAATGTGTTATTCTAGCAGCTAAGTTTATAACAGCAATATTTAAAATCTGTCCCTGATTTTGTTCTTTTATCCCCCCACCATTTTTGGCTTTGTCCAGAATTCTTAAGCAAAAGTTCAGAGGTATGTAGAAGATTACAGCCAGTCAGTAATGCCAGACATTATAGTTTCATACTATTAATCAGAAAATGCATGTTGATGCAAAACCTGTTCTATTAAAATTTTAAATGAATAACTAATGTTTAAAATTTGTCTCAGGTTCTGAAACTTCTTTCCTCTGTTATTTTTTGGCTTTGTCTGAAATTCTTGATGAAAGAAGTTGATCAGTATGCCTCAGAAAGACTTGCATAGGCTTTCACATGGTAATTGTGAGCTTGGGCAGCCAGAAAGGATTATTTATCACTCAGACCATCTTCAGCCATCTGCCTGACCTTATGCTTACCACAGAAATGCCAATGCAAATGTCTCCATGTATTCAATATTCTGGTTCCAGTTTCAGTGTACATTGGACAGCTGTTGAAAGTATGTGTGTGTGGGGGGCTCTTACCCTCCCCCCTTGACCACTGTTCTGCCTCCCATGATTCCTGTTAACTTAAACCTGCTTTTTAGTTAAACTGCATTGACAAATGCATGTCTTTGCAGATTGGAGCATTGATTTTGGATCAGTGCATTGCCAGGTTGATTGTCCAGGGTAACCATGTGACATTCACAGACTCATAACCATGGGTCCCAGAACACAGACTATGTGTGCAAAAAATGTACTAGACTAAGTCCAAGATCATTGTATGTCAGAGTATTTCCCTTAAGCCCAAGGAACAGTGACCTCTGAGATATCATATACAAATAGCAGGTTATGAAGAGCATAGGGTGGCTTACCCCTATCCAAATAAAGCAATTTAAATAAACAGTGAGTTTCAGCATTTCCGATTTTCTTTAGGTTTCTTGTTTAGTTTTCATTGGGACTCCCAGGTTTGCATCTCAAAATGACAGAAGGAAGCCATGTAGCACCAAAATTGTCGGATCTTTGCTTTTTTGAAGCTTTGTGTCTTTAGGCATATTTGTGTCAAGCTGATTTGAGAAGCTTGTCAGTAAAGTCAGTTAGTGATGTCCTTTAAGAATGATTTCACTGTCCTACATTTACTGTGTAATACAAGGGTGATCTTGATGGAATGAAAACCACCTACTCAACTCACAGCGTTGGTTTGCTGCCAGATGAACAGCTATAGAACTTCCACGTAAGAAAGTATCACATCATTCATACTAAGAAAGTTTAATGTCTTTTTTTAGTTTTTAATGAGTGCTTCTTGGAAGATTTCTTGGACACCTGTGATTACAAGACTTGGCTTGTTTCTAAAATCATCTGGCCTACAAAGCTGATATAATTATATTTTTTGTACTTGCTCTAACTGTTTCAGTGATATTTAACACTTCTCTACTACATTTATTTATTTGGTTGAATGTATCACTGTTTTCAGCCTGAATTTGTTAAAGAAACTCCATCTGTTTTTTATTGTACTGCTCTTAGGTTGTTGTAAGACTATTCTGATATTTCCTAAGCTCCCCTGATACTGCAAAAGCTATTCTTAGTGAGTCTGCCAAAATATTTCTAGGTTTTGCAAAGTGTGTATGTTTTGTGAACATTTCTCAGGGTTAGTGAACTTATTTCCAAGGATTCCTGATGTTGCAGGAATTATTACTTCTGTTGTAAAGCATTTGTTATTGCACGTGAGCTCCAAGACAGTTTGTTTTACATTGGAAGGGTTCTTTTGCACTCTGGTGGGAGCAGACAGGTAAACTCAACCCATCCAATATGGGAACTACTGTTTGATAACTTATTGTGTTTTCATCTGATTGGCCTGAGGGTTTAACTTTATAAAAGTGTTTCATCCTGCTCGTATAAAAGCCTTACATTTTTGTAAGAGTGTGCTCATTTATTCAGAGCTTCCTTGGACACCTGTGATTACAAAACTTGGATTGCTTATAAAACCATGTGGTCCAAAAAGCTGATATAAGTATATTTTTTGTAGTTGCTCTAACTTCTGTAGTGATATTTAACACTTCTGTGCTGCATTTATTTATTTGGTTGAATTTATCACTGTTTTCAGCCTGCGATTGTTAAAGAAACTCCATCTGTTTGTTACTGTACTGCTGTTAGTTTGTTTTAACAGTATTCTGATATTTCTTAACCTCCTCTGATACTGAGAAAGCTGTCATGAGTGAGTCTGCCAAGATATTTCCAAGTTTTGAAAAGTGTGTAAGTGTTGTGAACATTTCTCAGGGTTAGTGAAATTATTTCCAAGGATTCCTGATGTTTCAGGAATTCTTACCTCTGTTGTAAAGCATTTGGTACTGCACTTGAGCTCAAAGCCAGTTTGTTTTATATTGAAATGGTTATTTTATACTCTGGTGGGAGCAGAGAGCTAAACTCAACCAATCTGAGGTGGGAACTACTGTTTGATAGCTTATTGTGTTTTCATCTGATTGGCCTGAGGGTTTAACTTTATAAAAGTGTTTCATCCTGCTCGTATAAAAGCCTTACATTTTTGTAAGAGTGTGCTCATTTATTCAGAGCTTCCTTGTGCCTGGCTTGGACTCCTCTGATTACAAAACTTGGATTGCTTCTAAAATCAAGTGGGCTAGAGAACCAATATAAGTATTTTTTTTTGTACCTGCTGTGACAGTATCAGTGATATTTAACACTTCTGTGCTACATTTATTTATTTGGTTGAATTTATCACTGTTTTTAGCCAATACATGTTTAAGAAGCTCCATCTGTTTGTTACTGTACTGCTCTTAGGTTGTTTTAGCAAAATTCTGATATTTCTTAAATTCCTCTGATACTGCAAAATCTGTTCTGAGTGAGTCTGCCAAAATATTTCTAAGTTTTGAAAAGTGTTTGTAAGTTGTGAGCATTTCTCAGGGTTAGTGAACTTATTTCCACAGATTCCTGATATTACAGGAATTCTTACTTATGTTGTAAAGCATTTGTTACTGCACTTGAGCTCAAAGCCAGTTTGTTTTACATTAAGGGGATTCTTTTGTACTCTGTTGGGAGCAGAGAGCTAAACTCAACCCATACAAGGTGGGAACTACTGTTTGATAGCTTATTGTGTTTTTATCTGATTGGCCTGAGGGTTTAACTTTATAAAAGTGTTTCATCCTGCTCGTATAAAAGCCTTACATTTTTGTATATATATTTGCATATAAGCAAACATTTCCAGTTTAAAAGCCTGTATAGGAAATGCTCTCAATAATGTTCCACTGTTCTCAGCTGCTTAAAGAGCTCCCATTTTGTGCAGATGGTGGTGCCACTGCAGGTAATCTAATAGTAACTACTAAACAGTCTCACTCTGACCTTTAAATGACTCTCCCCTACTCTTTCCCATCTAGAAATTGTGTTTCCTTACCTTACATAGCATAGGCTAGATTCAGACCTGCTGAATCTAGACTGTTTGTATTAACTGTGCTCCTAGACCAGCCATATTACATTAAGAGGGCTTCCCCGAACCCTTGTGGCAGAAGTGTGTAGCTCAGGACCCATGTGAGTTGAGGATTGCTGGTGAAAGGCTCAGTTTGGGGCTTCCCCATTGGCAGTTGTGTTTCTTTTGCACTCTGTGGTGAGCAGAGAGCTAAACTCAACCCATACAAGGTGGGAACTACTGTTTGATAGCTTATTGTGTTTTTATCTGATTGGCCTGAGGGTTTAACTTTATAAAAGTGTTTCATCCTGCTCGTATAAAAGCCTTACATTTTTGTAAGAGTGTGCTCATTTATTCAGAGCTTCCTCATGTCTGGCTAGGACAGCTTTGATTACAAGACTTGGATTGCTTGTGTTTGTGCATCATGCATATGAGGTTCCCCATGCTTGCATATAAGCAAACATTTCCAGTTTAAAAGCCTGTATAGGAAATGCTCTCCATAATGTTCCACTGTTCTCAGCTGCTTAAAGAGCTGCCAATTTGTGCAGATGGTGGTGCCACTGCAGGTAATCTAATAGTAACTACTAAACAGTCTCACTTTGACCTTTAAATGACTCTCCCCTACTCTTTCCCATCTAGAAATTGTGTTTCCTTACCTTACATAGCATAGGCTAGATTCAGACCTGCTGAATCTAGACTGTTTGTATTAACTGTGCTCCTAGACCAGCCATATTACATTAATAGGGCTTCCCTGAATCCTTGTGGCAGAAGTGTGTAGCTCAGGACCCATGTGAGTTGAGGATTGCTGGTGAAAGGCTCAATTTGGGGCTTCCCATTGGCAGTTGTGTTAAAACTGTTTAAATCTGCCTGTATATAAACCTCACATTTGCTCGGGTTTGTACTCAGTTTACTGGAGCTGCTCAACATTTGGCAACTTTAGCCAGAGGTCTGGGGTGCATCTGCACTGAAATCCAAGGCATCCACTGAAAAGAAAATGAAAAGTAATTATATTTTAAGCCAGCACTGCACTTTGTTAAATGTATTTAATTGAATTGCTGCTTCATTTTTGCTCTTTGTGACTAAGTCCGGCTAGCCCACTTCCTTCTCAAATACCACATTCAGAAAAATTCTGCCACAATGGATGGACAGTTTCCCATAATTTCTCATGCCGACTTGATTGATATGGGCATCTGGAGGCAATGTAGCAATTCCTTCATGTACACTGACAACAATTTACTCCTAAAGCAAACTAACACCCTATGTGAGGAGGAGCAAATACACTGTGGAATTGGAGTCAGTTCTCTCACATAAAAACTAGACATCAGACAGGTTGTCAGCACACACACACTTCAGCTCTCATGCGAACCTCAGCTCTCACACAAATTAAGGTCATGGCACATAAACTCACATATGCAGTGGTTCTCACTAAAAGCCTACCAAAAGAACAGAGACCTCCCAAACGTATACCACCCACACTCACCACTAAGTATAAAGAAACCACTACACATATCAACAGACACATCTGTGTCTCAACAAATAAGCCCCTAAGGCAAAACAGATCAAATGTTTTGGTCATGGGCGACTCCATAGTGAGACACACAGATGTCCCCCTCACCAGACTGGACAAGGAGAAGGTCACCGTCAGCTGCCATTTAGGTGCTAGGATCTGACAAATCTTGCATGCACTCAACTCAATCAACAACAAGTATTGTTATGACTCTGTCATAGTCCATGTTGAAGTTGTACTTCTCTGGACTATATGAAGAGAGATATGATGGAACTCTCTGATTATGTGTCCCAGACAAGTATATATCCCTAGCCATTACCCAGGATGATGCCACAATATAAACAAAAAATTATTGACTTCAACACTTGGTTTAGCTTCTGTCAGTCCAGGGGATCCAGTATCTGTCAGTCTGGGAAGATATGGTAGACAGTCCAAACTGCTTTGTTAGAGATAGTCTGCACCTGTTCCCCCCAAGGCTTTCAGATACTAGCAAAGGCTTTTGACTCCACCATACTACCTTTTTAGGCAATGTCAAAACAACAAATTTTCCAATATAACAAAATTTAATTGAGACAAACTCAGGGTTGTGCTGATTAAAGATGGGAGTTTAAACACGAAACTGCACTCTCTGGAAGGACTCCTCACCTTGGAGGATGCTGATGTCTGTGCAGTTATGAAGACATGGTTCAAGACCACTGAGAGCACCCCGACCCTGCAAGGCTACAATGCCTTTCACATGTTCAGAGCTCTAAATGAGCATGTAGGAATGAAAAGTGAATGTGTATCCACCTTCATTAAAACCAAATACACTTCGAGACAGGTCAAACAGCATGACTCACTTGAGCTACTCCATGTCCAGTTAACAATAGGAAAAGTGCCATACCACATCATTACTACCTATATTTCCTACTCCATGAACCAGGATAAGCATACTGCCTACGTCACTTTACTAGAATCCCTCACCATACAGCCCAACATCTTACTCATGGGAGATTTCAACTATCCTTCCGTAGACTGGGGGACACGCATGAATAAAAATATGCTCACCCAGAGGTTGCTGGAGTTTGTTAACACAAATACTCTGGAACAGATACTCTGCATCCTCACTAGGGGCTTTAATGTTCTGCACCTAGTACTCACCAACATGGGGGGGGGTCACTGTACTTCCCCATGAGTGATGCCCTCCCTGGATAGGTGAGACCACAAATCAGTCTCATTTGAAGTAACTCCTGGAACTGGCACCCTCACAGGAACACAAATTATAAAAAACTTCACCAAAGCTAACTACAGCCTAGTAAGCAATAGTATAAAAAGCATCACACCACCCTCAATCACAGACACCAATGATCACCATGCAGAAGTGCACACAAATGCCCTGTACAAACAGTTAAGTGACTGCATAAATTCTGCTCTACCTGTCCAGATCATAACCAGGTCTTTCCATAAGAACTCAGCCACTGTGGTGGACTTTAAGTATAAACAGATTATATAACAAGAGGAAGAAACTGTTGTCCAAAAGCAAGAGGGATATCATTCTGAAGAGAAAGAGTTCCCTCCTAAGCCTAAGCAGGAAAATCAGAAATCTTGTAAAGACTTCTAAAGCAAATTACGAAACTAAAATCACATCCCTAGCCAAGGATAGTAATAAGCCATTTTTTAACTGTATCTGAAGTCTAAAAGGGAATCCCCAGCTAAGTGCTGAACTGGTTGTAGAAGGGGTCACTCATACTAGACTGGAAGATATCACCAACCTGCTAGCTGACAGATTCAGTGCAAATTTCACCCCCCTATGCCCACCTACCATATCCCAAAGCATACCTGACACCAGTCCTCTGACTAGTATCTCTAGAGAACAGGTCATCTCTGTGCTAGCCAAGGCCAAAATCATGGATTCAATGGGACTAGATAATATCCCAGGTTGTTTACTAAACAATCTAAAACAAGACCTAGTGGACCCACTTGGTGTTATCTTTAATCATAGTTTGAGAACTGGTTAAGTTCCTACAGAATGGAGAACAGCAACAGTAATCCCCGTGCACAAAGGGGGATCATGAAATGATGCTGGGAACTACAGACCTATTAGCCTAACCAGCCTCATCTGCTAGATCATGGAAAGAATTATCATGGACCTTATCAACAAGGACATAGGCGTACCCCAAAAGCTGGACCCAACCAAGTTTGGTTTAATTATGGGTAGATCATGATTATTAAACCTGGTAGACTTCTTTGAGAATGTCAACAAAGCCATAAACAAAGGTAAAACAGTGCCCACAGCCTATCTCGATCTTGCCAAGGCTTTCAACACAATTCCCCACTCTGACATCATTGAGAAACTCTCCCAAATAGGCATTAACCCTTTTATTGCTAGATGGGTAGCCAATTGGCTCATCAACAGAACACACCATCAAAATTGGTGACTCCACCTCCAGCAGTAGATCCGTCACCAGTAGAGTACCACCGGGGTCTGTGCTGGGCCCCTTACTGTTTGGCATCTATTTCTCAGAAGTCCAGACCAAAGTAGATGGCCTTTGGTTCACCAAGGTCGCTGACGATTGCAAACTGGGAGCAATCATTGAGTCCCACAATGATGCCAACATATTACAAGAAGGGCCAACATAAACAAATAATTGGTGCCAAAGCCATGGTCTAAAAGTAAATGCAATAAAATGCATTATTATTCCCTTTGGCAAAACAGAATTGCCTACAAATTACAATATTGACAGCAGCCCCCTGAGTTCCAACCCAGTGGTGCAAGACTTAGGAACACAGGTTGATAGAAATCCGAACTTTGACCACTAGGTTTCCACACTGGTAAGGAAAACCTTCTATGTAGTGCACCTCATAAGCACGGGCATAGCATCCAGGTCAAGGGATGTTATAACTCCACTGTACTCGACTCTCATCAGACCACTAATAGATTATAATGCACCCTTTTGCATGTACCTCACCAGACACCTGCAGCAGCTGGAGAGACCTCAGAGGTTTCTCACTACAAAAATACAGGGACTCCAAACCATGACCTGCATGGACAGACTGAAAGCCCTGTCACTTTACTCTGTATCTTATAGGCTGCTGAGAAGTGACTTCTGCCTGGCCTATAAGGCAATCTCCAACCCTGCCCTAATGGAAATGCTGCACATCCACAAGTCAAATGGCTCAAGATTCACTCACTCTAGGGATCTTAACCTAGCTTGTGACATTAACAGAACATGCTGGAGAGACAGATATGTCTCCCAGAGCCTACCGCTTATCTGGAATAGACTTCCTATTCACCTAAAACAGAGCTACTCACTGACCCTATTCAAATGCAACATAGATAATTGGATTGGAAACTGCAAATTCACCTCTGGAGTGGCACCCATGTCCCTTATGGACAGGGGTACCCAGTGTTGATCACAGACCTGCTCTGTTCATAAATTCTTTCTGCAAACTACCCAAAAAGAACAAATGGGGATACTTGGGATTAACATGGCTGGGCTTATAAATGCTCTAGAGCTGCTAGCCTAGTGACCTCCTATGTCCATGTCCACATTTGTGTCTCACTGTATTGTGGCACTTGTTAGACCAGGTCAGCTGGTAACATCTTCTAAAAATGATTTTGCTGTCCTACATTCATTATTCAACCAAAAGCTTGTTTTTTGTTACCTAAGGGATCTGAACTTTCTAGTAATTAAAATTGTTGTTTATATTTTATCTGTGACACCCCAGTTATTCAGTGCAATTTTTCCTCTAGGTTACAAATAAAACAGTAAACTGATTTATTTTTATATAGGCTGTCTGACTGAGTTTTACATTTGGTTGCTGGCCTTTAGCTGACTATAATCAACCTAATGAGACACTAAGTTACATGAGTGAGAGACCTATACTATGAATGCTATGGATGTTCGCAGTTTTCACTTCTATACCTCATCAGAATTACTGTGTGAATTTTAGTCACTTGTAAGTATATTATGAGATCACAGCAGACCGTTGTGTTGTATCCCCCGTATAGCTCTCCCAGATGACATTATATTTACCAGAATAATCAGTATGATGTTTGCTAATTATTTATTGATTATGGGAGGCTCAGGTATTTCTGGTTATGGTGATACTGTTATGCACCGAGCCCTGCTATCTTTACCCTTGACCACCTCTATACTGTCTTCCCAGATGACATCTTGTTTGATGTGTGTCATTCATGTTAGAGTTACTTCTACAAATGTTGCTGCTGACACTGTGTTATTCAAGTAAAATATTTTGTTATAAAGTATTCAAATCCCTTAATGATAACAGATATACCGTCCTCTGAAGGCCAGTAGTACTGTTTGGGAAATGCCTGAATTTTCTCATTGTATCCATTTGCAATAGTATTTGCAGGGTAATTAAAAGTCCTGTATTTTCATCACAGCTAATGGTCAAACACATGTTCCCTGGAATTTAACCATGTGTTAAGCAGGTAAGTGGACTGACCTTTGTGGGTCTTTTTCATCTATGACTCATCGACTAAAGCCAAGAACAGCTGTTATATGCCTGGACATTTACAGTAAGACAATTGGCTGAAACCGCACCTTTTAGACAGGTAGGAAGAAACTCGTATGGACATGAGGAGAAAACATGCAGCCCTTACATAGATAGAATGAGGAAGTCTGGATCAAAACAGTCCCTTGATGTATGAGGTAGCAAGAATTATTACTGCGCGGGTGTGCACCCAAATATGTATCCGTAGTACTACATACTTTTGTTTAAAATACGTAATTCACTTTTATTTATGAGCAGATAACATCATATTTACATTCATTTGTTAATCATTTAAGTATAATGACCCAGAATTGATCCTTTATTTAACACAGACTGATTCCAAAAAGTGCTCTAGGGCTACTTATTATAAAATGAATGGAGTAAGACAGTGCTGTATGCTAAGGGCTGCTGGTAAGATACTATTGTCATAGCGGACATTTGTCAACAGAGGGCACTAGAGACACATCAAGTAAGTATTTTCATTGCAACTTCTCAAAAGGAAAAAAAAAAGAGAGAGAGACAGGGAGAGGGGAAGAAGAAAAGCATGCTGTTAGGAGAAGACTGAGATTCATGATTAACTACTATGAACAAAACAGCATGACATCTGGCTGTGAAAAAAAGATCTCCACAGTGTTGATAATGTGTCTTTCACATTTTCATCTCAAGTTTGCATCGCTGTTACTGCTCTAATTAACAGACGACAAGTAGTTTGCTTAGTGATCTAAAGCGATGTAGTATAATAAATGTTATGTTTTACAAAAGCCCTAAGTAGGCTTAATGTGGTTATTTTATACAAAACTACACCTGTGTTCCAGGTGAACGTTACATAATAGCCTCATACTGTTTCTTTCTTGCCACTGAATGGATTAATGCTAATTTTATCCCAGTGACAAAGAAACCCTTGGGCTGTGTTATCCCACAGCATGCCAAAGGAAGGCTGATTATAGACTACAAGAATAGGTGCTGAAATTTTTATTTTGTATAATCATGCTTATTAAGCAGCACCGGAGTTTTTTTAATGCACCAGGAATTAATTACCTAGTTGAAAGGGAAACCAAATGGGAAATCACATACAGTGAAATAAAACAAAACCTTTATCTTCACTACCGAATAGTAAATCCTTCTCATAAACAGTCAATACAACCATGTTTATTCTATGAAGGTATGACTATTTATGTCTTACTTTTATCAGAGCCCTCTCTACAGGCTATCATACGTATAGTATAATGGTGTTCTAAATTATTGCTCAGAAAAAGTTAAATTGTTTTAGTGTGCTAATTTTAAAATGTATGCATTATTGCAATAAATGCTTGCATAGAACAGATTTATTTCATCCTGATTTAAAGAATAAACACTAAATAGCACTTAACTATTCTTTGACAAAAAGCCATATACACAACCATTATAATATTACACTATCGGAGGAAAAATACAATGTATATATTATTTTAATACTCAAGCATATGTTTAAAACCTAATAAAATTAATCACTGAAAGAGATCCCTTCACCAGAACAAATCAACTGTAGATGGTCTAGCGTTTATGTCCATCATGTCTTCTTACATTATAATTAGCAAATCCATAATGATGTCTGTAATTGCTTAGCTCTCATGAAATTTCACTTGGCTGGAGTAATTATCGAGGAACATTTAATCATTCACATTTAAAATGTCTACTGTTACACTGGCAAATATAATCCTCACCCCATTCCTTAGGAACTCAGTCACAATTTTCAGCTTTCTGAACTTTTTTTTCTGACGTGAAATTTAAAAAATAATGTATTTAATGGGACTGATTTGTTTGTGTACTCATGAACACATAATTAAGATACAAGTAATTTGCCTGTATTGTTTAGGTCATGGGTACCCAGGAACACTTTATTTTTTTCTGAGATGCTACTGTCCTAAAGCACAGTTGTGCCTGCAATGATAGGGTGATATCTAAAAAAAAGACTCATTTAAATTGTCATAAAATGTATTCTCCCAAGTGTTTCAACATGTACCTTCATGGTGAAAGCATATGCTGAAGTGCTAGGGAGAATAAACTAAAGTTTTTACTTCTAGTGAACCTGTGTGTTTTTAAAAGTTTTTTTTTCATAACATGTTTAATAAATATGGATATGTAATATGCCTCATTGGAATGACATCCCTAATTTCCATACCATTATGCAGTCATTTGCATCACATGAATAATGAGCTATTTGTCTCATAGCTCGTAATCACTTATGCTGTCAATAAAAAGGCCAAAACATGCATGTTCACAGCTTAAGGGTGTTAGCTTTACTGGCCTGAATGTAGCCATAAGGACTTAAAAGTGGGTCATCATTACAGTAGGTTTAGGTATCACACAGTGAAAACTCTTGGCTAGGTTTTTCTTGCAGTTTTTACTGAATGGTTTCTCTGTGTGGCCTTTTACCCTTTGGTTTGGACCATTGCATAATCATACTACCCGGGTTTCTGAATCGGCCCCTCCCCACAAGTCATTCTCATTGTGCTATTTTCAATTATGTTATACACTGTTGCCGAATATCTTCACTATATGAATTGTTGTTTTTTAGTTAGATGACTTACACCCCTGTTTTGATACCTCTCAAAATACTCCTCAACCAATGCATCATTCACAAAGAACTTAAAATTTTCTAAATATTGGTCACTGCTGCAGTAGCCTTAGCTATATGGGTTATATCATAGGATCATAGGAAGTTACTATGCTAATGTCCCTAAGCCCCTTACAAGCCTAGCAAAGTTCTTACCCTTATTTCCATGATCAGCACCTATTGCCCCTGTCCAAGAGGGACACAGGTGGAACCCCCAGAGCGAATTTACGGTCACCCATTCAATCGTCCGGATTGCATTTAAAGACGGCAAATGAGGTGCTCTGTTTGACATGAAATGGAAGTCTGTTCCAAAGGTGTGGTAACCTCTGGAAGACAAATCTGTACCTCCAACAGGTTTTATTAATGTCACATACCAGGTTAAGGTCTTTAGAGCGAGTAACCTGTGTACCATTTGACTTTCGTATATGAAGCATTTCCAATAAAGCAGGGTCAGAGATCACTTTATATGCAAGGCAGAGATCACCTCTCAGTAGACTGTATGAAACAGAATAAAATGGCAGTGATTTCAGATAGTCCCTAAAGGAAAGATGGTGAAGACCTTGAATTTTCCTTGTGAGGAACCTTTGCGGTTTCTCCAATTGCTGCAGGTGCTTAGAAAGGTACATAAAAAAGGGGGGCATTGTACTAAATTATTGGCGTTGTGAAGGCTGCCAGCCTAGCTAGATAGAAGTTTGTAAATAATTCTATGCAGTTGTACATATTAATGTAATCCACAGGCTTGTTCTACAAATGTAAAGAGAACTATGTGTTATGATTAAACTATATGTTGTACTGAGCTTCAAAAATATAGCCACAGTGCTTTCTGCTGGAAGAAAGCTGATAAGTCAAGCATTGTATGACTGTATGATCTCAAGCTGGGAGACAGGATGTCTGGGCCTGGAAGTTCTTTCTATTGTCTTGATTTAAGAGATAATTACTAAGGTTTTACATGTATAATATCTTTTATTGCTGTGGCTTCCTGGCCAGGTGCAGCTTAGTAAGAAATGTAAATTTTGAGTTTCTGTGAGCCTGGGAGAATAAATCAGAACTGGTAAGAATGATGTAATCTAAAATGACTCAGCAGTACTGTGTTATCAATTTAAGACTTTCCCAGAGAGAAAGAGAAAGCATTTTGGATTTTGTCTGAACCTGAACACATCAACTCACCAGCACTCTGCCTTTGCTCTGTATGTAAGTAGGATCTTAGACTTTAGTATTTCTCTTAGGGATAGATAGAAATAGTAAGATCAGTCTAGCTGTTTTCTATATTTATGTCAGACTGTACTACAATATTATTTTAAAATTTTCCTGTGATCTCTGAACTCTGTAATGTCATTGTGTTGAAGCAATAAGTATTGTGTTGTGTTTTTATTATTTATTATTAAATATTTTTAAACCTTTGAACTGTGGCTATTTTGTGTAGAGATAATTTAAGCTCTAGAGTACTTGCATGTATTGGTGATACTGTACAAAGCCACTCCAATAGTCTTGCTGTTCATCACACTTACTAATTGGATAATAATATTGCACAGTAAAATTGAACATCCTTTGGCAAGGGCCTTATTAGTAGCTGATAAATAGTGGTTGGTGGCAGTATATCACTACCTTATAGCCTGGGCATAAAGGGGTTAATAGCTGGAGAACCTGTGCCAGCCTTCCCCAGGAGTGTCTGTGTGTTTGTATATAAATCATACTTTAAAGTGTATATGTGTGTGTGTGTGTGTGTGTGTGTGTGTGTGTGTGTGTGTGTGTGTGTGTGTGTTTGTGTGAGCTACTTGGGCAGGGACACGAAGCACTGGTTGGACATAGAGGGTGCAGGAGGTTTTAGCTTGACCACTAGGCTGAGATCTGGACCCTATAGCTGTGCCAGTGGGAAGTCTTATTGGGGATCTGGAGAGAAAGGGAGAAAACAGCCCCAGACTGACTGTGATCTCTGTGTGCTCTTAAGGGAAATTGTACTTTATTGTGTGCGTACTTGTTATCTTTCCCAATGTGCACCCCCCTCACTGGTGTTAAATTGTACTTTATTGTGTCTGTACTTGTTATAGTTCCCAATGTGCACCCCCCTCACTGGTGTTAAATTGTACTTTATTGTGTATGTACTTGTTATCGTTCCCAATGTGCACCCCCCTCACTGGTGTTAAATTGTACTTTATTGTGTGTGTACTTGTTATCTTTCCCAATGTGCACCCCCCTCACTGGTGTTAAATTGTACTTTATTGTGTGTGTACTTGTTATCTTTCCCAATGTGCACCCCCCTCACTGGTGTTAAATTGTACTTTATTGTGTGTGTACTTGTTATTGTTCCCAATGTGCACCCCCTGCACTGGTGTTAAATTGTACTTTATTGTGTGTGTACTTGTTATCGTTCCCAATGTGCACCCCCCTCACTGGTGTTAAATTGTACTTTATTGTGTGTGTACTTGTTATCGTTCCCAATGTGCACCCCCCTCACTGGTGTTAAATTGTACTTTATTGTGTGTGTACTTGTTATCCTTCCCAGTGTGCACCCCCCTCACTGGTGTTAAATTGTACTTTATTGTGTGTGTACTTGTTATCGTTCCCAGTGTGCACCCCCCTCACTGGTGTTAAATTGTACTTTATTGTGTGTGTACTTGTTATCGTTCCCAATGTGCACCCCCTCACTGGTGTTAAATTGTACTTTATTGTGTGTGTACTTGTTATCGCTCCCAATGTGCACCCCCCTCACTGGTGTTAAATTGTACTTTATTGTGTGTGTACTTGTTATCGTTCCCAATGTGCACCCCCCTCACTGGTGTTAAATTGTACTTTATTGTGTGTGTACTTGTTATCGTTCCCAATGTGCACCCCCCTCACTGGTGTTAAATTGTACTTTATTGTGTGTGTACTTGTTATCGTTCCCAATGTGCACCCCCCTCACTGGTGTTAAATTGTACTTTATTGTGTGTGTACTTGTTATCGTTCCCAATGTGCACCCCCCTCACTGGTGTTAAATTGTACTTTATTGTGTGTGTACTTGTTATTGTTCCCAATGTGCACCCCCCTCACTGGTGTTAAATTGTACTTTATTGTGTGTGTACTTGTTATCGTTCCCAATGTGCACCCCCCTCACTGGTGTTAAATTGTACTTTATTGTGTGTGTACTTGTTATCGGTCCCAATGTGCACCCCCCTCACTGGTGTTAAATTGTACTTTATTGTGTGTACTTGTTATCGTTCCCAATGTGCACCCCCCTCACTGGTGTTAAATTGTACTTTATTGTGTGTGTACTTGTTATTCCCAATGTGCACCCCCCTCACTGGTGTTAAATTGTACTTTATTGTGTGTGTACTTGTTATCGTTCCCAATGTGCACCCCCCTCACTGGTGTTAAATTGTACTTTATTGTGTGTGTACTTGTTATCGTTCCCAATGTGCACCCCCCTCACTGGTGTTAAATTGTACTTTATTGTGTGTGTACTTGTTATCGTTCCCAGTGTGCACCCCCCTCACTGGTGTTAAATTGTACTTTATTGTGTGTGTACTTGTTATCGTTCCCAATGTGCACCCCCCTCACTGGTGTTAAATTGTACTTTATTGTGTGTGTACTTGTTATCGTTCCCAATGTGCACCCCCCTCACTGGTGTTAAATTGTACTTTATTGTGTGTGTACTTGTTATCGTTCCCAATGTGCACCCCCCTCACTGGTGTTAAATTGTACTTTATTGTGTGTGTACTTGTTATCGTTCCCAATGTGCACCCCCCTCACTGGTGTTAAATTGTACTTTATTGTGTGTGTACTTGTTATCGTTCCCAATGTGCACCCCCCTCACTGGTGTTAAATTGTACTTTATTGTGTGTGTACTTGTTATCGTTCCCAATGTGCACCCCCCTCACTGGTGTTAAATTGTACTTTATTGTGTGTGTACTTGTTATCGTTCCCAATGTGCACCCCCCTCACTGGTGTTAAATTGTACTTTATTGTGTGTGTACTTGTTATCGTTCCCAATGTGCACCCCCCTCACTGGTGTTAAATTGTACTTTATTGTGTGTGTACTTGTTATCTTTCCCAATGTGCACCCCCCTCACTGGTGTTAAATTGTACTTTATTGTGTGTGTACTTGTTATCGTTCCCAATGTGCACCCCCTCACTGGTGTTAAATTGTACTTTATTGTGTGCGTACTTGTTATCGTTCCCAGTGTGCACCCCCCTCACTGATGTTAAATTGTACTTTATTGTGTGTGTACTTGTTATCATTCCCAATGTGCACCCCCCTCACTGGTGTTAAATTGTACTTTAGTTTGTGTGTACTTGTTATCATTCCCAATGTGCACCCCCTCACTGGTGTTAAATTGTTGTTTATTGTGTGTGTACTTGTTATCATTCCCAATGTGCACCCCCATCACTGGTGTTAAATTGTACTTTATTGTGTGTACTTGTTATCGTTCCCAATGTGCACCCCCCTCACTGGTGTTAAATTGTACTTTATTGTGTGTGTATTTGTTATCGTTCCCAATGTGCACCCCCCTCACTGGTGTTAAATTGCACTTTATTGTGTGTGTGCTTGTTATCGTTCCCAATGTGCACCCCCCTCACTGGTGTTAAATTGTACTTTATTGTGTGTGTACTTGTTATCATTCCCAATGTGCACACTCCTCACTGGTGTTAAATTGTACTTTATTGTGTGTGCACTTATTATCGTTCCCAATGTGCATCCCCCTCACTGGTGTTAAATTGTACTTTATTGTGTGTGTACTTATTATCGTTCCCAATGTGCATCCCCCTCACTGGTGTTAAATTGTACTTTATTGTGTGTGTACTTGTTATCGTTCCCAATGTGCACCCCCCTCACTGGTGTTAAATTGTACTTTATTGTGTGTGTACTTGTTATCGCTCCCAATGTGCACCCCTCTCACTGGAGTTAAATTGTACTTTATTGTGTGTGTACTTGTTATCGTTCCCAATGTGCACCCCCCTCACTGGTGTTAAATTGTACTTTATTGTGTGTGTACTTGTTATCGTTCCCAATGTGCACCCCCCTCACTGGTGTTAAATTGTACTTTATTGTGTGTGTACTTGTTATCGTTCCCAATGTGCACCCCCCTCACTGGTGTTAAATTGTACTTTATTGTGTGTGTACTTGTTATCGTTCCCAATGTGCACCCCCCTCACTGGTGTTAAATTGTACTTTATTGTGTGTGTACTTGTTATCGTTCCCAATGTGCACCCCCCTCACTGGTGTTAAATTGTACTTTATTGTGTGTGTACTTGTTATCATTCCCAATGTGCACCCCCCTCACTGGTGTTAAATTGTACTTTATTGTGTGTACTTGTTATCGTTCCCAATGTGCACCCCCCTCACTGGTGTTAAATTGTACTTTATTGTGTGTGTACTTGTTATCGTTCCCAATGTGCACCCCTCACTGGTGTTAAATTGTACTTTATTGTGTGTGTACTTGTTATCGTTCCCAATGTGCACCCCCCTCACTGGTGTTAAATTGTACTTTATTGTGTGTGTACTTGTTATCGTTCCCAATGTGCACCCCCCTCACTGGTGTTAAATTGTACTTTATTGTGTGTGTACTTGTTATCGTTCCCAATGTGCACCCCCCTCACTGGTGTTAAATTGTACTTTATTGTATCTGTACTTGTTATCATTCCCAATGTGCACCCCCCTCACTGGTGTTAAATTGTACTTTATTGTGTGTGTGCTTGTTATCGTTCCCAATGTGCACCCCCCTCACTGGTGTTAAATTGTACTTTATTGTGTGTGTACTTGTTATCGTTCCCAATGTGCACCCCCCTCACTGGTGTTAAATTGTACTTTATTGTGTGTGTACTTGTTATCGTTCCCAATGTGCACCCCCGTCACTGGTGCTAGTGGTGAGGATTGAGGTTCCTTGATTACTGGGCCAGTGCACAGGCTTCACAGGCCTGATGAGGGAAGAGTACAGAAAGTAATAACTTCTTTTTTTCTGGAGGCAATGTCCTTACATATGAGATGAGCAATATAAAATGCCTTTCTTACCACTGTGGAGACATGGTGGTCAAAGGTAAGGTTGCTATCAACCTGTGTGCCCAGGCCTCTTACCACTGAGTGCATATTTAAGGTATTGCTATTGATGTGGGAGTTAGCAGGAACATTGCTTTTATTGAAAGGAATTACAATACATTTTCTGCATTGAGTTTAAGGCCATGACTTTGGCACCAGTCATTTGTTTGTGTAAGACCCTCTTGTAGGATGTTGACATCATTTGGAGATTCTATGACCGCTGTCAGTTTGCAGTCATCAGCAAACTTTGTCAGCCACAGACCTTTAGTTTTTGCTTCTACTTTGGAGAACTATATTCCAAACAGGAGAGGTCCCAGGACTGATCCCTGTGGAACACCATTCATTACAGGTCTGCTGTTGGAGGTGGATTCCCCTATTTTGTCTATATAACTTCTGTCAGTGAGCCAGTTAGCGACCCATCTAATGATATAAGGGTTGATGCCTAGTTGGGTGAGTTTGTCAATGATGCCTGAGTGGGGAATAGTGCCAAATGCCTTGACTAAGTCCAGGCAGGATGTAAGCACAGATTTCCCCTCATCCAGGGCCTTGGTGACTGTTTAGAAGAAGTCCACTAGGTTTAACAGGCATGATCTCCCTTTGACAAATCCAAACTGAATAGGGTCAAGTGTTTGGAAATTATCTATATCTTTGTTGATAAGGTCCATGATGATTCGCTCCATGGCCTTGCAGATCAGGCTGGTCAGACTAATAGGTCTATAGTTCCTCGGGTCAGTGGAAGCGCCACCTTTGTGCAAGGGAATAACAGTGGCTGTTTTCCATTCAGCTGGTACTAAGCCGTTGCTTAGACTATGATTGAAAAGAGTACCCAATGGTGTTGCTAATTCATGCTGGAGTCCATGTAGTATGCAGCCTGGTATGTTGTCAGGTCCCATAGATGCTGTGTATTTGGCCTTAGAGAGGGCATTTATGATGTGCTCTTTAGAGAGACAAGGTAGGGGACAGGTTGTAGGGATGTCATGGGCTATGTGTGGTGGGGACAGGGGAGTGAAGTTTTCACAGAACCTATTGGCCAACAGGTTAGCTTTGTCCACAGGCTCAGTATATGTGGTATCATTAACTACCAGTTCTGCACAAATTTGAGCCTTTCCTAATAGGTTACCAATGTAGTTATTGAATGCCTTGTGGTTGTCCTTTGTTGAGGAAGCTGATTTGGACTCATAGTTTGCTTTGGAGGACTTCAAAAGAAGTTTTATTTGCTTGTTTAAGCTGAGGAGGGAGTGTTTCTACTTTAGCAGGGCTCGTTCCCTCTTACTCGTAGACAGCGATTTCTTCCTCTTATTGTAAAGCCTGTTAATGGCAGTTGTCCACCAGGCAGGTTTGCTCTTCCTTGTGGAGATTGTTTTGGTCCTATCAGGTACGGCCGAGTCAGTGCAGTTATACAGGTGTTTGTATAAAGCTTTGTTGTAAAGCTCAGCATAATTGCCAGTTCCATCTGAGGGGGGAGATGCAGTGAAGCTATTTACCATCCCATACGAGATTATAATCTGCTTTGGAGAAGTTTTTTAGTTTAGTTGCTGCTGGGGTGGAGTTAGGTGTTTTAGTTACTTTGAATGAGACTGATTTGTGGTCAGATCTCATCAGGGAGAACCTGACAGTGGGGGTGCTACAGTGGTCCTCCATATTGGTGAGCACCAGATTCAGGATATTGGCACCCCTTGTGGGGGTGTCACCCAGCTGGTCCAGGGCATTGGAATTAATGAATTTGAGAAACCTTTGGGCAAATGAGTTTGAGAACGAATAATTTACCCAGTCAATAGATGGGTAGTTAAAGTCGCCCAAAACCATGGTGTTTGGATGTATCTTAATAGACTCAAGTAGATCCAAATAGGTAGAGTGGGTGTCCTGATTCATGGGGGGGTCTTGTAGCTGGCAATGACTTGAATAGGTGATCTATCAACAGTTAATTGTACCTGAAGTGTCCCCAGGGAGTCATACTGTTTAACCAATCTTGAGGTGTATTTATCTTTAATGAATATTGATATACCGCCTCCTTTAGTTTTCACACCTTCAGTGTGACCATGCCAATATATAATGTCTAGCCAGCTTACAAAGCTTCAGGACATCTTCCACTCCCCCAAACTGCCAAGCAGCTCTATCTGACATGCCTAAAAGACAAGTTTGGGCAAGAAGCCCTTCAGAGCTTCACTGCCGCCAAAGAGTGCACTCCTCTGAAGGTTTTGAGGATGGATGGTTGGCTTGTGCTTTCCTTAGTGGGGTAGATAAGTTCCCTTTTGGTGGGACAACCTTCCATTTTCTTATCTTTTACTGATGTTTTATTACTTTCCTCTTCAGGAAAGTTATTTTAAAGCTAGAAGTGTTGTATTGTAATGGAGTGTCTTGAGACTATAACATACTTTTAAAAGGAGCGCTCATTGTTTTTGAAAGTTTAAATGTATTGCTCTGATGTTGCTCATTTTCATTCATTCCTCAACGAATAGGATCAGATCCGATCCGTGGATCCAATTTGGCCATTTTACAAGCTAGTGGCCACCAACAAACTCTTGAGTTCCTTCCCTACCCATGATGCACCACTCCTAATACCCCTCAGATCTTGTTTGCCACTTTTGTGTTTAGACATGGTTGCCTACAGCTCTTGAGTTTTCAATGAGAGATCAATTTTCCATTTTTCTTCTCTAAAAGCCTTTACAAATAACTATTCCTTTAATCTTCATTTTTCATTTTAAAGGGTTTCTTCCGTTATCTTTCTTAAATTTTGAGTGTAAATATTTTTCTACTATCATGGTGGGCCTATCGCCTTCCCTTTTACTCTTCTTTACACATAGTGTCATTTCTGTCATTACCATTGTTGGTATTCTCTCTTGGCTACAAGTCTTTTTCTTGTAGTTCTTAAATACCATTGCTGGTATTTTTTTTCTTTTCATATTTTCCTTTTTGCCTATTTTTTAAAAAAGGTTTACTTTAACTTCTTGCTCTCTTAACTAGGAAAATGTCTGTGAAGGGTCCAGCAGGTTTTAAAACTGTGACAAGTGTGGGCACAAGTTGCCTTTGTCTGATGCCCACCATCTTTGTGTGTACCATTTAGGACCAGAACACTTACAAGACTGCAATATTTGTTGTGGGTTCAAATCCCGAGCTTTAGTAGACAGGAAAAATAAGCTGATTTTAAAGGGATTACTGTCATCTTCCGTTTCTGAAACCATTGCTGGGGTTCAGTTCCACAAACATAAATCTAAAGACCCATCAAAAAGGTAAAGAGGTCCAGGTCCTTAGATTCTCCAACTTCTACCTCTTCTGAACCAAGAAAAAAGAAAGAAAAACTGGATCTAAAGCTACATCTGATCCAACCATCATCAGATTGACTACACATATTTCGGATCCTACATCTTTGGATCTGACCAAACATATTTTTGATCCTATATCTTCAGATTCAAAGCCCTTACCAAGAACTGCGTATTCACCAAGTATGGATTTGGTTCCTTCCAGGGTGCCCTCTCCCTTATTTGAGAGGAACTCAGAGTCACCATTTCTGGCACCTCTCGTTCCTACAGGAGTCTCATGGAAGCAGATGTGGAGAGGATGATGGGGAAATCTTTCACAGAGCAAATTCAGAATGGAGTTCTCACAGTTCCCACCCCTTCAGGTCAAGAAGTCCATCCAGTTACCACTTCACCAATAGCAGCTCCTTCTCAAATTCAACCTGTGGTTTTAGAGCCCTCAGATCAGAGCTTTCTGGGTCCATCTGATTCAGATCCTAAAAGAACATCCTTGGAGCTGGATGACTCTCAGAGGCGAAGCTTCTCCGTCAGATCTCAGAGCATGGGGTTGACTTCAAGGTTTTCGGAGCCATCTCTACTTCTCGGAGCTTTGGCACTAGATAGTTTGGCTCTGGCTACTGCCTCAGGTGGATTGCTCTTGGGGGGAAGGGAGGTGATGAGCCAGAAACTTGCTTTCTTGGCTCCATCGGCTTACTTCTCTCTGGAGAGGTCTGTGTTTGAGGTAGTGAAGAGAGTGTTCTCTGCTACAGCAGGTCAGACGGGTCCTTCCCCCTCAGATCCACCCTCTACTTCTCAGATGACTTTGCACCGTGATCCTCAACATTCTACCCCACAGGGACAGCCAGCTCATAACTTCCAGTTTACCCAGCAGGATATTTTTATCTCTTCTGATACTTTTCTGCACCACCCCACTGAAGAAGTCCTTAGGAAGAGAAAGTGTAAAAGAAGGCACTTGGACTCTGCTTAGGAGTCAGTCACTGAGGATACTGCTTTTTATGAAGGGGAGGGGTCCCCAACATCACCACCTGACAATGTCTCATTTGGAGACATTCTTGAGATCCTAAAGCAAAAGGGGGGGGGGCTGGTCTTCACAAAACCCTTCTCCTGAGGAATCAGTATTTCTGGAAACATTTGGTACTGATCCATCTACCTCCTGGGTTACTCCTCCAGCTGATTAACTTATTGATTTGTTCTCCAAGCAGGCGTGGAAGGAACCTGATATGATTGAGCCAATCCCCAAGAGACCAGACCAGATTTTGGCTCCACCAGTATTCTGGGAATATTAGAGTAAAGCGGTTCCAGTAGATGTCATGGTTGTGGTGGTGGCTACAAAAAAGGAACTCGCTGAACAGAGTTCCACTGTCCATCCTCCTAATACAGTCAAGGGTGACAGACAGAGTTGGGAAGTGTGTTTATGCTTCAGTGATGTTTGCACTTAGATCACTGAACTATTTAGCACATTTTACTAGGCTAATAAAGAGATTTGATTAAAGAATTATCCAAATCTCTTTCTGGAACTAGAACTGCTGAGGCTCAATCTTCATTAGTCTCTCAGTTGGCTCCCTACAGGCTATAGCCAGTTTGTCCATGAGGGTTATCTCACATGCTACAGATGGCACCTCAAGGGCTGCAGGTTCAGGGGTTTCCATCAGGAGGCATATCTGGATGTGCCTGTGTGATTATGTGGAGCACTTCAAGTCATTGTTCATCAATGTTACCTTTGACAGCACTTTTTTTGTTTGGTCCCACAGTAAAAGACACACTCTCCGGGTGTGGGAAAGATGGAAAGATCCTCTATGCAGTGGGCATGCATTTTTGACCCCTCAAAGGACCTGTTCCAGGAATCAAAGGGGAGATCAAAAATGTGGTTCAGAAAATCTCAGGGTCCTTTACAGGACATATCTGAAGTTAGTTCCCACAGAGGCAGAGGGAAGAGCAATAATGAAAGATGATGCCTCAGTGGTAGAGGAGGCCCGGAAAACTAGGGGGTCTAGAGATTCCTTTTCTGACAGACCATTTCAGCACTCCTGAATGGAGGCCGAATTGCCAACCTCTGGAGGCAGTTGGGAGTCACTTATCTCTGCACCAGAGAGCCTGGCTAATTATTACAAAAGACAGTTGGGTGCAGAGAATTGTTTCCAGAGGTTATATAATTCCCTTTTCCCTACCTCCTCCATTGTCCAGAAAAAATCCAGATGTTTCACCCAATCAGATAAAAGCAGCAGCACTAGAAATCCAAAAGCTGCTAGAAAAAAAGTCATCTAGGAGGTCCCACCAGATCAGATAGAATCCTGAACTTACTCAAGATTCTTTTTAGTGCCAAAGAAAACAGTGGACTATAGACCAGTTTTGGATCTCAGTGTATTGAACAAGTTGGTTCGACACACAAAGTTCCATATGGTTATGGTTCAGTCCATTCTGCCCTTTCTAGGCAAGGATGACTGGATGTGCTCGATAGATCATCAGGATGCTTACCATCACATAAAGATGAACAGATGATCCAGAAGGTACTTACACATCCAGCTAGGAGCCAGTCATTATCAGTTTAGAGCAGTACCCTTTGGCCTCACAAAGCCCTCATGGTGTTCATCAAGTGCTTGGTAGTGGTTGCATCTCACCTAGGACTGCAAGGATTCTGGGTGATTCCATATTTAGATGACTGGCTCATTACTGGCCCGACCAGGCATTGACTGATAGGAGCTCAGGATCAGGTGTAACAGACCTGTTCACATCTTGGAATAACCATAAATTACATCAAGTCTCATCTGCAACCATCCCAGACATTAGAATTCACATGAGTAGTGTTCACAGTATCTATGGTAGTTTCTCTTCCACTATTGAGAGTGCAAACAATGAGGAAAATAATTTACAGTGCCAGAATTTCAGCTCGACTGATTCTGCAAACCCTGGGATCAATGTCAGCGACAATAATTGTAGTTCCTTTAGCGAGATTCCACATGAGAATTCATCAATAGATGCTAGCAACACAATGGTCAATGCTTTCATGTCCATGTCTGCAAAGATAAGAATAGCCCAGGTATGCAGACAATACCTGTCATGGTGGATGCAGTCAGAACAGCTGTTACAAGGTCGTCCTTTCATCCTCCCTCAGTCCAAGGCCATAATGACCACAAATGGATGCTTTCCAGATTGGGGGGGGCACTTCCTGGGGAAAACTGTCCAAGGCACTTGGTCGGCTGTAGAGGCCAACCTGTATATCAATGTTCTGGAGATGAGAGTGGTGCTCTTAGCATTGCAGGCATTCCAGGACTCTCTTTCTCTTGGGACAGTTGCAATCCAGACAGACAACATTTCAGTAGTCTGGTGCATCAACAAGCAAGAGGGAACCAGATATTATCCCATGTGTTTCCCTCAGAGTGTTACAATGGGCGATATCTTCCAACCACTTTTTACTAGCAATGCATATTCCAGGTAAGTCCAGTGTGATAGCAGACAAACTGAGCAGGTCCATTTTACTACCTCACAAGTGGTCTCTCAACAGTAAAGTGATGGAAATGATTTTCAGTTGGTGGGGTCAGCCTTGCTGCAATCTTTTTGCATCTCCCCTAAACAAATGCAGCAGCTTCGTTGCCGTGATTCCCTCCACCAAGGAAGTCACTGAGGGATGCTCTGCTCCACAATTGTCCCCCCAGGGTTTCTGTATGCTTATCCTCCAACTCCCCTAACTCACAAATTCCTTCAGAAAGCAGCCCAGTTGAAGAGTGAAGTAATTCTCATTGCACCTAACTGACCTCGGCAGATTTGGTTCCCCTTCCTTTGGCCTCATCTACTATACCCACCTTGGATTCTGGATCCAGTTCCAGACCACCTGTCTCACAACCATTCCAGATGTTAGAATTCATAGGAACAGTGTTCAACACAGTATCTATGGTAGCTTCTCAGCAGATTTGGTTCATCCGGATATCTCAAATCTCAAACTAACATCTTGGTTTCTCCAATTCCTTTAATTGCCAGGCATTCAATGCTTTCTTCCCCTGTTTGTTCCATACGTTTATCTTCCCACAGACATTCCACTAGGAAACTCTACAGGAGTAAATGGAGAAGGTTTGTTTATTGGGCAGAACAGTGTCAGATAGACCCCTTTACAACCCCAATTCATTCTGTTCTATAATTTTTAGTGAAATTTGTTAATGACGGTGCCAGTTCATCAGCTATTAATAAAGTTCAACTCGCAGCAATCTCTAACTTTCATGTGGGATTTCAAAGTTCTTCCCTGGCTTCCTCTAAACTGTGCAAAACATTTTTGAAAGGTACACTTTTGCAAAGACCCCCGTAAAAAGACCCACTGCCACCATGGGATTTAAATTTGGTACTGCAGGCCTTAGACAAATGTTATCGTAAATTTTTTACCTGGAAAACTGTATTTTTAGCAGCAATTACATCTCTAGCAGAACTTAAGAACTTCAAAAGCTATCTTCCAAGTTCCCATATTTGCTTTTTCATAAGGATAGGGTCACGTGGGTCTATATTATATAAGCGAACGCACTAAATTGCGAACACTATATAATCGACCCACTAATACCAAAAAACAAAATCTCGAACAAACAGATCAGTGACTTTTTTCCGAGGGAAAAAAAATTGCTGATCCATTAAAAAACAAAACAAACAAAAAACCCACAAAATAATGTGGGGGGCTTTGCCCCCCACCCCCCTGATGTGGGGGGTTGTGTCCCCCACCCCCCCTAATTAAATATACCAACTCCGAGATCACACCACAGTGGAGGAAATGGCAAAGTCCCGAAAACCGCGCAGTTATTTTTTTTCCCTAGGAAGAAAATCGTTGTTCCATGCTTTTGGGATTTTGTCATTTGGGGTAAGTAGGTTCAGTTAAGCAGCATTCGCAATTTATTGCGTTCGCTGACTTAATAGGGACCTGGTCACGTTACATACCAATGCTTCCTTCCTTCCTAAGGTGGTGTCAGAATCCAACATTAACCAATCCATTAACTTGCAAGTATTTTTCCCACAATATATAAATAAAGGGGAATATTTGCTGCACATACTGGATGTTCATAGACAATTACATTTCTACCCATACGGGACAAAGAGATTAGAAAGACGAAGAAGTTATTTGTTTCCTTTGTACATAATAAATTGGGCAAATCGGTTACAAAGGTAACTCTAGCTAGATGGCTGACAAATTGCAGCTCCTTAATCTATAACAAATTGAATCTCCCTTTACCAAAACTATTAAATGCCCCTTCATAGGTTCATAGGTTCATAGGTAGGTACTAATCTATCGGCCCTGGGGCCTATACAAGCCCAGCCAAAAAGGTACCCTGGCTTTTGCCATCCAAGAAAATTATTTTCCTGTGCCTCTGTTGAGCAGAGCCACAGAGGTGATCCCCGGGGTGAATTTCTTATTTCCCATCCAGTCATCAAGATTTTTCTTTGAAGAGTGCAAATGAGAAGCTTTGTTTGATATAGATAGGTAGTTTATTTCAGAGTATGGGAAGTCTCTGGGACAGGAATCTATCCCTCCAGCATGTTCTGTTTATTGTGATGACAAGGTTTAGGTCCCTAGATCGTGTAGCTCGGAGGGATTGGGATTTCTTTAAGTGGAGCATATCCAACAGCTCTGGGTTTGACATAGCTTTGTATGTTAGGCAGAGATCACCTCTGAGTAGGCGATATGCAGTGGAGTAAAGCTGGAGTTTTTTGAGACGGTCTGCGTAGGGCATCTGTTTGAGGCCGGTAATCCACTTTGTGATGTATTTCTGCGGCCTTTCCAGTTGTTGTAGGTGTCTTGTGAGGTACATACCAAAAGGGGCGTTGTACTCTATAATGGGTCTAATGAGTGATGAGTGGAGGGGAACAATGACCTCTTTTTTTCTGGATGAGAAACCTTTTGTGATGAGGTGTGCCATGTAGAAGGATTTCCTGACTACTGTGGCGATGTGATTATCAAAGGAGAGACTACTGTCCACCTGTGTCCCAAGGTCTCTTATCACACTTTCGGTGTTAAGTATACTACTGCCTATGTTGTAGTTCATGGGTACAGAGTTTTTGCTAAAGGGGATGACAATGCACTTTTTAGCATTGAGCTTGAGGCCATGGCTTTGACACCAGGCCCTTTTTTAGGATGCCCACATCGTTAGGAGTTTCGATTATGGCTCCTAGTTTGCAGTCACCTGCAAACTTCTTTAGCCAAAGACCTTCTGTGTTAGCCTGTACTTCAGAGAAGTAGATACCAAACAGGACTGAACCCTGTGGTACTCCACTTGTCACTGGTCTGAAGTCGGATTTGGAGTCTGCTACTTTCACAGTGTGGGTTCTGTCAGTGAGCCAGTTGGCAACCCATCTTGTGACATAGGGATTTATACCTAGTTTAGTGAGTTTATCTATAATTCCAGAGTGGGGGAATGGTATCAAAAGCCTTGGAAAGATCTAGATAGGCTGTGTGAACCACCTTACCCTTGTCTACAGCTTTGGTGACTGCTTCAAAGAAGTCTATCAGGTTTAGGAGACATGATCTGCCTTTTACAAACTCGAACTGGGTGGGATCCAGATTTTGGAGATTACCAATGTCTTTGTTTATAAGTTCCATGATGATACTTTCCATGGCCTTGAAGACCACGCTCGTCAGGCTAATGGGGCAGTAGTTCCCGGGGTCCATGGTGGCTCCCCCTTGTGGAGTGGGATAACCATTGCTGTGCGCCATTCAGCAGCCACAAAACCTGAGGTGAGGCTATGAATGAACATGGTACTTAGGTGGGGTGCCAGTTCGTTCTGTAGTTCATGTAGAACGCAGCCTGGGATGTTGTCTGGTCCCATGGATGCTGTGTTCTTGGCTTTGGAGAGTGTGTTTTTTACCTATGCAGCTGTGATTACAGGAACTTTGCATTCTTCCGGTATAGAGATGGGCTCTTTAGAGGGTGAAAGGGGGGTAAAGTTAGCACTGAACCTATCTGCCAGGATGTTGGCAATATCAGTTGGGTCTGTATATTTAGTGCCATTGTGCTGTAACTCAGAGCAGATCTGAGTGTTGCCATTGAGATTCTTGACATAGCTATAGAATGCTTTGTGGTTGTCTTTAGAATCAATGGCAATTTTGTTTTCGTAACTAGCTTTGGAGGATTTTATCAGGGATCGCAGCTTCTTACTGAGGCTGACCAGGGAGCTCCTCCACTCATGGAATTTTACTCTCTTTTGCAACAGTTTCTTCCTTCTGTTGTATAGTTTGTTTATGGCAGGGGACCACCAGATTGGCTTTCTTTTTTTGGAGGATAGCATCTTGGTTCTGTTTGGGATAGCACAATCCATGCACTCATGTAAGTGCTTATAAAGTGCAATTGTGTATAATTCAGTAGTCGTAATTGTATTGTCCATCTGCATGGGTGTCATGAAGTTCACCACTTCTGTCTTAAGAAGCATGAAGTTGGCTTTGGAGAAAATTTTTGCCATGGTTTCCTTAATGGGGGGGGGGGGTCCCATTCATCCCAATCTATGGGAACTTCTGCTGTATTCCAGTCTAGAGCTTCTATGGACGATATATGTGTGACCACAACTTGGTAAAATCCTCATACTTTTATCACTCGTGACAAACTACAGTTAGTCTCGAGGGGAAGAGCAGCCTTTGGCTCAACCATACTCAGGACTCTCCTTCCTTAGAGCCCACCCAGGAATTTAGCTAGCTGGGGACTCTGTCCCATTAGTTGAGGAATGAATGAAAATGGACAACATTGGATAAAGAAGTTCTGTGCTCACCATAACGTTCCATCTGTGTTGTCCATTTTCATTCTTCCTCAACAACCCACCATTCACCCCCACCTATTTTTCATAACTGACTTCTGGAGGAATTGAGGTACTTCCGGACACTTGTGTCCTTTGTATTGAACTCCAGTTTTGGTATTTCTTTTATAGGCTTCCTGTTAAGCTGCAAACAAGATCTGATGGATGTTAGGGGTGGTGTATTATGGGTAGGGAAGTAGCTTGAGAGTTTGTTGGTGGCAATGAGCTAGAAAAAGCTGCCAAGTTGGATACAATCATATCAGTTGAGGAAGAATGAAAATGGACAGCACAGACGGAACGTTATGGGAAGTACATAACTTCTTTTTATCTAACTGATAAACTATTTTCTATGGAGAAATTGTGTTTATTTTAAGGTTGTGGAGCTGCCATAGTGTTTGAAAGTGATGTTTACTGTGTTTTTTCTGTACAAAAAGTAATCTTTGTGGACTGCAATTCTACTGGCATTGTTGCTTGTTTTCCCCAGAATGGAGGAACCATTTTTGGCTTGACCATGGAGCAGATTGTCAGTCCTTCTTTCAGCCGCAAAAAGAAAAAGTTAAGCAAATAGCCTTTGCCACCATAGCAGGCTAGCAATTTGCCTCAACTGCAGGTGGGTGACTCTGCTGTGGCTATTTGTTGTACTTCAGACCAGTCATCTGTTACTTGGATCCATCTTTTGTAGCACCAGCAATCACTATGGACCGGGGGTTAGCCACATCCTCTGTGGCTGCTGAGGTCCCCTCAGTAAGCAAAGGAAACCACTCTTGTCAGTCATGGGAGAGGGAACAGGGAGGGTTTCCCTGTTCTGTCAGAATGCAGTGCCCATTCCTGGGGAACCTGTGGCTGCCATTAGTAAAACGGTTGGCTCCATGTTTCCTGTCAAAAAGAAACAGAAAATCAAGCATGTATCTAGTCCTCCCCAAATGTCTTTGGATAGGAGTAGTTTACTGAGACTGGCTCAGAATTTGATTCAGGCTATTCCTCCTTCTGGTAGTGTGGCTTCCAGTAAAAGAAAGAGGGTTGTCTCCTTTCCTGAAGACATTCAAGATTATAAATCTGAACAGGAAGATACAGGGATAGATTTTTGTCCTCAAATTTTTGATTCAGACTCAATGAAGAGCTCACTTTCTTATTCTCCCTGTGGGAGTTTCTCTTTCTCTGAGACTATTGATCTATTGATAGAATGTCTCAGTGTTTTCAGTGGGAGAACACCAAGGTTTCTCAGTTCCTCAAAAATGCTATGAGTTATTACAGAAGGATTTTCCAGAAGCTATGGTCATTCCTCATGTCCTATCTGCTTTAGAGGATGTGTGTCATGCTGCCTGTAATTTTCCTGATAGTCAGCCAGCTGTCACTAAAAAAGCAGATAGGATTTATAAAGTTCCTCAGTCTTTTAAATTTTATACACTATTTCCAAACTTGATCCAACAGCTATAGCTTTAGCTGATTCCTCTACTGCTAAGCACTCAGTTAATTCCAATCCTACTCTTTCTAATAAAGATGGGAAAATTATTGAAAAGTATTGGAAAAAATGTATACTTGTGCAACTATGAATTTCAGAATTAAATTGCCAGGCTGATATGTTAACTTTTATTCTGACCTATTTTGAAAGTATGAGGAATGCTTTATCTGCAGTTTCTTCTTGTGAAGAAAAATATGCTTTAAATAACATAGTTTCTTATATTGCACTCATATTGTAAGGAGGGATATACAGTATCTGGAGATAAATATAGGAATAAAAATAAAAATGCATAACTTATATTATGCTCACTATTTGCAATGTGTGTATGACTCTGTTGATACTTCTTGCAGGACTATGGCCACTGATATGGTTTTAATGGGGTTTGTTTGGCTGCATTCTCAGAACCTTCCAGATGATGTTAAAAATGAGATTTTAAATTCTCCATTGGATAGAAATTTACTGTTTGGCCCCCTCTTCTGCAGAGGTGGTCAAAAAGTGTGATGAAAAGGACATGCTGAGCCAGGGAATCTGTAAGATTTTTTACCCCTCTTTTTCCAAAATGTCCAAGTGTTTTTCTTTCTGCTCATCCAATTTTGGCAAAAAATATAATAAACAATCTCACCAGAATTCAGGTAAAAAAAATGTGTAAGATGAAGTGGAAAGGATCTTCCAAAAAGAAATCTCAAACCTCCCCAAATCAAGAACAGTCCAACAAGTCTGAATGACAATTCAAGAGGCTTTATGATCCCATCCAACCCTGGCCTTTCTATTCCAGAAAGTCTGAATTTAAATGTATCTATTTGGCAGCATATTGTTTTAGACAAATAGGTTCTGGAAATCATTCATCAGGGTTACAGATGGCAGTGAGATAAAATTCCACCTTTCCAGGGGGTCATTCCTCATCCTGCAGATTAGACTGTTTTGTTTCCTCCTGTTCTTCATCACATGCTGTCCCAAGGAGTGATAGAACCAGTTCCTTCTTCCCAAGTGGGGAAGGGGTTTTATTCAATGATGTTCCTAGTCCCAAAGAAAGAAAATGCTTGGATGCCACAGAAGATTACTAGGCTAATGGCCCTGGGGCCCTTACAAGCCTAACCAAGAGTTAAAAGACACCGCAGTCAGCACCTGTCACCCCTGTCAGTGAGGGACACAGGTGGAATCCCTGGACAAATTTGTGGTTTCCCATCCTCTCATCAAGATTGCGCTTGAAGAGGGTCAGTGAGGCACTCTGTTTGATGTGCATGAGAAGTCTGTTCCAGCAACGGGACAGCCTCTGGGAGACTAACCTGTTTCTTAAGCAGGTTTTGTTGATGGGAGCTTGGCATAATGGTTAAGGTGTACACCTTACAAACACAAGGCCAGTTCCGGATCGTTCTTTCCTAAGCCTGTTTGTGATAGTGCCAAAATTCAAAATGGTGTCACTTCACAACCTATTGCCTCTTCTTTCTCTTTCACGTTTCCTGGTAACACGAGACTTAAAAGATGCTTATCACCACATTCCTATTCATCCAGACTTCAGACATTTCTTAAGAGTTTGTGTGTCTGGATCACATTATCAGTTTTCTGTCTTATCCTTTGGACTATTCACTGCACCAAGAGTGTTCACAGAGTGTCTACCTCCAGTTATGGCTCATTGCAGGCTATAGGGTGTTCACATTTTTCCATATTTAGACAAGTTGCTTATGTTTGCAGAGTCTTTTTCAAAATGTCAGGAATCTCCCTCTTGGGTGAGAGATCTCTTGCACAAGCTGTGATTCCAAGCAGAACATTCAAATGTCTTTCTTGACTTCCTCACACAGGATTGTGTTCCTGGGATGTCAACTAGACACCGCATTTCAAAGATATTTTCTTCCGCAGAATAAAATAGATCTTTATTTAGATCTATTTCTATGGTTTTCCACTCAGACTTTAGTCACTGTGTGGGAATACCTCAGGATTTTGGGTCTCATGGCATCTGTGATTCTCATGGTATTACTGGCAAGACCCGTGGTATCTGAAATCTGTTTGGTCCCGTCATCAACACACTTTATCTTTTTAGATCCCATTATTGTTTTTTTTTCAGAAGAGAAGTCACTTTAAATCAAGGTCTCTCCTTCTCCTTCCCTGCTCCAAAGCAGTCATACTTCACAGATGCTTCAGACTTTGATTGGGAAGCAGTTTCAGGAGAGATAAAAAGTGCAGGGGGGTGTGGGACACTAAGGGGGGTGTGGGACACCAAGGACAGACACAAGCACATAAATGTCAAGGACATGCTTGCCTTGATGAAGGCACTCAATTCTCTGAGACATCTTTGGTCCCTGGGACCTTTTTAAATGGTTGCAGACAATACCACAATGATGTGGTGCATCCACAAGCAATGGGAACCAGGTTGTATCCCCTTTGCAGACTAGCCATGTTGGCTTAGGATATATCTTCATGGCACAATCTGAGTCTATAAGCATCCTGCATTCTGTCAGAGCAAAACTGTGTGGCAGACAAACTGCGCAGGACCAAGGCAGATCCTCATGAATGGAAAGTAGATGTGGGGGTCTTTCAAGATTTTATTCATCTGTGGGGAGTTCCTCACATAGACCTCTTTGCCTCATTTTGGAGCAATAAACTGGAACAATCCTGTTCCAGGACTCCATGCAAGAAGGCCTAAAACACATATGTCTTTCCTTTTCTTTGGACAGGAATGTTACTGTATGCCTTTCCACCCTTTCCACTAACATCCAGGATACTTCTGAAGATTCAGACGGAATCCCCCAAGATCATTGTGGGGACTTCCTTCTGGCCCTGGTAACCATGGTTCGCCCTTCTTTTGGAAGTGACCAGGGAGAGTTATCACAAGCTTCCTCACAGAATGGATCACACACCACTTCTAAGGATAACAGTCAAAAGCAGCAGTTTCATTGGCTAAACAAAGTATTCTTAGTGGGGTAGACCTATTATTACCATAAAAGATCTGTTTATCCTGTCACTAAAACAAAATGGAATTTAACAGCCATTTGTACATGATGCCAATTACAAGAAAATACACACTAAAAATAAGTTTATAGTACTGCCATTTGTGGACTATCGCAGGCATTTTTATTGTGAATTTATTCTTTCTGACCTGCAGAAACAGTGGCTGAATGCAAACTCCTGCACTTTTCCCTATGCGCTGTACAGCTAATGCGCATAGGGAAAAGTGCATGTGCAGTGTGTTAGGCAGACATGCCCACAAAATCATTTCAGCACAAGAGCGCACTTCCATTTACAAGTGTATTATATGGTTAACTTGTACAAAATGACAAGGAAGTATTTTCTTTGGTAAATGAGAAATGAGGTGAGTGTAATAATGGTAATAATAATAATAGTAATAATAATAATAATAGTAATAATAATAATAATAATAATAATGGCAATAATAATAATAGTAATAATAATAATAATAGTAATAATAATAATAATAGTAATAATAATAGTAATAATAGTAATAATAATAATAATAATAATAATAACAGTAATAATAATAATAATAATAGTAATAATAATAATAATGATAATAATAATAATAATAATAGTAATAATAATAATAGTAATAATAATAGTAATAATAATAATAATAATAATAGTAATAATAGTAATAATAATAATAATAATAATACTAACAATAATTACTGCCTGACTACAAATAAAAACATATTTATCACTCATGGTGAAAGTTATGTCTTGGGCCTTGCACTCCAAGTAATCCACATCATGTGTTAAATTAACGATGCAATGATAATGACAATTCATTATAAATCCTCATTTAATTTATTAAATGGCATGCGTTCACTTTTTTTTTTACTTGTTAACTGTGCAAACCCACTAGATCTAATTGCCTGTTTGCAGTGATGAGTCCGGAGCTATGTTAAAGAAGACAGACCAACAAACACTAAGTAATCAAATGTGGGATGACACATCACTACTCATGAACAGCTGCAACTAAATTGTTTGACAAGGATAACTTTGAACTTGTGCAAAGAATCGCCAAACCTGACTGACAAGATATCTTTAACTCTCTCGACACACTGTCCACTCCTTACCTCATTCTCTCTCTCTCCTCAGTGTTTATTACAACTCCAAAAATATATATAAAGGAAATCTAATTTGTTCATAACTGTTGTTTAATATCTACACAATACTAATTTTATTTTTCTCACAGTGATTTTCACTGAAATGCTTGTGTGCTTTTCTTTTTGAACCTGTATCTACTAGAAAACTGTATTGAATACTACTTCGTATAGACTAATTGGATTATGTGTATTCTGCATCTTACTGTATGTATAATATTATACTATCTAATTATTGTATTTTGCTTATATTTCTGTGGAGCTTTTCTCCCTGGGCCTCTTCTGAAAATGGGCTTCTGGCCCAGTTGGACTTTCCCAGTAAACAAATGTAAATAAAATAATATAAATAAATCTTCCAGACTATGGGGTAATATATATTTTTCTGCATATCTTTTAATCACAGGGGATTTGAAAATAGGAATAAGACTTATATGTTAGTATGTTAAATATTGTTTTATGATCAGTGGCTGCCTTGTTTAATGTCAGGAAATTACATTCTTGGCAAGTAAGAATTGTAAAGTGTGAGTGTGATATTGCTTTACTTAGACAGTGTTCCCAGGCTTCCACTGAAGATTTACCTCCTCCCAGCTAAATAACTCAAATAAATAAATAGCCTGGTTAAACTTTTGATGTGTTATTTTTAACAAATGCATTACAGTGAGATGATCCATTCACAGTCAGTGGGAATAAGATGCAGTTGCCCCTCTTTTGAAAGTAGGCATCACATTAGGCCCTGATAACTGTAAGCTAATGAGACTAACATTCATACTGTGCAAAGTGACGGAGAAAATAAAAATGGAGCTAATACAAAGAGCTACTGGAGAGGTATAATGCCATGCCCCTTACCAAAAGGGGTTGATTACATGTAAATCACGACTTTTAAACTTTGTTGACTTTTCTTGAGCAGCTTGCAGAGGCACCTGAATGAAGGCATTGCTGCTCTGGTAAGAGGCTGAACATGATAAATGTAAATGGACATTGAGCCAATTTCCAACAGTGGTTAAATAATAGACTATAGCAATTCTATATGGGAGGTCTTCTGAGAGATCCTGTGAGAGTAAGCAACAATGTCCCTCTAGAACCTTTGCTGGCTTATCTACTGTTTGTGCTATTTTTTTCTGATAATATCTACATTTGGTCAAAATGCAGTCAACTGAGGGAATGTTTACTGAAGCCAAGTCCCTTAAGTGTAGCTCTAACAATGGTGTGGTTGTGTAGGAGTATGTTTCAACCTTGTTAGGTAGCTTCTCCCTTCCTCAGTATTGTGAGACTATGTAGGTGGCATGTATAAGTAAAATGGGGTGGGAGGGATATACTCATGTTGGGGCACAGGGGGGCTCGCCTTCTGTAACAAAATGGTATATATAGCAATTCTTTCAGTTTTGATAAGTGTCTGTTTGGGGAGTTGCCATCAGGTAGCTTATTTGTGGTAGATTCCCTTTTGTGAACTCATAGTAGGTCCATTTTTATGACCTCAAAGTAGGAAAGAAACGATGGATTACTAAATATGCAGATTATTGTAGTAATGTTAATTTAGACACACTCTCCTAATGTGGGAATCCCACAGGAATAGTTAAATAAAAATACATATTTGGGGTAACAGCAGTGGTCAGGAAATGCACCATATGCAGACTTGAAAAGAAGATGTTTATTTTGACTAGAAGATAGACAGGCAACTTTAATGGACTAACTGTCACTTCACAGATCTATGAACAGTGCTGGGTAAAAACTCAGGTTTGATCAAAATGTGGCCACAGTGACCTAAAAAAGATTAGGAAATTGACCATTAGGTACTTAAAGCCACATGTAGTGAAAATGAGGACGGTATTATTTCTTGTGCATGCCTCCTTAATGTTCACTGTCACTGAACTTAATACTCCCTTTAACAGTTACAAAACTGAATAAATAACCTAATTAAGTCAGATTCATGAATGATTACACAAAGTGTACAGTAAGTATACGCATTCTGTATTCAAGAACACCCCTACCAGCAATTGTTGTGCTACTTAATCAGAACAGGGTACACAGTGTAGGTGCTCATGAATCCCTTCTAACGAAGAAAAGCCATGGGCTAGGAAACAAAACCTGTGAAGACTGACTGCAGGAATTGCCACCCTTTTTCATTCGCATATAGACTCCTGAGAAATGATATCCATCTTGCCTCTAAGTCTCTGCACATTCAGATTCTGTTTGAAGGTCTTTAACTGAAACACATATTTTGCAGTGGAAAAATTAGAACAGGTAATCTTTTATAAAATGTCAACATTAACAATACTAAAAGAATTGATAGCTACATTACACAACTGCTCAGCCCCTCAGACCACATCTCTCAACCTCTTAGTGGTAGGGTTTTGACAAAAGTCAAAGATAATGGGGGACAAAGGCTGAAAATCAGGGGCAGATTTTAAACATTGCTCTTATAAACTAGCATGAGTAAATACGAAAGAAAACAGTAAAAATATACGAAGGGCATACTGCATGTAAAAGTTAAAGTTATTACGAAAGATTGAAATACATTACCTTTACAGTGTCTCATATGGATTTTTAAGAGTAGACTTTATTCTGCTATATAGAGCATTTAGAGACAATCACCTCTGGGAATGCTTGAGGTTATAAAAGAGTAGTAGAAAATCATTGGACAATCTGTGTACGGGATAAAGGAATTATATAGAAAGGAGAAATGTACTAATTGATTCTTTGAGAGAGTAGCTGATGCTTGGAACAGACTACCAAGGTATATTAAAGCAAGCACTAGTTCAGATATTTTAAGAGCAACTTGATCCCTTTTATGGGGTTATTGTTTTGGTATATTGGCAGGCTATAAGGGCATTATTGTATATGCCTGAAATACTTGTATGTATGTATGTATATATGTATGTATGTATGTGTGTATGTCAGAAATCTTCTAGAAAGCTAGGAGACTCCACATCTAAGATTCTGGTTATATTATCTAAGGAAGTCCGTAAGTTAGGCTAAATATATCCATGCTAGAATATAACTTTCAAATGAATGTTTTAAATTCTTCTCTTATCCCTAACTTTTCAGTAATAATATTCTCTTGCATTTTATTAAGCTCCAAGATATAACATATTTACTTCCTATACTTAAGCTCTCACACTATATATCTGGAACTGCTTTCCCCATTCAATCACCACATGTACCCCTTCATTATGAAGTCTTCTTCCACTGGTGTGGTGGATAAAAACTGTTTCTGATTTCAGTCCATAGGTTCATAGGTTCATACTAGGCTATCTGCCCTAGGGCATTTATAAGCCTAGCCAGAATGTGTTTGGCTTTCGCCACCCATTTTAAATTTATTTTGCTATGCCCTTTTTTGAGGTTAGTATACTGTGCCTCTGTCTAACAGTGACACAGAAGTGATACCCAGGGTAAACCTACGATCTCCCATCCACTCATCAAGATTCCTCTTGAAGAGAGTCAATGAGGGACTCTGCCTAACCTGGACTGGGATTTTATTCCAGAGTGAAGGGAGCCTCTGGGTTATGAATCTGTCCCTCCAGCATGTCCTATTTATTTCAGCGCTGAGGTTCAAGTCTCTCGAGCGAGTAGCTCGATGGGATTTGGATTTTCTGAGGTGCAGCATGTCCATTAATTCTGGGTTGGACATGGCTTTATACATCAGGCACAGATCACCTCTGAACAGGCGGTATGCCACTGAGTAGAGCTGGAGTTTCTTTAACCGGGCAGCATATGGCATCTGTTTGAGCCCTTTGATCCTCTTGGTGAGGTACTTTTGGGGTCTTTCCAGTTGCTGCAGGTGTCTGGTAAGGTACATCCCAAAAGGGGCATTGTACTCAATTATGGGCCTGATGAGGGATGAGTAAAGAGGCACAATGACCTCCCCTGATCTAGATGTGAATCCCTTCATGATTAGGTGGGCTATATAAAATGTTTTTCTAACACTTTGGCCACGTGGTTGTCAAATGAGAGATTGCTATCAACTTGGGTCCCCAGGTCCCTAATTACTTCTTCTGTACTTAATGGATTACCACCTATGTGGTAATTTGTGGGCACTTTGTTTTTGCCAAAGGGATGACTATACACTTTTTGGCATTTAGCTTGAGGCCATGGCTCTGGCACCAGTTGTCTGTTTCTATGAGGCCCTTTTGGAGAATGCTTGTGTCGGCTGGAGAGTCGATTATGGCGCCCAGTTTGCAGTCATCTGCGAACTTGGTCAGCCACAGTCCTTCCATGTTGGCCTGTACCTCCGAGAAATATATACCGAACAAGAGAGGTCCCAGGACTGAGCCTTGTGGGACACCACTTGTAGCTGGTTTGGAGTCTGACATGGCTCCAGCAATTCTAACCATGTGGGTTCTGTCCTTGAGCCAGTTTGCAATCCATCTAGTGACATAGGGGTTTATATTTAAGCGCTTCTCTATAATGCCCGAGTGGGTTATTGTATCGAAGGCTTTTGCGAGGTTCAGGTAGGCTGTGTGGACCACCTTCCCCTCGTCAATGGCGTTGGTGACTGTTTCAAAGAAATCAACCAGGTTTAAGAGGCAGGATCTGCCCTTAACAAAGCCGAACTGGGTAGGATCCAGTGTCTGTAGGTCCCCAATATCTTTATTTATGAGGTCCATGATGATCCTTTCCATAGCTTTGCAGACCAAGCTAGTCAGGCTTATGGGGCGATAGTTTCCAGGATCCGTTGAGGCACCACCTTTATGGAGAGGGACCACTGTTGCTGTACGCCACTCTTTGGGCACATATCCTGTAGTAAGGCTGAGATTGAACAGTAGTTTTATGTTTAGGTTTAGCTCTTCTTGGAGTTCATGTAGACGCAGCCCGGGACACCGCCTGGTCCCATTGATGCTGTGTTTTTGCTTTGGAGAGGCGGCTCTTACCTGAGCATCTGAGATGTCAGGGGCAGCACTCTGCTGGGATAGATATTTGCCCTTTTGGTGGGAGGGGAGAAGTTTGCGCTGAACCTGTCAGCTAGGATGTTGGCAATGTCTGTGGGTTCAGTGTATTTTTTGTCATTTTGGACTAATTCTGAGCATATCTGGGAATTACCACCCAGGTTCCTAACATAACTAAAGAAAGCCTTGTGATTATCCTTAGTGTCCTGTGCAATTTTTCTCTCGAAGCTGGCCTTAGACAATTTTATGAGTGCCTGTAGTTTTTTGCTAATACTGATCAGTGATGCCTTCCCTTTTTGGGATTTTGCTCTATCATTTAGTAGCTTCCTCCTTCTATTGTATAGTTTGTTTATGGCTGAAAATGGCTACATACAGCCAAGTTCTACAGTGTTGAAATGTCCTTCCTCATTTGAGTCCTCTGTTCTTTACTTTGGCCAAACCTTTTCTCCATTTATAAAACATATGTTTCCAAATGGTTTGATTTGCCTCTGACTACAATCTATTTAGATGGAGATTGGTGTGTAGTCTGAAATTGCTCATTCCCTGATTTGTATGTATGAAAGTCAACTCAAAAAAATCAGCCTACATAATTATAAAGTGTATTCTACTGGTGTGGTCGAGTGACGTTAAAGACATGCAGGTAGGTGCGAGCATCAATGGGCGTGCCTTCTTTGAAGGTTGGGCATCGGGCTGGCAAGTCGGCACTGTAAAAATCCACTCCCAATCATGATGGACCGGAGTTCCGCTGTGGTGACCTCCTAACCGGGAAAAGCCAAAAGTCTTTTTGTTCTACTGGCCTGCCTGGTTGGGTTCATTGAAAATATGAATTTATTTCTCCTCATACTTTTCCTCCAGATATCAACCCACGCCTTAGTTCGACCAATGTCTTAGTGCGATATATATTTATACATTACATGTGTGTATATATATATATATATATATATATATATATATATATATATATATATACACACACATACATACACACACATATATGGTTTACTATCAAAATGTTGAAAGCCACAAGAAAATCTATTTACTTGCTCGAACTGACATTTTGAATTTGCAATGTCGCATTTACAGAATGTCGGAAATCATCACCTTGATATCTGCTTTCAAAGTTATTTGAATGCGTCGTCATCCCCTTTGGGAAAAACTCAGTTCCCACTAATTACCACATCGATGGGAGCCCACTGAACACTGAAGGCGTTATAAGAGATTTGGGGACACAGGCTGACAGCAACCTCTCCTTCAACCACCACATTGCCACTGTGGTCAGAAAGTCTTTCTATGTGGCACATCTCATTACTAAGGGTTAGCATCCAGGAAGAAAGAGGTCATCATCTCTCTCTACTCTTCCCTCATTAGACCAATCATCGAGTATAATGCTGCATTTGGCATGTACCTCACAAGAAACCTGCAACAGCTGGAGAAGCCACAAAAGTACCTCATGAAGAGGATCCTAGGAATTAAACACATGTCCTACACAGACAGACTCAAAAAACTCCAGCAATTCTCTGTCACATATCATCTACTAAGAGGCGATCTCTGCTTGACTTACAAAGCCATGTCTGAGCCAGCTCTGTTAGAAATGCTACATCTAGAGAAATACCAATCCCTCCACACCACATGCTCCAGAGACCTCAACCTCATTGCTACAATCAACAGAACATGCTGGAGGGACAGATTCATAACCCAGAGACTGCCCTTGCTATGGAATAGACTTCCCATACATGTCAAGCAGAGCACCTCACTGGCCCTCTTCAAGAGAAATCTTGATGAGTGGATGGGAAATAGAAAGTTCACCTCAGGGATCACTCCATTGGCTCTACTTGACAGAGGCACTGGGAACTAACAGTGGGCGGCAAGATGCCAGGGTACTTCTACGGGCTAAGCTTGTAAAGGCTCCAGGGCCATTAGCCTAGTACACACCTATGAACCTATGCCCGGAGGTGATATCAGACCCTCAGACAATTGTGTTGATGCTGCCATAAGAATTGTATGTATACAGCACAAGTTTTTACAGTTTTGCAGGAGGGAAGCCACCCTGCACCCTCCACACTCTCTGCAAATTATATAGTCCTACTCTGAGATTGCACTACAGTGAGGAAAAGGGTAAATTTCCTGATCCCCACTGTAGTGCAATCTCCAATCAGGACATCGATCTCATATTAGCGAATGTACACTACCATTCACTAATGGGAATTCGAACATTCTCAGAGTGGCATTACAGAAACTACAAAAAAAGCGTTCGACCATCCTATTTGCGTGTAAGTGCCATTCCACATTTTGATAGTAAACCTATATATGTGTGTGTATATATTTTAATATATATATATATATATATATATATATATATATATATATATATATATATATATATACACACACATATATATATATATATATATATATATATATATATATATATATATTTTTTTTTATATAGGCAAATATCCTTCAGATTCAGTGCAAAATCACTGTAGTGCTGTATGCTAGTTTTTTGACACCATCTTTCCAATTATATTGGAATAGATTTAAAGAAGTCTGAGTTATTAGTTCTATAAATAGTGACTGTTCTTTATGGCTGTTTTTTAATCCCCTACCCAGATGGAGAACATGACAGCTGGTGTACTGCAATTTCAGCAAGTCCCATTGTTGTGAAATGGTTCAGCTGAAAGTCACCTTCACGTAAGCTGACTTTGTCCTTTTCCACACTATTGTACAACGATGGGGGTGTTGAGAGTTCACCCATATGGGTGGAACCAGCCCCCCCCTCTCACACACAACAGTTTTAGTTTTTGCTTTTAGAGTGTGGTTTACACTGTAACCATTTCTCAGGCCTGGGCTTGCTGAAATTGTCATCAGTTTGTCGACATGACTTCCCAGTATGAGACATCTCCACAATCAGCTAGTTAGTGTGTCTTCCATAAACAACCTACAATAATTTCTAAACAATAATGTCTCTCTCTTTTCTCTGCTTCTGGTTTATGATCTGTGAATGCAGTCTGGAACTTGCTATTCTTTAATTTTGCAGAGTTTCTCACTTTCTGTTTTGTTTTTTTTTTGCAAGCAGGTGATATGATACTTTTCTCTAATGATCCTCTGATGAGTATGTTTATATCTGATGGGATGGAGGCACCTCCTGCATTCCAAGAGAGCACATGTACAGATCTTGAGTCGGTAGTGCATATTTCACCCTGCAAACCTTATTCCTGCTCTCAAATGCAAACCTGGTGTCAGCAATTTTGCTGGAACCTCAACACTGGGGCGAGGGGGGGGGTGTTGGCCAGCTCCTGAAGGATGCCTGTACCTAGGAAAGTTCTCTCTCCTAAGTGACAATGCTTCAGATACTCCCATAACATAAATCTACCCTAAATTAAGCCTTATGAATTCACCTAACACACACACACACACACACACACACACACACACACACACACACACACACACACACACACTAAAATTTGAGCAAACCTCACTTTTGAACATTAACCTCATAGGAACCCTTATAAGAATTTTTTCTTCCATGGTATGGGAAGTGTTTTCAGCATTGAAGAATTGTTATATCTTAAAAATCATAGTGAGTCGAACTAAACGTCCTCTGCCCTAAGCTGTTTGACAATGATAACTTTGTGATCTGCTTGGGTGAAAAGTATCCAACAAATTAACATTTACATTCCAGTAAGGTAATTAATCTTCAAGGAAAGGCTTATATTGCATGTGCTTATAAACTCAAGCAGATTGACTCATGTCATTTGAGTTGGGCAGCATTTCGCTCCTTAGAAAAAACTTGGTCCTTATAAAAAGGTAAACATTTCGGAAAGTATGATTGCCTTAAATTATAGTATTTTATTAGTAACTACTAAACTATTTCATATTTTATAATAGCTAATGGATGTTTTCTTTCATCACTTTCCAGCTTAATGCTCTTTCGGGAAAGAGTATTTCTTTCATTTTGTCCTCATACATTTTTAGAGAATAAATATAGACATTCCTGCAAAGCTGTACCTCCATTAAGAACTCTTGAGAACCACTATTAGCTCCACTGGAGTACATTAATTAAATCGTTCTTTCTGAACTGTACTGTGCTTCCTCACTATCAGAATGGATTAATATGCTGCCGTTTCTGTACTTGAGTATAAAGAAGCAGTCTCTAGGTATTCCAAATGCTTAGAAGTTTATTATCTGTAACAGAAGGTTCATCAGTAAATAAATGGATGTTTTTTCACATTGTGTAAGTGCAACTGATACCCAAGTATAGTCTGAAACAAAGAAAACAAAGATTAGTGCAATGCCCCTCTGATCTTGCGTTTCCTGCACCTTCCCAGTTACCTTTGACTGTTGCTCTTGCAATCGTTAGGTTGAAAAAATGTCACCACAACAATTATGATTAAACTAAATTTTCACTGACTTGTTAAAACATATGCAGCTTTGTATGAGTTGTAAAACAAGCACTGATAAATGCATTAGTCAACCCAAGCAAGAGCATATATAACATATTTCAGGGCACTGTTTCTTTTCTTATAGGAGCTCTCTGCAAAACCTAGTTGAAACACCACCTGCATGGCATAATTCTTTGTAAGGCCTTGCTTAAGCATGCAAGTTAAATTATCTGAAGATATGAGATCAGGCATGAGCTCTGAATGATGAATAATGTACAGACTTTTATTAAGCAATAAGTAGACAGAGAATTAAGAGGAAACAGGGATAAGACCCTCAAAAGAGACAGACATAAGCAGGGAAATTCTTAGGCAGGCACATGGAGAGATGGAGAGGCAAAGACGAAACATAACCTGCATGCAAGGAAAAAAGGAAGGAGAAAAACTTATCAGTCCCAGCACACTTTTGGAAATTTGGAACATAAAAGAACATGAACTGTCATGTATATGGAATTATAAGTGTTGGGAATAGCACGGAAGATTAAAGAGAGCCAGTCCAACATTTGGCAACAGAGCAGGAGGACGGGGGTTCTTATTGCAAGGGAAAGGGAATGTCACAGGTGCTGTCAAGAGTGCAAGAATGAAAGTGTAGCAAAGACTAACAAATGGAAGAAAGCGCTACTCCTCGGAGCCTGAAAACACGGTGGTTCTTTTCAATACCGGCTCCCAATATGCCTGCAAAAAGAGTATTATTTTATAATAAAGAGCTTGATATGTACCACTGTTTGGCATAATGATTGACAACAAAATGAGCATTATCTTTCAGTTTTCCATCTTCCAGATACAGAGCAGTACTAAATATGCAATGAAGCAATGGATTCATGTTGATTGATCTATTACCCTTCCAATGAATACTGTCTCTTCAAATACAACTTCTTGAAGCCACTTTCAGTGATCTTCAGAGTTAAGACTTTTTTTTCCAGAGGTCAAACCCATCAGCATCCCCCATGTTGAGGACACCCTCACACCCTCCTAGCCTTTAATATACCTACTCTGAGGTTGCACAGCAGTGGAGAAAAGAGAATACACCACTACTGTATAATGTGGTTTCAACATGTTGCTGTCACATTAATAGCATTTACTGAAAGACTTCTTGACCAACTGATACATTCCTCGAACAGGCAAAATGTAGAACAGAACTAACAACTTTAACCAAACGTCACACATCATTGCTGATTCATATGTTTATTAAATGTTTTGTTAATGGAGCACTGCACTTCAATAGTATTTGCATGTTCATTTGTCAGTAATCTTAACACTAAACATGTAACAAACTTTTTCATTATTAACAAGGAATTTTTATGAAGTAAGATAAGAAAATATGCCTCAAAATAAGATACAGTTAAGATATGTGATGAGTAGTCAAGTTTAGAATCTAGTCTCAGAACAGGGCACATAAGGAAATAATACCTCCATGAGTAGGTGCACAAATCAGCCACCGTATGTTTATTAACTTTTTTATTGGGGATAAAGTAGGTGTTTTGAAGTTGCTAGTTTTTAAGTCATTATTCTGAATGGAGTCGGTAAGAATGCCATTTGGCAAAACAAAAAATAATTTATTTATCTATCTATATATCTATCTGAAATAGCATTTACTCAAAAGTTTTAAACTTGTTTTTGTGTTGTATAAAGGCTGTCACATTTACCTATCATGCTTCAGGGGCAAGCATAACTAATGCAGAGGTCACTGCATCTTAGAAGAAACATAACTTTCCACAGTCAGATTTTCCTTGTTTGAACATGTAATTTTACACATTAAAACAAGCAAGCAAATTGTCCCCTGTATACAGATTCCAAAAGAACATTTTTTTCCACAGGCCATCAAGTTCATAAACAGTTATATCAGCTTATTAGGGTGGGGTATTCTTTTTTCCAAGCGTCTGAGTGTTCTGCAGTATTGTTTACATATTAGTAATACTTCTTTCTTTCAGAGTTTATTTCAGGATTTCTTCCACTGAGTTGCACCTTGTATCTTGTATGCATTTGTATATGTAAATTTACATTTTCTGTCTTGTTCTTAATAGTTGTATCTATGTTGTTTGCCTTCTTTTTTTCTTCCACTTTTTCTATCTGCTGCTCTCGTTAGGGGTCACCATTACTGATCATATATTTCCATTTCTTTCTGTCCTCTGCATCTTGATCTGTCACACCAACCACCTTCATGTCTTCTCTCACCACATCCATAAACCAGATCTTAGGCCTTCCTCTTTTCTCTTACCTAGCAGCTTCATCCTTAGCATCCTTCTCCCAATATACTCAGCATCCCTTCTCAGCACATGTCCAAACCAATGCAGTTCTGCCTCTCTGGCTTTGTCTCCAAACCATCCCACCTGAGCTGACTCTCTAATATACTCATTTCTAACCTCTCCATCCTTGTCACACCCAATGCAAATCTTAACATCTTTAACTCTGCCACCTCCTGCTCTGATTCCTGTCTTTTCATCAGTGCCACCGCCTCCAACCGATATAACATAGCTTGTCTCCCTACCATCTTGTAGACCTTCCCTTTCACTCTTACTGTACCCGTCTGTCTCAAATCACACCTGTGACTCTTCTCCACCCACTCTACCCTGCCTTCACCTCTCTTCCATACTAACCATTACTCTGAACTGTTGATTCTAAGTATTTAAACTCATCCATCTTGGACATCTCTACTGCCTGCATCCTCACCATTCAGCTGTCCTCCCCTCATTCACACACATATATTCTGTCTTAGTCCTGTTGACCTTCATTTCTATCCATTCTAGAAAATATTACCACCTTTCCAGGGTCTCCTCAACCTGCTCCCTACTCTCACTACAAATCACAATGTCATCTGTAAGCATCATAGTTCACGGGGACTTCTGTCTGATCTTGTCTGTTAACCTGTCCATCACCATTGCAAATAGGAAAGGGCTCAGAGCTGATCCTTGATATAATCCCATCTGCTTCTTGAATGCATCCATCACTCCTACTGCAGAGTTCACCACTGTCACACTGCCCTCGTACATATCCTGTACCAGTCTTACATCCTTCTCTGCCATTCCCGACTTCCTCATACAATACCACAAGTCCCCTCTAGGTACCCTGCCATATGCTTTCTCTGAGTCCACAAAGACACAATGCAACTCCTTCTGACCTTTTCTATGAACACCCTCAGAGGAAACATCACATCTGTAGTGCTCTTTCCTGGCATGAACCTGTACTGCTGCTCATTAATCACCACCTCCCTTCTTAACCTAGCTTCCACTACTCTTTCCCATAACTTCATGGTGTGGTTGGTCAGTTTTATCCCTCTGTAGTTACTACAAATCTGCACATCACCCTTATTTTTAAAAATCGGTACCAATACACTTCTCCACTCCTCAGGCATCATCTCACTTTCCAAGATTTTGTTAAACAATCTGGTTAAAAAAATCACTTTAATCTGTCCTAAACACATCCATGATTCCACAGGTTTGTCATCTGGACCAACAGACTTTCCATTCTTCATTCTCTTCATAGCTATCCTTACTTCCTCCATGCTAATCCATTGCACTTCCTGATTCACTATCTTCACATCATCCAACCTTTTCTCTCTCTCTCATTCTCTTCATTCATCAGCCCCTCAAAGTACTCTTTCCATCTGCTCAACACACTCCTCACTTGTGAGTACATTTCCCTCATTATCCTTTATCACCCTAATCTGCCGCACATCTTTCCCAGCTCAGTCCCTCTGTCTAGCCAATTGGTACAGGTCCTTTTCTGCCTCCTTAGTGTCCTGTCCAACCTTTCATTCAACTCGCCATACGCCTTATCCTTAGCCTTCGCCACCTCTCTCTTCACCATGCGCCTCATCTCCTTGTACTTCTGTCTAGTTTCTTCATCTCTCTGACAATCCCACTTCTTCTTCACTAACCTCTTCCTCTGTATACTCTCCTGTACTTCCTCATTCCACCACCAATTGTATGTATGTCATTTGTCTTGCTCTTAATAGTTGTATGTATGCCATTTATGTAATTCATATTTAGAGAGCCAATGAAACTAGAATCAAATTCCTTGTATGTGATCATACTTGGCCAATAAATGTGATTCTGATTCTTTATGGACAGATGTGGATTTTGTTCACTTGCTTGTTAATCCTCTGCCCTGCACATTAAGTAGTCATAATTCAAATGTAACTTTGATTGATTAAACCTAATACAGACCTTATGATTACAAAAGACTCAAGGTGGAATTGTAGAAGGCCTTCACTGTCCTGCAGTACTACCACAAAACTTTAAATCAGCTCTGTCTCCTTATGGTGTCATACCAGAGGTGTGGAGCATGCCAAACACTTCCTGAAATGCCAAACATGGCACTATGCTGCAGTCATGCTATACTGAGAACAGGTGATGAGATTCAGAAGCTTGCTATGTTAATGAATCGTATTACCTAGTCTTTGTGCAAGCTCTTTCAACTTCCCCCAGAGCTGCTGAAGTCCCGTAAAGCCTTCCATCCTCACAGCACCACCTGTATGTCAGCCATAATACAACATGCATGACAGGTGAGACCATCATGTATACAATATTGGGACCATAACTATAATGGTGTTATGCTGTAGGGATGCACAACTATAACACAAAAGTAGATTTAAATTGTCCCCTGTATACATAAGGGATAACTCACAAAAAAGACACAACCACGTGTGTACTTGGTCCTTGCCTGGGTTAGGCAGATACCTTGTCAGCTACATTACAGCTCTATCCATCTGCTGATAGTGGTAGTGCTGGGCAGGCATATAGACTTTATACCATATAATACCATGTAGGATAAGCTATTTTTTTGTACATGTGTTTATTCCTTATATAAGTTACTAAATTACTTTTCAGACTCGTGTCTTTAAAAGTTTACATTGGCATTCAACATCAATGTAAGATTTCAAAATATTTCAACATGGCATACCTATCAGTTGTTTTGGATTCATATGCATGGGTTTGTGATTTCTCATTAGCTTACTCTCCTTGAGGTATCCTGGAGCTTTGTTAAAGTATTGAACTTTGCTTAACTGCATGGGATACTCTGATATCCCAGGCATAATCTATTTTAGAATCTAGCCCAAAATCTTCAAGTATTATTATCATCTGTGTTTATTAGGTTGAATTAATTTTGGCTTAGAGTTATGTAACGCATTTGAGAGCTGTATATTATCCTGAGTGGGTGTCCTGTTGAATTATGACACACAAGCTAAAGTGAACACCACCTGCTGTATTGGTGCACCTTTGACTTTTTTATAATCACCTAAATTATGCTTTTTATTATACACAGCTTTATTTTTTGTTAAAGATCCAAAACAGTTGCCAGCAAAGGCAGACACCAATTTATGAATAATTGATTTTGTAATATGAAGTCAAAGATGAGTACAAATTATTGTTAGCAGGAGTAATATCATGCCACATGTTGCAGTGAAAAAACAAAATGATCTTTATCTAGTGTTATGACTATATGACTAGACCCCATAACGTTTCAATTAGACCAAGACTGTGAAATATCTTATAAGGCAGCTGGAGATCCCAGAGCTGAGCAATTAAACAAACAGCCAGTTAAGAAATGGATGTAAAACTGAATCAGTTATTGTCAGTTCAGAAGTGCTATTTTCTATAAAAGCGAATGTTATTGATGTGAGCTTTGCATCCTATGGTGTAGAATATGTATTTTTTTCTGTCCCTTGTTTTTTGCTTTTTCGTTGGCTGTCAGAGTTAGGGCATAAAATGTAGCTATTACTGCTAGAGTGTCAGAGTTGGGAGGTGCTGTACAGTGAAAGAGAGCATGAGGTCCTCCCCAGGTCTTTGCTTAATCAATGAAAAGGGTAGTAGATGCATTGATGCTAGCCCTAATACTGAGTAAGAAGCAACTGGAAAATAGCAATTTAACAATCTGCCTCTTTATCTATCTATATATGTTCCTCTGTACATATATATGTGTATGCAATATAGTGTGCAGACACAAATCTGAAAAGTAATTTAGTAACATATATAAGCAATATACACATGTACAAAAAATTCAGCTAGAAATATACAAATCTAGACAAAGTGAGTATTATAGATGCTGGCTAAAAATAAGTTCTATATAAATTGAATATATATATATATATATATATATATATATATATATATATATATAGGTTACCTTCATTTGACTGAAAGCCCATTTGACTGAAACCCATTTGACTGACAACTAGTACTTCAGTACACTTTAAGGCAAATAACAGGAATTTGTCCCCTTCCCCAATGTAGTGCGACCCTGGAGTTGATATATATAGTTAGGGGGTGTGTGGGGGGAACAGCCCCCCACCTAGTTTGGTTTAAATTCTGTACTTTTTGTGTTATATTCTTTTTTTAAACTAAAGTAGGTGGGGGGTTGTGCCCCCCCCGACTATATATATATATATATATATATATATATATATATATATATATATGTATATATATCATCTCCAGGATCACACTACATTGGGGAAGGGGACAAATCCCTAATTGCCTTAAAGTGTACTGAAGTACTAGTTGTCAGTCAAATGAGTTGTCAGTCAAATGGGTTTCAATCCAATGGGCTTTCAGTCAAATGAAAGTAACCCATATATATATATATATATATATATATATATATATATATAGGGAGAGAGAGAGAGAGATGAACTAAGCACATAATGGAATCTTTAATACATTAAAGTTAGAGATATGAAGTATGCAAACTTAAATAAAATGGCACAGAGAAAAACAGTGCAATAAATGCCATGCAATTGTAAAAGCATAGCATAATGTTGGATAATTGATAGAGGTAGATAGTTATCCATTATCCTCAAACATTTGCTTTTGGATTCATTGATAAGAATTTTTTAGCCTTTTGTAAACAAAGAGGTATCAGATAAGGCAGTAATATTGTTAAGCAGACTATTCCTCGATGTAGGAGCTAGTTTTGAGAATGAAATCTCGTGGAAAGAGATGGAAAATGGCTCTATTTAATTTTTAACTGCTGGAGCTAAGCAGTTTGTATGAAAATTAATGAAAAGATAATTTATTTCTATGAGGAGGGTAGTAACTGTCATGAAATAACTTGAAAATGAAATAAATGTGTATGTAAGCAGATCTGCCTGCAATTTGGAGACATTGCCTCTCAAGCTGAGTGAACAGTGATGCTCTGTAGTGGTCCTTGTCTCTTTGCCTCTCAAGCTGAGGGAACAGTGGTGCTCTGTAGTGGTCTTTGTCTATAAAGTGAAACATCTTGTTTTCTGTTGTCTGCAATAAGGTTGTGTTGTGCATCAAGACACTGGCTATTAGGTGAAGAGTGTATACTAATCTGGATGTTAAGACATTGATTACTTCACATGTGAGTAGATTTGCTGTTTTCAGTTGTGGGGAGACTTTGATGGTGGCCTTGCTGGAAGGAGAATAAGAAGAAAGGGAGTCATATAGTATGATTCCCCAATCATTTGTTTTGTTTGGTAGCAGGGAGAGGAGTTAACTATTGGAATGGATATATCAGTTAGTCTTGTTTGAGACCCAAAACTAAGACAACAGGTTTGTTAATATTCACATATAGCTGATTCTCTGAAAGCTAGTTCTAGATGAAAGTGAAATACCCTTGTAAAGTTACTGTCATTTGTGGGATACATTTGTGAGCTGAGACAGAAACAGTATCGTCCTTGTACACTGTGATAATTAAGACAGGATGTTCCCGTGGATATTGCTTATAAACAGGATGAACTAGGACTGAGCCTTTGAAGAGTCTGGATCAAGTGTGTATGAAGGAAAATGAGGTAAAGAGAAGCAAAAGGCTCTTTTGGACAAGATAACTCTTAAACATACCTCTCAACTGTTCAGATTTTCACAGAATGCCCACATTTTTGCCAAATATTTTTGGTCTGTTTTTCATAAAATCTTTGGTTTTCTGGCAAATCACCGAGGATTGAAATCACTAAATAATGACATAAATTTGAGTTTCACATTTATTTCGCAGTTCATATCCTTCACAAAATGCCCAAATATACATATTATAACACCTTTCTAAGTTTATAAGAGCAATATTTAAATTCTATCCCTATTTTTGGGCCTTTGTCCCCATTATTTAGGTTTCTTCCAGGTTTATTGCACTAAGAGGTCGAAATGTATGCTCTTAAGGCATAGTACTTACATTGTTGCAGAAATCAAAATTAGACAATTTATTCAGTAGAAGGTTGTGGGCAGTCATCTCAAAGGCTGTTTTTAAATCCAATGGCTCCAGAGGTTTAGAAGTCCTTAGTCTATTTTACAGAAATTTTTTGACGCGAGGGAGAAGATTGCAGTCTGCGCACTGTGCTTAGGAGGGAAGCCATTCTACTTATCAATGAGGTAATCATATTTTTGTATGTAATCAAGTAGTTTGTAAAGCAGTTTTATTAATGAACTAGCTAGAGGGCAGAGAGTGGCTATGGGTCTGTAGTCTGAGGAAGATTTTTGGGTGAGAAATATTAATGAGTGGGATTATTAGAATATGTTTAAAACTAATGTGGCAGCTGTCTTGTTGTCAGTGTTATACTGAATATTTGGGTTAGAGTTTTAATAACAAGTTAGGCATCTAATGGAGAATGTTTGGAGGTAAGTAGTCAAAGATTTAGTTGACCTTATAGCTAATTGTTGAAGGAGACTTTTCTATATCTTTTTGGTTATCAGCTTTGAAATACAGTGGGGGTTAACTGAGAATTGAATAGAGGTTGTTAGGTTCCTGAATTTTGATTTTCAAAGTAGGAACTGGATGGTGCTTGAGGAAAGATGTTTGTGGCTATTTCACGTAGTAATTCAGGTGGAAGGAAGGTGGTGTACTATGATTTAGGGAAGTGTTTGCTACAAGAGATTGATTTAATAGAGCTGCAGATTTTGGGGGATTGCTGACTTGAATAGTTTGAAGTTCTGAATGAAGTTAACTTTGGCTTTGTTACTTAGAATTCTTGTGTTTCTTTTTAGCTTCTGATAAGCATGAAGGCTGTCCAGATTGTGAGGGCCGTTTTTTCTAGCCTTTCCATGCTTTGTATCTGTTTTTGTTCAAGGAATGCAGTGCAGGTCACGGGTTATCCGAGAGATGTAGGCAGAGCTAAACATTGTTTTGGATATATGCATAAGTTTGTCATATAGCAGGGAACAAGTTGTAGAAGGTAGGCAGAGCGGTTGTTGCGCCTGAGACCAGGTGACTAGATGAAGCTCTAGCAGTTAGTTGAAGCACTATTGGTTGTAGAGTTTTAAAGTTATTTGAAAAGGAGTAGGTAGTTTGGATTGAGGATGGAATTTTATGAGGTTTAAGTGACTAATATGTAAGACTGGGATTGTGATCACATAAATCATTTGGTAAAGGTGGAAGCTTTGTTAATTTTTTAGGGATGTTAGTGATGAATACATCAAGTGTGGATGATTTCTTTGTCTGTAGGTTGAATCTAATCCCTTCTCTTACAAGCTGGATGAGGATGAAGATGTTGATTATATTGGAGAGTTGTGGTGAAAGTTTTAGTTTCTATTGTATACGCCGATGTTGATAACACTGTAAAATACTTGGCACTGCAGGTTTAAAAAGCAAGTTTTATAATACATAGCAAAGCCACAAGTTAAGGAATGAATTCCTACTGAAACCTCACCAGATATTATGTATATCTAACACCTCATACCCATGTATCAGTGTAGGAACCTTGTTCTAGTTTTTACATTTTTTAGTATTTTTCACTAGTTATTTGAAATTTTTCCCCCACTTTTTGTCTCATTGTTTATTAGTCATCAGCCCCCTTCTGGACAAATTCACCCATTCATTCCCTGTCACCAGGGTAAGGGTTGACCTGGATTGGTCATCATTTAGACAGCCATCAGTGGTGTTTCAGGATTTTGTTTTCTGGCTCTATCCCCCAAATTCACTCAGCAAAGCACTGAAGGTAATTGTAATGGGCTGACTGCTTATAGGTTCACAGGTGTTTACTAGGCTAACAACAAGGACCTTTTAAGCTTAGCCATGCATCCCATATCTCTGATGAATTCTGATACCCTTGATAAGTGTAAGCATGGGCCTGGGAGATGAACCATTTACAGGTTATCTGTTTGCATCAGAGACATATGTGCCAAACCAGGTATGAATTTCCAGTTTCCTATCCAAATGTCCAAGTTGCACTTGAATTGGATTAGGGAGGAACTCTGCTTCACATGGATAGGGAGCAGGTTCCATAGACAGGGTAGTCTCTGTGATACATACCCAACAGGTCCTATTTATATCACAGGCAAGGTTCAAGTCTTTAGAACAGGTAATTATGGTACTGTTTGTTTTGGGGATATGCAGGAGGTCCATCAGAGTGAGGTCTGACAATGTCCTGTATGCCAGGCATTGATCTCCCCCTCAAAAGCCTGTAGGAGACAAATACAGGGATAGGGCCTTGAGGCAGTCTGCATAGGACATATTACTTATGCCCTGTATTCTTTTAGTGACAAATCTCTGTGGACATTCTATTTGTTGGATATGCCTGGTTAGGTACATACCAAAGGGGGCATTGTACTCAATGATAAGTCTGGTGACTGCCGAATACAGTATAACAATGACTTCCTTGGACTTAGATGCAATACCTTTGTTTATAAGTTGCACAACATAGCATGATTTCCTCACCACTGTAGACATATGATGGTCAAAGCCTAGATTACTATCTATGTGTTTCCCTAAGTCCCTAACTACTGGGTCAACTCTAAGGGGTGTGTTGTCAATATGATAGTTACCAGGGATGGATGACTTCCCAAAGGATACTATTATGCATTTCTTGGCATTTAATTTTAGTCCTTGACTCTGACACCAGTTGCTTGTCTGTGTCAATCCCTCCTGGAGAACATTTGTGTCAGTGTGAGATTCAATGATAGCTCCTAATTTGCAATTATCTGCAAATTTAGTCAGCCAGAGACCACTGACATTGGCCCTGACTTCTGAGAAGTAAATGCCAAAAAGGAGTGGTCCAAGGACTGATCCCCTGAGGGACTCCACTTGTGACTGGCCTCTTTGTAGAGGTGGACTCCCCAATTCTAACTTCCTGGCTCCTGTCTGTGAGCCAGTTGGCTATCCACCGGGTGACATATGGGTTTGTACCTAACTTCTTGAGTTTGTCAGCAATACCCGAGTGGGGTATTGTGTCAAATGCCTTGGCCAGGTCAAGGTAGGTAGTGTGAATGATTTTGCCCTCATCTATTGCTTTGGTGACCTTCTCAAAGAAGTCCACCAGGTTGAGTAGGCATGATCTGCCCTTGACGAAACCAAACTGGGTTGGGTCCAGTGTCTGAAGGTTTAATATATCTCTATTGATCATCTCCATGATAACACTTTCCATGGCTTTACATATGACTAGTGAGACTTATGGGCTATAGTTTCCAAGGTCGGTAATGTCCCACCTATTTGCAGAGGGATGACTGTTGCTGTTCTCCAGTCATGAGGCATAAGCCTGTTTGGAGGCTACAGCTAACAGAGGGCCTGATAGATCATGTTTCATGCTACTTAGAAAGCATCCTGAGATATTCTCTAGGGCCATTGATGCAGTGTTCTTGGTCTTAGAGAGAGCATTAAGGACCTGTTTCCTAGTGATAGTAGGGGGGAGTTATATTTATGGTATTTCATGAGGGATGATTGGTAGGGAAACAGGAGTAAAGTTTGGGCTGAATTTGTTGGCCAGGAGGTTTGCTATATCTTTTGACTCAGTATAGGTGGCTCCATTTACAATGAGTTCTGCTCACAATTGTGTATTTCCTTTGAGGTTGCAGACATAGCTAAAGAATGCCTTGTAGTTGTACTTGGCCTGGGAAGCCAAATGTACCTCAAATTTGGCTTTAGTAGACTTTATTTGTACTCTGAGTTTGTTTAGTTTAATGAGAGTGCTTTTATCCAGCTGGGTGCTGCACCTTCTAATTTTTGCAATGATTTTCTTCCTTCTGTTAAACATCCAATTGATTTTGTGATCAGACCAGGATGGCTTGTTTTTTGAGTTAGTTCTTTACGTTCTGCATAGGCGGAAGTGTTCTCAGGATTTATAGGAGCTTGACATTTTGCCAGGATTTCACTTAATAGCAGGAATTTAGCCTTAGAATAGTTCCTGACATCCCCTCACTTCCACAAGGGGTATTCCCTTCAATCAGCCAATCTCTCCCCTGAAGCCCAGGTAGTTGTTTCTGCAGGCTCCACCATGGAAATTACACTATCTCTGTGTGCTCCCATGTGCATGTATCTGTTCATACTCCTCCGGGAGAGGTAAGTGGAATATACGCCTTATCTCCTCCCCCTCTGGGAGAAGTGAGTGGAACATACCCCTTCACTTCTCCCCCTCCCTGACCTGTCCCTCCAGTGTTATAGCTGCTAATCAAATTGTGGTCACCCATGTCATAGTCAGAGCTCCATCCCTCTGCACCACAAAGAAAGATGACTTATTTGTTCTTTGCTGTTAGGTATTGTAGGTTCATAGGTTAGTATCCCCTGTGAGATTCAAACCCTGTACTTGTGTTTGTAAGGCAAACACCTTAACCATTAGGCCACCCTCCCTATTGATTTTTCTTTATTTTCAGTAGTAACAGTAATTGGCATATAGTCCTTTAATGGCCTTAGTGTACAGAGATATGATTTTTACTTGGATTTTTTTTTTTGTTTATTTGTTTGTTTAAGAATGTGCTTTTGATTTTTGCCCTTTTTTTAGGCAAAGGTCTTTAAAGCAGTTCAGTAACCTGGCTATCAAGCACTTAATCAAGTCTCTTAGTCTATCAGTCAAGTAATTTAATCACCTATGGGAAGTGACGGTTTCACCAAACGCTCAGCATCATTCTCTAGAGCTGATAAAATGCATTAGCTATTTGCAGGTGGACTTTTGCTTTTGATATCACAACCTTATTGTTTTCATTATCTGTGATTGTGTTTTCTTCACTGTCTCCTGTGTGTTCTGGATGCAATATGTCAGGCAGCTTTGTGTGATTGTTTTTTGTCTGGAGTGGTTACTGAATTAGAGTTGTATTCCTACAGATCGTGTTCTTTTTGTGTTTTCTACAAAGAAAACAATACTTTATTAGCCCCTTGGGGAATTTAGAAGGGTTATTGTGAGGTGTTGAGGTAACCATTTCTGATTCAGCAATAGCCCTGCCATGGTGCTACAACATGAAAATGTGCAACCCCGTGGTCAGTGGGTTGCCTGTCTGGCCTACTGCATATACTAAGGAGGCATTCGAGAGAGGCAACCTATGCTAATTAGCCATATGCTCCTCTGCCCCCCCCCCCGAATTGCCTGTGGTAAGGCATTTACTCAACAGAGTGATTCAGAGAATTGTTCAACTGCATGGCTTATGTCAACCACCCTTGAGTTGTTAATGAATATGGACAAAAGCTTGTGCACATCCAATTGTGTTAGGGATAAGTGTCAGGGAGTTGGGGGTGTGGCTGCATGTGTAAGTGTATGTCTGCCTGTGAGGGCACATGGAGGGTGTTAGTTAGGGGTAGGTAGGGTAGATGTGTGTGCTTGTATGTATGGCTGAATAGGTGATAAGTGCGAGAAGGTGAGGAGTGGGGTGTAGGTATGTGCATGTGTTGGGGGGGCTGTCATACCTCCATACTCTCTTAGACCCTACATTAACAAGCAAATCCTGCAACATTGTGTGGGGGGGTACTAAATACCAGGGATAACTCTTTTCATTGTGCCTTAAAGGTACTTAAAAAGTCATAGAAAAAAGTTGAGCAATATGGAAGACATGGGACAGGGATGCACCAGCGATACTCTATATTGTGTGTTCTAAATGCACTGAAAAAAGGATTTGAACCCTGCACCTTTGACAGTCACACACAGCATGTTAGTCCTCTGCACCACCATAAGACACTAGGATATATCTAAAATATTATGTAAGTGTTGGGCAAAAAATTGAAAGTAAAAGAGGAAGTTTCAAATCCTGACCCCTTGATAGAGAAAGCAGCACGCTCACACATCAGTTAGAGTAGCAGGATTTTTGAAATAATACGAAGTATGAATCTCTTAACATATGTCATTATTCAATAAATGCGATAGTCCTGCAGCTGTAGGAGAGGCCTGTAAAAGCAAGGATAAACAGTTGAGTTTGATGGAGGTGTGTTCATGTGAGGACAAGCTTTGGGACAAAGCACTAAGGAACACTAGTCGACATCAGACAGAATTTTTTAAATGTGACTCAGAGTTATGTAAAAAAAAAAACTAATAGAGCAACAAGTCTAACAACATAATGCAATTTTTGAACAAGAAGTATGAAACTAACGTCTAGCATCTGAAATTAAAGAGGGGCAGGGAAAATTAGGAAAAACATCAGGGACATTCTGTCATATCAGGGAGAGGCAAAATGTATGTGTGTGTGTGTGTGTGTGTGTGTGTGTGTATATATATATATATATATATATATATATATATGTGTGTGTGTGTGTGTGTGTATATATATATATATATATATATATATGTGTGTGTGTGTGTGTGTGTGTGTGTGTGTGTGTGTGTGTGTGTGTGTGTGTGTATGCCTGCGTGCGTGCGTGTGTGTTCAGGGAGTTAAGACAGGCACTGGGTGGCAGTGAAGAGTTACCGAATAACTGGGTAACTACAGCAGAGCTAGTAAGAGAGATGGCTAGAAAGGTGCTTGGTGTGACATCTGGAAAGAGGAAGGAGGACAAGGACACCTGGTGGTGGAATGAAGAAGTACAGGAGAGTATACAGAGAAAGAAGTTGGCGAAGAAGAAGTGAGATTGTCAAAGAGATGAAGAAAGTAGACAAGAGTATAAGGAGATGAGGTGCATGGCAAAGAGAGAGGTGGCGAAGGCTAAGGATAAGGCATATGAAGAGTTGTATAAAAGGTTGGACACTAAGGAGGGAGAAAAGGACCTGTACAGATTGGCTAGACAGAGGGACCGAGCTAGTAAAGATGTGCAGCAGGTAAGGGTGATAAAGGATAATGAGGAAAATGTACTCACAAGCAAGGAGAGTGTGTTGAGCAGATGGAAAGAGTACTTTGAGGGGTTGATGAATGAAGAGAATGAGAGGGAGAGAAGGTTGGATGATGTGCGAATAGTGAATCATGAAGTGCAGTGGATTAGCAAGGAGGAAGTAAGGATAGCTATGATGAAGATGAAGAACGGACAGGCTGTTGGTCCAGATGACATACTGTGGAAACATGGAGGTGTTTAGGTGAAATGGCAGTGGAGTTTTTAACTAGATTGTTTAATGAAATCTTGGAAAGTGAGAGGATGCCTGAGGAATGGAGAAAAGGTGTTTTGGTACCGGTTTTTAAGAATAAGGGTGATGTGCAGAGCTGTAGTAACTACAGAGGGATTAAACTGATCAGTCACAGCATGAAGTTATGGGAAAGAGTAGTGGAAGCTAGGTTAAGAAGGGAGGTGATGATTAGTGATCAGCAGTATGACTGCATGCCAGGAAAGAGCACTACAGATGCGATGTTTGCTCTGAGAGTGTTGATGGAGAAGAACAGAGAAGGTCAGAAGGAGTTGCATTGTGTCTTTGTGGATTTAGAGAAAGCATATGACAGGGTACCTAGAGAGAAGCTGTGGTATTGTATGAGGAAGTCGGGAGTGTCAGAGAAGTATGTAAGAGTGGTACAGGATATGTACGAGGGTAGTGTGACAGTGGTGAGGTCTGCGGTTGGAATGACGGATGCATTTAAGGTGAAGGTGATATTACATCAAGGATCAGCTCTGAGCTCTTTCTTATTTGCAATGTTGATGGACAGGTTGACAGATGAGATTAGACAGGAGTCCTCGTGCAAATCTTAACATCTTTAATTCTGCCACATCCAGCTCAAACTCCTGCCTTTTTGTCAATGCCACTGTCTCCAACCCATATAACATAGCTGGTCTCACTACCCTCTTGTAGACCTTCCTTTTCACTCTTACAGGTACTCGTCTGTCACAAATCACTCCTGACACACTTCTCCACCCACTCCATCCTGCCTGTACTCTCTTCTTCACCTCTCTTCCACATTCACCGTTACTCTGAACTATTGACCCCAAGTATTTAAACTCATCCACCTTCGCCACCTCTACTCCTTGCATCCTCACCATTCCACTATCCTTCCTCTCATTCACACACATATATTCTGTCTTAGTCCTGCTGACCTTCATTCCTCTTCTCTCTAGAGCATATCTCCATCTCTCCAGGGTCTCCTTCACCTGTTCCCTACTCTCACTACAGATCACAATGTCATCTGCAAACATCATAGTCCACGGGGACTCCTGTCTGATCTCATCTGTCAACCTGTCCATCACCATTGCAAATAAGAAAGGGCTCAGAACTGATCCTTGATGTAACCCCACCTCCACCTTAAATGCATCCTTCACTCCCGCCGCAGACCTCACCGCTGTCACACTACCCTCGTACATATCCTGTACCACTCTTACATACTTTTCTGACACTCCTGACTTTCTCATACAATACCATAACTCCTCTCTAGGCACCCTGTCATATGCTTTCTCTATGTCTACAAAAACATAATGCAACTCCTTCCAACATTCTCTGTACTTCTCCATCAACACTCTCAGAGAAAAGATCGCATCTATAGTGCTCTTTCCTGGCATGAAACCATACTGCTGATCACTAATCATCACGTCCCTTTTTAACCTTGCTTCCACTACTCTTTCCCATAACTTCATGCTGTGACTGATCAATTTAATCCCTCTGTAGTTACTACAGCTCTGCACATCACTCTTATTCTTAAAAATCGGTACCAAAACACTTTTTCTCCATTCCTCATGCATCCTCTCACTTTCCAAGATTTCATTAAACAATCTGGTTAAAATCTCCACTGCCATTTCACCTAAACACGTCCATGCTTCCACAGGTATGTCATCTGGGCCAACAGCCTTTCCATTCTTCATTCTCTTCATAGCTATCCTTACTTCCTCCTTGCTAATCCACTGCACTTCATGATTCACTATCCCTACATCATCCAACCTTCTCTCCCTCTCATTCTCTTCATTCATCAACCCCTCAAAGTATTCTTTCCATCTCCTCAACACACTCTCCTCGCTTGTGTGTATGTTTCCCTCATTATCCTTTATCACCTTTACCTGCTGCACATCTTTCCTAGCTTGGTCCCTCTGTCTAGCCAATCGGTACAGGTCATTTTCTCCCTCCTTAGTGTCCAACCTTTCATACAACTCTTCATATGCCTTATCCTTAGCCTTCACCACCTCTCTCTTTGCCATGCACCTCATCTCCATATACTCCTGTCTACTTTCTTCATCTCTCTGACAATCCCACTTCTTCTTTGCCAACCTCTTTCAATGTATACTCTCCTGTGCTTCCTCATTCCACCACCATGTCTTCTTGTCGTCCTTCCTCTGTCCAGATGTGATACCAAGCACCTTTTTAGCCGTCTCCCTTACTAGCCCTGCTGTAGTTACCCAGCTATTTGGTAACTCTTCACTGCCACCCAGTGCCTGCCTTAACTCATCCCTGAACTCCACCTCACAATTACCCTTTTTCAATTTCCACCATTTGATCCTTGGTGCTGCCCTCACACTCCTCCTCCTCTTCTTGATAACCAACGTCATCCTACAAACCACTGTCCTATGCTGCCTAACTACACTTTCTCCGGTCACCACTTTACAGTCTCCAATCTCCTTCAAACTGGCCCTCCTACATAAGATATAATCCACCTGTGTGCATCTTCCTCCACTCTTGTATGCCACCCAAAGCTCCTCCCTCCTGTTAAAATACATATTCACCACAGCCATGTCCATCCTTTTCGCAAAATCCACTACCATCTGACCTTCTGCATTCCTTTGTTTAACACCATTCCTACCCATCACTTCCTCATCCCCTCTGTTCCCTTCACCAATATGCCCATTGAAATCTGCCCCAATCACCACTCTCTCACCCTTGGGTACAGTCATCATCACTTCATCCAATTCACTCCAAAATTTTTCTTTCTCATCCATTGCACACTCAACTTGTGGAGCATACGCAGTAACAACATTCATCATTACACCATCAATTTCCAGCTTAATAAACATCACTGTATCCAACACTCTTATTCCAGTACAATGCCTAATGTGAGCTTAGGCAACTAAGGAAAAAGAAAACATGAAACACACAGAAAAAACTTTGCAAAAATCAAGTCAAATGCTATAGGTTATGTAAATAAAATTTGCAAACATTCAAACAATCAACAGTCTACAAAACTGCTAAATTAATGTGTGCTCATTCCATGCAATTCAAGGCAAGGGAGAAGACAAACATATACTAAATCCTCAGACATGGATTCCTTACATGTACTTGGATAACTGTGCATACAGTTCAGAAAGTAATCAGTTTGTACTGAATAACCCAGAAAAAATGCCACAAACCAGTGATGAACTCCACGAAAAATAGTAGAAACAGCAAACACAGTTACTAATCCATGTTGAAACAAGGCAGAAACTAGTTGCTGAAGACTTTAATTCACACCAAACTGCTACAGGACAGCAATTTATTAAAATCTACATTGCACTAGAAAGGGCTTTGAATACTGTGCTCTGGCTAAGCATACATTACTTGCAGGAGAAGAGCATACTTTTACTTTTCAAGTTTTACATGTTTTGAAAGAGAATGTCAGAATGGGTGATCTGACAAATAGAACTGAGAATATTGAACTGCAGTGGAGTCTGAGGCTGGGGGCTCATCGTTGGCTTGGACTGAATGATTCAGTCCCATTGAAACCTGTTTTGAAATCCAGGAAGCTGAAGCGATGGGGGCTGTGTTTTAGAATAATGCAATAAGATTTTACTTTAAGTTTGTATGCTTCTTGATGTGGGGGTATGTTTTTAAAGTAGTTGTTGGTTGTAACTGGTTTATTGTGTTTTAAAATTGTGTATAAAATTGACTGTTGAAGGTGTAGGTTTGTCTGATGAAGCAATGTTTATCATTTTGAAAGCGATAACATATTTTTAATAAATCGCTGTCCTGTAGTAGTTTGGTGTGAACTGAAGTCTTCAGCAACTTGTTCTTTCAACACGGATTAGTAACTGGGTTTGCTGTTTCTACTATTTTTTCATAGAGTTCATCACTGGTTTGTGGCATTTTTTTTCTGGATTGTTTGGGACTGAGCAATCAGTGAGCATGGCTGAAGGAAATCTGGTTGTGAGTGATGGTGAAGGCTGTTTGGTGAATAATCTCTACAGGAATGACAGACTTCTGAATTTTATGGATGTACAGCAAAATCCATTGCTCTCTAGTGAGTTGCCATTTGATGCATGTGAGCAGGATGTGCTTAAGACAGTGGAGTCTAAAGCCAGTGATTTAATGAGAGGTATAGAGAATGACCTGTACCTTTTTAAGAGATTACAATGTCAGTGTTACCATCTGGAAGCTTGTGTTAAAATGAATGTTGTACCCAGGGGCCTTAGGGTCCTAAATATGCCAACATATGGGGACACTTACCCTGCTCTATTGGCTCAATGGAAATGTATTAATTTGGAGACGAGTAGAGCAGATTTGAAATTGCTTATTGACATTTTTCTACCTAGAGAAACTGACTTGAGTGATAAAATTAACCGTCAACAACTGGATTTAGCCTCTATTGTAGGGAATTAATCTGTTGACTTATTCCTGAATCAGTTAATCGATAAGGTGCTTGGCTATGAAAAGTGGCTTCTCCAACAGAAGAGGAATTAATTGGCTAAGGATGTGAATGACTTTGATAACCACCATGTGTTTACATGGCCAAGGGCATGAGAGCACCAGGAGGTTGAATGAGATGGCCAGAAGTTGGATTCCAATGCTGTAGTCAATCAGTGGACTGCTGAGGGGATAACATCACCCATGAGAGCCACCTCTACATACTCCACACCAATAGCTGAACTGTTACAGGCTGCTAGCTCTCATACTGTCACAGAATTGGTTGAGCAAGTGGCAGTAGTGAGGTGGAAAAGTATTAAACCTCCCAGAGAGCAGTTTTTTTCTACCTTACCCCTACCGTTTCACCAGAGAAAGAAGTCGTATGAGCAGGAAGGTCAACAAGGAGGGCAGAAGAGGAAGGAGCCACCGCCCATGAACAACTTGAGAACTTAGAAGAAGATGTGGGCACCAGTTCATCTGGGTTAGTTTGGAACATTTCCCGACACATGTTAACGCAAGCGGAATTATCACTCTTGAACAAAGGTTTGGGTTTTATACCGACCACTCCTTCTGATATAGCTGACTGTTTGACTGAATTATGTTTATTTGCATGCAGTCTTTCATTGAAAATGTCTTTTGGTAATAATGAACAGTTAGACAGATGTCTTTTTAAAAAGCCTAACGTATATATATGCCTGTTTTACCCCCAGCTGTTGAAGTATTCCTACATGCATATGAGACTGATTTATATAATTTTTTTGAAATGAAGAAACAGTTTATGACCAATGGTAATTTGACTAGTGATGAACAAAAAGTGTTGTATGACTTGCAAGGTAATGGGGAAGTGGCTATTTGACCAGTGGAAAAAGGGGGTCCGGTGGTGATGATGGACGCAAACTACTATTATGAAAGCATGAAATCAATGTTGCAAGATGAGAATGCATACAGAATTGTTGAGTTGAACATTGTAGGGAGGATGCAAGAACGCATAATGAATTATTTTGTGAATGTTTTTGTATGGGCTTGATTGGTAAAGAATTATAGGAGTATTTCAAGGTTGATCATCCCCTTGTTCCACAACTTCATGGACTGCCAAAGATCCATAAAAATCCATTGAATCCTAAGTTTAGACCTATAGTAGCGAAGGGTGGGTGGTTGACTGAGCCCATCTCTATTTATTTGGACAGGCAACTTAGAAAGGTATTGGATGACTGTCACATAGTACTCAGACACACTGAGCATTTTTATGTGATTTGTATCATGTGGTTACTGGTCCTACTGAGCAAACAGCAGATATTCTGGTTACCTTGGATGTAGTCTCGTTGTTTACATCTATACCTAATCAAGAGGATATAACTATGGTGAAGTCGTACTTGACTAGGCATGGCCAATTGAGCAGTCAGCAGGTGGACTTATTGAGTCTACTTCTTGAATTGATTATTGAGCACAATTTGTTTTTGTTTAATGGAACCTGTTATTGGCAGATGGTGAGGGTGGCAATGGGCACCAGTTGTGCCAACTCCTGTGTGAATTTGGTCATGGCAGAATGGGAGTATCACAACATTTTAAGTGTCGATAATGGGCATGTTTGCTTTTATCGACGCTTTGTTGCTGATCTCCTTTTAGGATGGAAAGGCAATGAACTGACATTGATGGCGTTTGCTCATCAGCTGAATGAGAGTAGTAACGTTTTGAATTTCACCATGAAATTTTCAACTGAGAAAATTGATTTTTTGGATGTGGAAGTGGTGAAAACAATGGATGGTAGTTTGTCCACTCAGATGCACAGAAAGGAATGTTATCGCCCAGCATTCCTGCACAGGGATAGTATGCATCCACAACATATCTTCCCTAATATTGTAAAGGGTCAAACAATGAGGGTACCATGTTTGTTGTATGAGAGTGAGGACTTTGAAAATGACTTGGAATGTTTGAAAAATGAATTTATGACTAGGGGTTACACCCAGGCAGAGGTTAATATGGCATGTAATAAGGTTAATAATGAAAGGAATGGTAGTGCTTGATATGGTGCAAAGGGTGGATACATGAAGGGGAAATACTAATGTTCCAGTTGTATTGTTGTCATACACCAGTAATGTTAATAAGGTGAGAGGCATTGTACAGAACAATTGGCATATTTTACAGGTTGATGGGAGGGCTGCAGGACTTGCGGGCTTGCACCCTAGGTTTGTTTATAAAAATATGAGGACATTGAAGCAAAGGTTTTGTTACCCAAAAAATCATGATCCACCTGGTGGGAGCCCCATGGGCACTAAGAAATGTGAAGTGTGTGCTTTCTGTGAATTTATAGATGAATCCCAGTTTTTCAAGCACCCAGGAACAGGTTACCTATGGCAGTTGAGAGCTTCAGCTGACTATAACACAAAGAATGTTATTTATGTAGCACACTGTAAAATCTGCTTCAGGTTCTATGTAGGGAAATCTAACCGTATGTTAAGGGAGCGGATAAGGGATCATCTATATTGCACTAGAAAGGGCTTTGAATATAGTGCTCTGGCTAAGCATACATTACTTGCAGGGGAAGAGCATATTTTTACTTTTCAAGTTTTACATGTTTTGAAAGAGAATGTCAGAATGGGTGATCTAACAAACAGAACTGAGAATATTGAACTGCAGTGGAGTCTGAGGCTGGGGGCTCATCGTTGGCTTGGACTGAATGATTCAGTCCCATTGAAACCTGTTTTGAAATCCCGGAAGCTGAAGCGATGGGGGCTATGTTTTAGAGTAATGCAATAAGATTTTACTTTAAGTTTGTATGCTTCCTGATGAGGGTGTGTGTTTTTAAAGTAGTTGTTGGTTGTAACTGGTTTATTGTGTTTTAAAATTGTGTATAAAATTGACTGTTGAAGATGTAGGTTTGTCTGATGAAGCAATGTTTATCATTTTGAAAGCGATAACATATTTTTAATAAATCGCTGTCCTGTAGCAGTTTGGTGTGAATTAAAGTCTTCAGCAACTTGTTTCAACACGGATTATTAACTGGGTTTGCTGTTTGTACTGAATAACCATGAGGCTGATGTTTATTAAATTCATAGCAAGCACTACAGGGGAACATCAGTGCTAGCGGTAAACTAAAGTTAAGTTAGTGTAATACAAACAGGAATTGCAATATGAAGTGTTAGAAAAAAACAGGGTTATGGCATATTGTGATAGTCAGGGGAGAGGAATTGTGTAAAGAAGGGGGTGCAAGTTGTTGTAAGATATGAATGGATACTTGTTCACATTTAGAGATATAATTTATCAGGGTTGGCTATAAACAGAGGCAGATTTCAGCTAGGAAGTATTTCAGAATGGTTTTAAAGGACTGGAGTGACGGTATTCACCTGATAGATACAGGTAAGGAGTTCTAGGCCTTAGCAACATGCTATGAGTACAGCCTATGCCTAGATGATTTGACAGGTGTTTGGACAGAGAGGAGTTTTTGGTCATTGGATCATAATAACCGAGTGGGAATATAATTGTGTAGAATGGTATTTAGTGCTGGACAAGCAGATGGATGCTGGATAATTTTATAGGTGATGAAAAGCTGTGTGTACATTCGTTGATGAAGTAGTTCTAACCAATTTAATCGTTTTAGTGCTACCTTGTATGTAGCATGGTTTTGGAATTATTAATACACATATGACCAAGCAATATTCGACACCTGGAGGATTCAGTAGGAGGTACCTGCAGAAATACCTGGAAGATCAATAGGATGCAATGAGGTGAGAGTAGTTTTATGTAGGACGTGGACACAGGTCTGAAAGTGAAAGTTGATGTGGTGATGTGTGGCTGTTGAGCAGGGTTGAGAATAGATGTTGGGGAATCCTTATTTAGGGACGTTATACTATTTATGAAATAATAGTTGAATTCTATTGCCGTTTGAAGTGGTGAGTTATTGGGAGAGGGAGTTAGGGTTGATTTTTTGACATGGATGCAAAATTTATTTAATGACTGATCAGAATTTTTTAGGGTTGTGGTTATTTTTGTTCTGAATGTAGTTATAGTATATTTTTTGTCTTCATTTATTTGCTTTTTTATGGTTGCGGAGCATTCTGATGTTTTCAAGATATTGTGGTGTTTTATATTTTTGTCATTCTTTACACAATCTTCTCTTCCCTGCATTAGTGTTCTACCCGTTTTGGATAGCTAAATTGCATAATTTTTAGTCTCCTCCTTCTGGGAGACGTGCAAGGCTATTTCGGATATTTAGGAATGTGATATTGAATTCATTTACAGCAGCAGCTAAGGGTAAAATGTTTAGTATGTTCTAGTTAACAGATGATGGGGTAGTAATGAATATTTTTGGGTTAAACTTGGACAGGTTGCATGTTGTTTTATAAACATGCCGTTTGAGTGGATGTGTGAGATGTCTGTTTGTATAGATCAGGAGATGGTCACCAAGAGAGTCTGACATTGTACCTGTGGTTGTGAATTGGCTAAGGTCTGACACTAGGATCCAGTCTAATATGGTATTTGTTGTCTTGCTACAATGTGAGGGACTATTAATTAGTTTTGTGAAACCATGTAAGTTCACGCTAAATGTACAAGAGTTAGAGTTTATGTCCAACCAATTGCCATTCACATCACATAGTAATTTTTCTTCTGAAATTGTTATGGCTATCCGGTGTAGGATATCTTCCAGTGTAGCTGTATTGTCACCAGGAAGGATGTAAAGGACAATGATACATATTTGTTTATATAAGATGCTTTGCTGAAATGAATTTTGGTATAGTTTTTTTTGTAGGGGGAAATTTGGTAGTTGTTGGGAAATATTAGAGCAATACCACCATATTTGTTCTTTATATGGTCATTAGAGGTGATATTATACTGAAGTGGTGTAATTTTGGAGTCGTTCATGTGGGGTTTAAGCCAAGTTTCAGTTATACTGAGAATATCTGAAATGTGTTGGGTAATCCAGGCATGTAGTTCAGTAGTTTTATTTCTTATGATTCTAATATTTGTGGTGGCATAAGTTAGGTTACTGGGTTGGGAGGTAGACCATTGTGGGTTTAGCATAATGTGTGGAAAGTAATTGTCTTGCTGTTGATACCAGTGTGGGGGTAGGCCATTGTGAGGTTAGAGTAGCGTGTGGAAAGGAATTGTCTTGATGTTTGTATTAATAGGTGGGGCCATGATTAGTGTGAATGTCTCCTTCTAGGAGGATTTTAACATATTGGGGTATTAATGATTCTTCTTTATGGAGAGGATTTTTCCACTTAATTTTATTTTGATTTGAGTTGAAATGGAAATAATTAGTATACATTTTGGATAGATGTGAGGGGCATCATTAAATAGGGTTGGTGTGAAGTGGGGAGTGTTTAGGAAGGAAGGAAGGATATGTGGTTGGGACAGAGTTAAAAAAGATAATGACAACTATTATTGAGTTATGATACAATGAGAGATGCCCGAGTAGTAGGAGGGGAAGAACAGAGGATAAGTTGAGGAGTAGCATGATTAAATAAAAGGATCTGAATTTTATTGATGGTGGGTTATGGGAAAGTAGAAACCATGAGAGAAGCAAGAAGTTGCAGGGGGTAGGATATCTAGTGGTAATCATAACTTTTTTTTAGTGGTAAGCACATTTTTTTTGTCACTGTCGAAACAGATAGTGTGGAAATTTACCACCTGATGACCAAACCATTCATTATGATATCTATGTTTAGTGGTCTTATCTTAAAAGGAACACTTCAGTCATGCTGAGTCTGGCTTTGTGGTTCAGAATAGTGCCGTTTATATCAGTAGAAATGGAAGTGAAATAAGTATAATGTTTCCGGAAGTAGATTTTTGGGTTGGCAACTTTCTTTGTCTTCTGCCATGATGCTAGCCTCCCCACTACCTACTAGGACAGTAAAAGAAAATAAACAATTAATATGCCCCCTCCTATCACTGATATGCACATGTGGATTAGGCAGCTTATTATCAGAGTGCACTAACACAGTCTTTAAACGGAGTGATCATCTAGCTGGGTCTAGGGCTCAGTAGAACTTTACCAAAGGACATTCATCATTAACACATCTTTACAAAAGCCCCATTCATTTTTTATTACTTTGCTTATCTTTAGCATTTATTTCCATTTGCCACCTGTATAAGTACCTTGCAAGCTATATTAGGTCTTGTAAACTACTGTTGACCTCCCATTTAGTTTTGGTGTGGTCAGTTAATGAGATAATTTTATTCTCTCATCTAGTGTATCGCTTGGCACAAATATACAAAATAAAACTGTTCCCACCACTGAAATCTCTGGCTTCAGAGCTACTGATATAATTTGGTAGGTTATGCTTTGGTTACTTTTGATGCATGAGGTCAGGAGTTCTAATCCACATCAGTCTGATAGTGCATGAAAAGCACTAACTCTTATATGTGACTTGACATTACTGACACATAAAGATTTTTGCCAGCTGTATGTCTTTGCTGTAGAAGTGGAAGAGCTTCTTACCTTTTATGCTGTTGTTTACACCCCCTCAACTCAAGGTACTTATATGTCTTTTTTAATCTTTCTTAAACTGTACAAGTGTTAACTCTGTCTCATAAAATTTAACAAATAAAGCAGTTAAGAACTTGTGTTTTGACAGATGGTCATTCTTCTTGAATACCATTGGGGCATTTAAGTTTTGCATGCAGAAATTATATAATGCTACAGATCTGTTCAAAGAAATATTTATGGTACATATATATGTATATGTATATGTGTGTGTATATATACCCAGTGCTGAAGGCAGAACATTACATATGTTATTCCATCAGTTTGGTAAGGCCTGTCCTCTGAGCAGAAGAGATGTTACAGATACTGCAACACTGAGATCAAAGAACCCAGTAACCATATTTAGTTTTAGGTTATTGGCAGAGCTACAAAAAATCCTTTGGGTATGCCAAAGCAGGAAGAAGATTGCTGCTTGCCTGAGATGCTGAGCAGAGAATTACTTATTATTTAGGTATGTCATGGTGAGGTGAGACAAATGGTTAGTTTGCTACATAATGCATGCTGGAGAAGATGGAGGGTAATGATGGTCTGTCACACTTGCTAAAGACACAATTAAATGAGGAACCTGACAGGGAATTAAGGAGCCAAAGTGTTCATGGAATGTCCACAGGGCTTCAATAGAGTGTGGTCATTCACCAAGCACTTGCAGAGTTGTCCATTAATGGGACCAGATCTTTAGGAGCTTAAGGTGGTCAAATAACAAGCACAGATGATATAATAATGAAGGTGCAAAAAACTGTATTCACATAAGTGCCTGTTCCAAAGGACTGGGAAATTTATTTATTTAACACTGAAAGATATTCTGTGTTGGGCCTCCTCAATAATCCGTCATGAAACCATAATATTGGTTATTGTTATTATTGACTGGGAAACCATATAATCTGTGAATCCAGCCAATAATATATATTTTTAAAAATTGTTTCAACTTGTAACCACATCAGCTAGATAACAAAGCTGCAGCCAGACAATCTACATTTGATTGGATCTTAACATTCTCTCCATATAAAACATCACCCCATGGAACTCTGTCAGACAGAGTAAGTGGTCATTTATCAATCGACACTATAAGGTACCAAGGCAACAGCCCAAAAACACCTCATTACAGCCTAGCAAGAAAACTTGCTACTTTCCACAATGACATTTTTATTAATTCATTACATCTCCTTAAGTGGGAGCCACTAAATGGTCTTATCATTGATGATGCTATCTCAGAATTCAACAAAATTTTCTCTGGTGTTCTAATTATCTACCTGTTTTTTTTTCTTTACATTATTCTATATATAATACTTGTATTTATGACAAAATGTAATCTGTATATTCTCAAAAATTCTCTTGTACTCTGCTAGCTGATTGCCTTATTCCACCTGTATAATACCTTATTAATGAAAAAATGTTATATCTATTTACTGGAGCTTTTCTCCCCAGGTCTCTGCTGAAAAAGGGCTTCGGCTCAGTCAGACATTCCCGGTTAACAAATGTAAAATAAATAAATACACAAGACCCCCCACCCGAATAAAAACAGTCAAAGACAACCTTTCCCCATGGCTATCTTTAGCAACTAAGCAACTTGTGAAACAAAGAGACAAAGCTTCGGAGGTCTGGATAAAAATAAATAAATAAATAAATTAATAAATAAAATAAAGCAGCTCCTACTTTACTAGTATATAGACAACCAATAAACAAAACAACTTATCACCCAAGATAAGAAAACCTATTATGGTACCAATAAAAACATACATACTAATAATCCAAATATGTTCTGGGCCTCCATCAATAAATCCAGGACAAGCTACACATTTAACACCAAGCACACAGAAATAAAATAATATCATAGCCAAACAATTCAATACTCACTTTTTACAGACAGCCCAGTCATAAAACAATCAAGCTCTTGTTGTCCCTACTCAATCAAATAACATCCTTCAACATTTCTCCTAACAACCAATTCCCACAGATAACATCAAAAACTAGCTAAAAATAAACTGCCCTTGACAACCTGCCTGGAAAATGTCTTAAAATAGCAGCTGAGACTATTGCATTTTTAGTTTCTGTTCTGATAAATTGATCCATATCTGAAAATAAAGTCCCCTCACTATGAAAACTGCACATGGGTGGAATCAATACAGATCTTTTAAACAGTATGTCAGTTGCCATTTTATCTTCCCTGTCGACAATATTAGAAAAATGTATCCATACACAACTTATCAAATATTTAATAGATAACCAGCTTCTGTCTTAAACCTAACATGACTTCTGCCCTCATCAGCACTACTACTGTTTTGCTGAATTTTGTTAATGCTATCAACACCCACAGAAATGCCCAAAGCTTAGTCTCCAACCAGAAACTCTTGCATAAACTCTCAGCCTTAGGGCTCACCAACTTTTTACTGCAGTGGTTCCATATCTACTTTTCAAATATATCACAAGCAGTTAAATGGAAAAATGATTTCTCCACCTTCTTACCTGTAACTATCAGTACGCCATGGGGGATCTATATTGAGCTCCATACTTTTCAGCATATTCCTCAATAACTGCTATAAAAATGCTACTTTAATGCAATCTATTGATGACTCTATCCTAATTTGTTCTCCCAAATCTCTCTATAAAATTTAAGGCCTTTTAATAACAAACCTTATAAACTTAAACATGACTAAATAATTCACAACTACTTCTAAACCCAACTTGCATTTTCAAGTAACTTTCAATGACATTGTAAGGGGTCTGCCAGAGGAATACATTTGCAGATTTTGTTCTCTACTATTTGAATCATATAGTCTAGGTATTATGTCTAGAGTGTAGTACAAGGTGTGAGGGATCATATTCTAATTAAGGTAAAACACATTTTTGGTACTAGCTTCCCAGGTTTTTGGGATGAGGAGGTTGCTACCCTTGTTCATAGGTTCATAGGTTGGTACTAGGCTATCGACCCTAGGGCCTATACAAGCCTAGTCTTAACAATTCCCTGGCTATTTCTTCCCACAATATTTACTTCCCTGGACTGCTAACAATGTTTTAGTCAGGACAGTACTACTGTTTATGTTTTCAGTGTAAGCTGTAAAGAAATTAGCTATGCCAAAGGTTAGTGACATGTCGTTAAGTTTGATGGTATTGGGGATATTATTTCCATTGTTATTCCTAATGCTAATGCATGGAATAGTGGGCAGTTTATTTTTGGCAGTGAAGGATATAACATTGGTTTTCTTTGGGTTGATTAGAAGCATGTTAGTGGTTAACTAGCTGCATAATTGAGAAAAGTAATCTTGTACGTTGTTTTGGAGGTCAGGCATGTTCCTACTGGTTTGTCGTATATTGTCTGCATACTTGACTACCTTGAGGTTTGAAAGCTGCATTACTAGATGATTGGCAAATAGAGAGACTAATAAGGAGCCCAGTACTGATTCCTAAGGTCAACAGGTGACAGGGGGCTGTTGTAATGACTTTAGTAAGTTCTGTTTTTCAAATAGCTATGGAACCGCTGGATGATGTTATCCCTAAAGAGTAGTCTTTGTTTACACCATTATTAAAAGAGAACCACACCCACAAACTCAAACAACATGTTTATTTCATCATGGTTTGGTGTTTCCTGCAGTTTAACACCAGTCTAGGACTTTTTACAGGTTTTAAATATTTTTATATGTAATTTCTGAGTCTGACTACATGGAGTCTAGCATCTTGAAGTGATCCTGATTGTTTAGTCTGCCTCTAGGTATCCTACAATGCAGTGCTTGTCTGTAAAAAATTACATCACACAGGCCTCTTTCTTCCTAAAGCTTATGTCACTCCATTGATTTTACATGCATACACTGCTGTCTTTCAGTCAGTTAGTTTTAAGTAACATTTCATGCTGTTCAATGACTACATAAAATACAAACAGTGCAAATGCTACAGAACAGACTTTCAAAGTGCTTTTTATTGCTGCTCCTTTTTAGAATGGCTAAATTGCAGTCTTTTACGAAACCTGAATTGTACTACTTCGACTCATCTCCCATCCCCTTCACTCCTAACTTTCCTAGGTAGCAAAGTGCTAAGGGTAATTTGAGTTGTTACCTGCTGTGATTGACAGCTCACAGCAGGAGACTTGACTCATGTACTGTTTCCTTGTTCTAGCCTCAACTTTCTGTATGGGGAAGGACCCGGTAGCAGTGACATCACAGCGAGGGTGGGTTTTTAGGATGGTTATGGTAATGTCAATTAGGGGAGAGAATTGGCCAAAAAACTACCCATATTCATTGGCCTTGATGACATCAATGAATTGGAGACTGCGGCAAGCTTTTCCAGCTTGGGATAAAAGTTCTTTGAAAGTGACACCACCACAGTACAGTAAGGTACTGTTCTAGTGGACAGAAACAGTCGATTTAAAATATTTTAAATGCTTTGTTGTTGTTTATTTATAGCAGGGACAGTAAATAGGGAGAAAAAGGACAGAGAAGTTGAGCATTTAATTATAGAATCCCATTGTTGTCCTTTAAATATCACTAAAGACATAGGCAAACATACATTAATATAAAATAAAACAAACCATGTTTTTAATTGCATACATTATATCCGTGGTGGTGGTGCTGCGGTAGCATTGTCGCCTCACAGTAAGACGCTGACCGGTTCGACTCTCAGCTAAAGCGTCTTCTGCGTGGAGACATGCGTGAATGGGCGAACCTTTGTTGAAGGTTGTGCATTAGGGCTGGCAACTCAGCACGTAAAAATCAACTGCTAATCATTAGCAGACCGAAGTTCCGCTGTGGCGACCCCTAACCGGGAAAAGCTTAAAGACACAACAACATACATCATATGTTTTTTATAATTATCATCAGTCTAACATTACATAAATTACTGAATTCCTACCTTCCCTTAAACCTCACTCCTCCTGAACATTATTCTATATGAATTGTTCCTACAATTTCCATCTATTTGCTCCTTCCCTAAAGATCTCATTTATAGTTATTTTTATCTCTGTTACATTATTCACTGGTTCAAATAAATTTGTTTTAGACTTTGATTTCCATTTTCTAGTAATTGCTTTTTCAGCAGCCTCCAGAATTAAGCTTAACAAGGCCTTAGAATGTCTATGCAATTCAGATCCTGTGTCCCAGCTCAAAAGAATAATTTCCTTAGTTACACCCATTTTCCCACCCAATATCTCTGGCAGAGTACTCTGTAGGGATTTTTTTAAATTTACCAACTCATTACACTCCCAAAACATATGTCCCCAGTTACCTCTTTCTTCCCTATCACATCTCCAGCGTTTGCCATCTATCTGAGGAAATATATCCGGTGTCTGCTTGGGGTATAAAAATGCCTAGGCAAAAACTTCCAAGCAAAAATCCTAAACCTTGTAGACTTTATTGCATATTTCGAAGCCATCTATACATCCTTCCACTCTTCACTTGTAAATTGCCTTTTCAGTTTTTCTTCCCAATCTTTTCTAACCTCCCCTGATTGATTCTTATTGTGATTGTGTAATATTTTATATGTCCTATTCATTATCCATTTTTGAAAAGCAGCTTCTGTTATAGAGGCAGATAAAACTCTATCAGAGCAGGTCTTTCACTTAGGATCCCTCTATCTCTTTCTCGTTGCCTGTACTGTGATATCAGTCCATGATAGGGAAGGCAGTCTCTAACCTGCAGTCCAAATGTCTTCTCGGAATCTTCTCATTCTATTACTTTTCCTTCTCTAATTATTTGCTCCCAATACCTTGGTTACTCTGACAGTTTTCTCCAATAAATTCTAGCCCCCTCTTGCTATCTTCTGTACCCCTACTTGCAGTCATCACTGTTGACAAAATCTCCCTTTTCCATTCTTTTGTTGGCTTAGTTCTTAGAATACTTTCGGCTACTTTATGAATATTTATTTATTTATTTGACATTTGTTCACTGCAAAAGTCGGACTGGGCCAGAATGTACCCATTTTCAGCAGGGGCCCTAGGAGAAAAGCTCCACAATCACATTATTTCAAAAATCAAGTGCAGATATTTTCAGTCACAAAGTATCATGTTACATTATAAAACAGCAAATACAACATTTTAAATCACAAAGTAACATGTCACACTACAAAATATGAGTGGAAAAATGTAATGAGAAAAACATAGAACATATGTTTCACAGTAGCGTGCAATGAAAAACAATAACATGAGCTGGAGAATATGTGAGAAAACAATCAGCAGTTTATTATTTGTTACATAGATTAATAGGTGATAAATGAGATCTGAGACAATTCCAATATGATATTTAAAGAGATATCAGTGATTACATGATTAGAGATAGTGCCCTGGAATTAAGTGATGTCTTAGTATTAGAGGGGTGTTCATATTAGGGTCATAGAAGGAAGAAGGATGGAGAGAAGCAGATTATAAGAAGAGTGCAGGTAGGGTGTCTTCAGGTAGCTTAGGTGAGGATGGAGAAAAGACGTAAAGGAAAGGTGTGGAGAGATGTATTAAAGAAGGTAAGGTAGTGGGGAAAACAAAAGGAGTGGAGTAGGAGGCTGGAGAGGATTGGGAGTGTGATTTAGGTTGAAGGAGTGAATGAAGCACAGTGAGTAAGTTCAGCCAGGACTGGCACAAGAGCAGGTCCAAGATTTTTTAAGGTATTCTTTTAGGGAGCATTTAAACGTGGGTAGGTTAGAAGTAGTTCTGGTGGTTAGAGGTAATGTGTTCCATTTTTTTGTTACTGAGTATAAGTATAGGCTTTATCCAGGGTATTTATTTGGTTTATTTATGGTGAGGAGTTGTTTGTCTCCTGATCTGAGAGTTCTTTTTGGAAAAGACATGTTGATTAAAGAGGTAAGAGTTGGGCAAGCTAGTGGTTTGTGTATGATTGTATGTCCTTTTATAAACTGAACGTAGGAGAGGTGAAGAAGTTCCAGCCATCTGAGGATATGCAGACCTTTACAGTGATGGGTAAAAGAGGATGAATTAATAGCATACTTGGCAATTCTGTTGTAGCAGTTTGTTTTTTAATGGAGGATTGTAAATTGGTCAGAATTGGTGCTCCATAGAGTAATGAGGGTAGAACGTAGGTTTTGGCTAGAGTAATTTGTGTGTGTGTGCTTAGAAAATGATTGTTTTTGCATAGCATGCCTAGTTTTCATGGGTTTTCCCGCTATTCCTTTGGATGTGGAGGTCAGATTTAAGTTCATTTATTATGCCTCCTAATAGTTTGTTATGGTGGACTAACTCTATTTCAGTGGCATTTGCTGAAAATATTTTGAAAGATGCTTTGTTAGGAGTGTGAGATTTTAGGGTAAAGAGGAGAAGGAGTTTGTGTTTTGGGGGGTTGAGTAAGTGTTGTGCCATTGTAAGCCAGGTTTCAATAGAGATGACAGCTTGTTGAGTGATTTCTTGGAGGTGAGTTAAGGTGTTTGAAGAGCAGATGATAATAGAGTCATCTGTATATTAAATCAAGCTGCCTTCGCAAGAAGATGGATGTAGCTTATTGATAAAAATATTGAACAGTAAAGGGCCAAGGATGGATCCTTGTGGGACTCCTGTGGATGTTGGATGGTATGTGGAGCTGGATCCTTGCCATTTTACATCTTTGGCAAGGTGGCTAGAGAACCATTGAATAGATGGAGGTGCTAGACACAGGGTAGAAAATTGATCGAGGAGTTTATTGTGATGGATCACGTCAAAGGCTTTTGCTAGATCTAGAAATGCTACAAATACAAGTTTATTAGAGTTGCAAGCTTTATTGACAGTGTCTATAAATGATAGTGATGCAGCGGAGATACTGTGGTCTGTCTGAAATCCATGTTACGTATTGGTGATTAGCATACTTTGTAAGAGATAGTGCAGAAATTGTTAATGAATATGTCTTTAATATAATATTCTGTATGGTTGGTAAGGATCTATACCCACAATTCCACTATCTGTTTATTTCTTGAATTTACCCCAAATTTCATCATCATTCGCTTCCATTTTGAATTATAACTTCCTGCTTGTGTTATGTATATGAACTGAACACTGAAATCGAGTTAGCCCACCATACCAAACTATTAGGAGTCATAATAGATGATGTTAAATTTGATCTCCACATCCAAAGCAATATCAACTGTGTAGCTCTAAAATATCCCTTCAAATCAGAAACCATCTTGTTCTACTGGAAATATCAACCCATCCAACTTAACCCTTTACCCCCTCCCACCCCCGATAAATTCCTTTAACTCTTAATTATTGCACAGAATTTCTCCTGACATTGATAAAATATTTCTGACCTGTATATAAAACTCAAGGGGCTAAAACCATTTCACTGCTTGTATCTTAATATCCATAAATAAGAGGTTCCAGTTTCTGAGTTTTTGCATTATCTTTTGTCTCTTCTCACATATTCTCAGCTGCCTAACAGAAACCTTTTTAATCCATGCTCCTAAATACTTAATTTTATTGTGTCCCCATAAATATGTGTATTGCTAAACTGAACCACTTCTTGGGTGGGTGCATAATTTATGGCTGTAGCCTTTGTTATATCTTCATTAATTTTATATCCCAAAAAAAGTCTTGAAAGTGTCTCAAAACATTCTACAACACTGAGATGTCTTTTTCTGGATTTATCGGGTACAAAATAATATTGTCTGCAAATAAAGCCATCTTTTCTTGGTTACCATACCAGTTATATTCTTGAATTTCTGAGTCCCTTGTTTTCTTTGCAAGTAGATCTAAATATAAAGCAAACAATGACAGGGAAAGAGGAAATCCCTTCCTGGTTCCTCTGTTCAGACACAACTTATCAGAGATGAACCCTCCTACTTTATTTTTGCCTACAATCCCTCATATATTCTTCTAATTAACCTTATTATTGTATCAGGGAATGCAAATGCTTCCATTGCCCTACTCATAAAATCCCAGCCTCCTCTGACAGATGCTTTCTCTGTATAAAGACCCATCAACACCAGCACTATTCTCTTACATCCTACTTCCCTCTGAATCATCATTGTTCTATTATTTATTTATTTATTTTATTTTATTTTATTTATTTAACATTTGTTGACCGGGAATGTCCGACTAGGTTCCACAGAGCCTGTTTTCAGCGGAGACCCGGGGAGAAATGCTCCAGATGCATGTCTTTGGAATGTGGGAGGAAACCGGAGTACCCGGAGGAAACCCACACGAACACAGGGAGAACATGCAAACTCCACACAGAAGGCACCCCAGCTGAGAATCGAACCGGAGAACCTCTTGCTGTGAGGCAACAACGTTAACCGCTGCACCACTGTGCCGCCCATGTTGTTAAATGCTTGTCTCCCTTCTAGAAAAACGCATTGATGCAAATCTAACAACTTTGACAACACCTTTGCCTTTCTTTATTTAGTATAGCCATAAACACTTTCTAATCATGGTTTAAAATTGAAATGGGTCTATATGAAGCTGGGTTTGATGGGTCTTTACCATCTTTAGGTATTACAGCCACCACAACTTTCTATCAATATGTTAGCACTTCCCCAAAGTTTAGTTTTTAAACTTATTGACAAAGATATGACAGTTAACAGTTTTGAATGTACTAGTTATATCTACAAATAGCCCCACTGTGATTAGCCCTTCATTTGTATTGCTGTAAATAGTGAGTGTTGCCATTAAAAGAGCTGTAAAGGTCTAAATGAATTTTGGAAGACATGCTGAGCATTGGATAGAAGGCCATAACTGTTAGGGTGTTTCAGCAGTTGTTTATATAGAGGTTTTTTTTCAAATTAGTTTGTTAGTGGACATACATTAGAGATGGGCCTATAGTCCTTCAGCTCTGTGGGTGTGGATATATTTGAGAGGGCTATTATGTATGAATGTTTGAAAGCTGAAAGGACAGCAGCAGTCATTAGTGAGGGATTAAAGATATCTGTTAAGTGTTTTGCAATTTGTCTAGCAACGAGCTTTAAGAAAGAGTGGCAAAGTTTGGAGAATTTGGCTCATATATGATTAAGTTTAAATAGTGGGGATTTTGTTTGTTTCACTGTAATTTGAAAGAAGTGGAATAGGTTCATAGGTTCATTGGTAGGTATTAGGCTATCGGCCCTAGGGCCTATACAAGCCTATCCATAACGATTCCCTGGCTATTGCTTCCCACAAATATTTACTTTCCCAGACCCCTGTCTAGCAGGGCTACTGATGTGATCCCTGGGGTGAATTTCCTATCTCCCATCCAATCGTCAGGGTTCCTCTTGAAGAGGTCCATTGAGGTGCTCTGCCTGACATGTATGGGCAGCCTATTCCAGAGTGTGGGGAGTCTCTGGGTCAGGAACCTATCCCTCCAGCATGTTCTATTCATCTAAGATCCCTGGAGTGTGTGGCTCAGAGGGATTGGGATTTCTTTAAGTGTAGCACGTTCAACAAATCTGGGTTTGACATGGCCTTGTATGTTACGCAGAGATTGCCTCTGAGTAGGTGATATGCGACGGAGTATAGCTGGAGTTCCTTTAGATGGTCAGCATAAGGCATCTGCTTTAGGCCTGTGATTCTTTTTGTGAGGTATTTCTGCGCCTTTCTAGTTGTTGTAGATATCTTATGAGGTACATACCAAACGAGGCATTGCATTCTATAATGGGTCTAATGACAGATGAGTACAGAGGAACAATGACCTCCTTTTTTCTGGATGAAAAGCCCTTAGTGATGAGGTGTGCCACGTAAAAGGATTTTCTAACTGTTGTGGCTATGTGGTTATCAAAGGTGAGACCACTGTCCACCTGTGTCCTTAAGCCTCTTATCACACATTCAGTGTTTAGTGTACTGCCACCTATGTGGTAGTTCACAGGTACGTGTTTTTTTTTCAAAGGGGACAACTATACATTTTTTGGCATTTAGCTTGAGCCCATGGCCCTGGCACCAGGCATCTGTTTCTGTAAGGCCCTTTTGTAGTATATCCACATCATTTGGAGATTCAGTAATGGCTCCCAGCTTGCAGTCATTTGCGAACTTTGTAAGCCAGAGTCCCTTACCTTTCACCTGAACAGTAGAGTAGACTGTAGAGTGGTCCCGTGAGCATGGGTCCCCCTGTACAACACCACTTGTCACTTGTCTGGAGGTGGGATTGGAGTTGGATTTTTTTTACAGTGTGTGTTCTTTCAGTTATGCCGTTTTCAACCCATGTCGTGTGTGAGGGATTAATGCCCAGCTTAGTAAGTTTATCTAGGATTCCAGAGTGAGGGATAGTGTTGAAAGCCTTGGCAGGGTCCAAGTAGGCTGTGTGGACCACCTTACCCTCGCCCATGGTTCTGCAGACCGATTCAAAGAAGTCAATCAGGTTTAGGAGGCAAGATCGGCCCCTCACGAACCCAAACTGGGTGGGGTCCTATGTTTGAAGGTTGCCAATGTCTTTGTTTATACGTTCCATAATAATACATTCCATGGCCTTGCAGATTAGGCTTGCCAGACTGATGGGACAGTAGTTCCCGGGATCCAAATCGGATCCCTCCTTGTGGAGTGGGATGACTGTAGCTGTGCGCCACTCAGTGGGCATGAAGCCTGAGGTGAGGCTATGATTAAACATAACACATAGGTGAGGTGCCAGTTCATTTTGTAGTTCATGCAGTACACAGCCCGGGATGTTGTCTGGTCCCATGGATGCTGTATTCTTGGCTTTGGATAGTGCAGTTTTTACCTGAGTGGCCATGATTATTGGAATTTGGCATTCAGTCAGTATTGAGATGGGCCCTTTAGGGGGTGAGAGGGGGGTGAAGTTGGCACTGAATCTATCTGCCAGGATATTGGCAATATCCTTGGGATCAGTATATCTAGTGCCATTCTGCTGTAGCCTAGAGCAGATCTGAGTATTGCCATTTAGATTCTTGACATAACTATATAATGCCTTGTGGTTGCTTTTGGAATCTTTGGCAAATTTGTTTTCGTAACTAGCTTTGGAAGATTTTATGAGGGATCTCAGCTTTCTACTGTGGCTGGTGAGGGAGTTTTTTGAATCCTGGGTTCTTCCTCTTTTCTGCAACAGTTTCTTCCTTCTGTTGTACAGCTTGTTTATGGCACTGGATCACCAGATTGGCTTCCTTGTTTTAGAGGACAGCATCTTGGTTCTGTTTAGGTTGGCTCGGTCCATGCACGAGTGAATGTGCTCATACAGCACCTTAGTGTAGGATTCAGCAGTTGAATTTCCAGTTCCCATCCGCATGGGTGTCATGAAGTTTTTTACTTCTGACTTGAGAAGCATGAAGTTGGCTTTGGAGAAATTTTTTTGGAGGTTTCCTTAAAGGGGGGTTGGGGTGGGATGTGGATGTCAAGGGTGATTAGCTTATGGTCTGATCTGACCAACGAGGGGGTGACCACTGGTGTGGAGCATCAATCTCCCATGTTAGTAATGACCAGGTCTAGAATATTAGTACCCCTGGTGAGACTATGAATTAGTTGCTCTAGGCAGTTGGAATTTATGAATTCCAAGAATCATTGAGCAAAGGTGTTGGTACAGGCATAGTTTTCTCAGTTAATGGCAGGGTAGTTGAAATTAGGGTGTTTGGTTGTATCTTAATATTTCCCAGTATGTTTAAAAAGGTGCAGTGAAAATCCTGAGGCATGGTGGGAGATCTGTAGCAAGTTACAGTTTGTATTGCAGTCTTACAGGTGTTAGTTGCACCTGGAGAATTTCAGACGCATTGTGTTGTACAACCAGCCTGGAGGTGTGAATATCCTTGGTGAATATGGACACTCCAGGATGTTGCTGAAAATGAGGCTAAGGATTACAAAGTAGTTTGGGCTGGGTCATCATGTACTCATGTGAGATTAAGTTGATTGGGGAAGCTATTTGTTATGGCATTCATGGTAGTTTTCTGAAAGTGTACATAATTGTTGGTAAAGGAGGAGCTTCCTGTGAGAAAGGTGCTGTTTTGTGTGGTGGTGGGTTATTTAGCGTTAATATCAACTGTTTTAATTATTTCCAAAGAAGATTAGGTCTAGTCCAGTTAGCGCCTTGTTTTTTGTTTTCCTGAAGTGTATAGATTGGGCTGTATTGGTAGCTATCCTGGTTTCCTTTCTTAGGTCTGGGACATTTTTGGTGTAATTCCTTATTAAGTGGGTCTCTTTTCAAAGCTTTCCAGGCTTCATCTCTGGATCTCATTTTGTCTTTGATTGCTTCATTAATCCATGAACAAACGTGTGCCCTAAGTCTTCTTGAAGTAAGTTGACCCATATGCTGCTTACTTACAAAGAATCTTCCAAACTGTATTATAAAGACCCAGTCAAGTATAACTCATACAGTCTTTTCATAGCTCTTTATAAACTGATATGGATTGACAGCCTGACAAAAATCTTTGAATGAAGAGATCCATGTTAGCCAGAGATAATGCAAGTTCAAATAAAGGATAATTGCACAACAAGAAATAAGGAGCAGTGTTAGTGATGCAACAGGTAGCACACTCACCTCTGATGCTGTAATTCTCAAAGGCTGCGAGTTCTATTCCCACTCCAGGTAAATGGGGTGATGATATTCCATTACAGCATTAGGGGGTGCTGCACTATTGAATGTGACACTTTGGATGAAGTATTAAACTGAGGTTCTGTCTGCTGTAGCTCAGGTTGATGTAAAAAAATCCCATGGCATCTATCAAAAAGCAAAGGAGAAGTTTCCAGATGCCCTGGCCAATTCTTTCCTACAAGTACCACTTCAGGTCTCCACTGAAAAGAGATCACTCTCCTAGTGGAGCTAACCTGGTCAAGAAATGGTAAATGGAAAATAAATAAAACGTCTGTAGCACAGCAGGTAACACACTTATACTCCTGTGGTAGTGTGCTTCAGATTGAGGTCTCATCTGTCTGTATTTGGTGTAGTTCAAATATATGTAAGACACCATAGCATTTGCCAAAATGTGTAGCAAAATGTCTACGTGTCTGTGACAATTGTCTCAGGTTAGAGGTTGGTTTCTTTTCATACTTCCTTTCTTTTGTTTTTTATTGTTGTAGGCTGCAGTGAACATGATGGCACTGTTAGCCACATCTGCCTTTCAGTAAAATAAACTCTTTATTTCTTACCTCTGTCCAGTGTTTTCTAAATATACACAGATATCAGCACGCCACTCTGGGAAATATACATCATTTCAAACTTGACAAAGCAACGTTTGCTGGAGAAATTAGCTTTCTTCCCAGCAGATGATCTTGGAAGAAACTGAGCCATTTTCTGAAATTTTCTGATACTATTTTGAGTAATTTCACATTATGTAATACCCCTGCTTTTTGTGACATGATTACCTTCTAGACGTGCCCTTGAATGAAAGTGCTACTGGGTGTGTAACTTGGACTGCTGTCCTCTCAGAAATACTGTCAGCCGAGCCTAATGGTTGATAATCTGAAAATAGTTTTAGAACAATTAACAGACCTATGTTTAAGCTCCATAGTCTGTTTGTGCAGAGTGGGAGTTGTGATGGTCACAAATCCATTTGACTGTTTTGAAAATGGTCATGCATTTTGCGGGCCTTGCTAGTTAGAATAAATGCACACTTATCATCTGAAAATTCCACTTAACTCCCACTAATCTACAAGCAAATTCTGTGATGTTTTCCATTGTTTAACTATAACTATTCCCTGCTGATATAATACATGCTGCTATGGCACTGTTTGGATTCAGATGTTATAATGAGGCATTACTTCCCCACAGAGCTATTATGTTGCTTAGTGTGATTTCTGCATTGGACTGCCACCCCATCTCTACTAATTAAATATGCCACAGTCTTCACACACCAATGATTATTCTCATTTGTTTCATATTTTGAAGACCCACGCATTCATGACCTGCTTCGACTTCTCTGTTTGTTCATTTGGCTCCAATTAGCCTGTGCTAAGAAGAATTGCATTATATCAAATACCTCTGTAGCTTGCATTGCTGGTGCCACTAATGACATAATGTGAGTGCAGGGTTTCCAAAAAGAGGGGTGGGAGTGAAATTACAGGTATACAGTTACTGCTGTCATCAGGTCTTATGAAACTGTAACTCCAGGAATCTGGGCTTGTTTCCTAAAGATAACTTGTGAATTTCACTTAAGAAATAAGTGCTAAGTTAAAATCGTACTGTTGTCAACACCATGTGCTTCCATTTCATAGGAACAGTAAGTCCTTAATTCACGCATAAGAAATGTATTGAATTGATACACTTACAGATTTCCAAAAGCTTCATCACTCTGACATTTTCCAGGGGTGATATATGGGATCTGACAAGACTTATCTCAGTGCAGCAATTTTTATCTTCATGATGGGAAATTAATATGTTAGTTTCTAATGTGCTGGAAAAAGGTGAGTGAGACGGTAGAGGAGCTCTGGTTTCAAGTAAAGACGAGGCATAAATACAGTACATCAAAATCTGCACACAGCATCGTGTATGATTCAAGCAGCACATGCTGTGCTAGAATTCTGATCTCATATAAATAGCATTATGTTATTAGAAATATTGAAAGTAAGCTGCACTCATTTCAGATACACAACTGTTGAAATGCTAACTTGAAGTGTGAAAAGATACACTTTTGAATATGATCATTAGGGCTAAAACAAATCCAATCAGCTTCTTGGCATGCTCTCTCATTAGTTTGTTCATTTGGGGTACTACATACAGCGTTAAAGCAACATTTTTAGCTTGCAAGTTACAAATACCTATGCATTTCACAAGATGAATTTCTTAATCTTATTATTACATCAACAGAGAGTTGATACACATTATCTGTGAGAAAAAAAATCTTTAGTTGAGTTTGTAATCAAATATCAAATATGTCTTCAGTCGATCTTCATTTACATAACAAGTAAGAGATAATTCCCTTAGTCACACAAACAATTGAACACAACCGATTACCACCATGACAGCAGCTATAAACCAAACCCACAATTCACTAAATGGAACTACGGCTGATTACTAACTAAACACCTTTATTTCCTCTTTAATCAGACAAACCCAACACCCCAGTTGAGAAATATACCCAAACTATACTTTTACATGGGAGTCTTTGCTCCGACATCCTTTTACTCATAAATATTACCTCCATGGCCTTACAACCATGACTATAATGCCATGATTGGGAGGGTGGCCTAATGGTTAAGGTATTTGCCTTACAAGCACAAGGTGCAGGGTTTGAGTCTCACAAGGAGTGATTGGCTAGGCTAACAATGGCTTGCAAGGGCAGTTAGCCTAGTACTAATCTATGAACCTATGACTGTGACTTCAGTGCAAAATCTGCATTACACCATAGTCGACCAAAGCACGGTCAACTGTCATAAGTGAACTTTTTAAATAGGCAACTAAAATTGCCACCCACTGACTATATTAACTAAATGCACAGCAAAATATGTTCTGTTGAGTTTTGTTCAGCTGTACAGCCATAGCTCTGAAATGCACGGATTTTTGCAGAATGTCCAGATTTTTACCTCATATTTTTCATCTGTTCCCCATAAAATATGTAGTTTTCTGACAAATCATTCAGGATTGAAGTCATTAAATAATGACATACATTTGAGTTTCAGACTTCATATCCTTCAGAAAATGCATGCTAATATAAAACCTTTTAATCCTAGCAACTTGCTAAGTTTATAAGAGCAATATTTAAAAATTGTCCCTATTTTGGGCCTTTGTTCCCCCATTATTTTTGGCTTTGTCCAGATTTCTTCTGCTTTGAGGCTGAGAGGTATGTGTACAGCTAGTCAGGGTCAGGGTTAGTATTTTTTGGTCCTTTGCACGGTTAATATAATCAGGGGCCCCAAATCATGGTAAATGAAGTCAGATGATCCTAGCAGTATTCAAGAAGCCAGTAGTAATGAAGAAGGTAAGAAGCTTCTTCAGAGTTAACAGATTCAGGAGCATCATGATTAATTAGGTCATGTGATCCCACAGATTTAATAGACTCAGGGTCCTGTTAAAGATTAAATGCATTTATGCTCTCTGAGCCCTTTCATGTTGTCCCATAACATGCAGTCTATCTGAGTTATTAACCTCAGAAAGAGCTGCACAACCTTTTTTAAGCAAAAGTTTAACAACAATATTGAAAATGAGGTGATTAGTTATGATGGGGTATTCCCAATATTAGACAGCACAATGGTATTAAACACCACACATGCTGCTAGTCCAATATACTGCACTTCATCCCAACTGTGTTTCTTTTCTGAGATTTACCGTGCCTTCTTGCTGTTACGCCCCTGATTCCTATGGTAGACCTGCAGTTATCCTCCCCTCCACATTTCCATGATGAACCAACTAATTCATCATCAGAATTGTCCTTCAGTCTTGATCCGGGGTATCTTATTTTCCTATAGTGTCCTAACATGAAGGTGGAGATCCCTTCTGCTTGTGACCAGTTTATGTCTTTCAGGTTCTTCAAAGTCTCAGACACATCTCTTTTTCCTTTTTGCTTCTAAAGTATTCACACTGTGAGTCCTCCATCCATTGCCAGCGGACTCATTACTCCGACCCTAACCAATCATCTTCCCATTTAGACTACAAATGCCATCTTCTAACAATTATGCATTTACCCTTCATGTTTACTAGAAAGCTGTGCAGATCTCTATTAGTAGCCTGTATGGGCTAGGTCACCTCTTATAGAGGACAGTCCTTTTACTGTGTACTCCAACATTATATTCTGTGTAGCACCTGAATTCCTTTGATGAGCAGAAATGTTTGTGCTACATGTTAGAAAAGCTCCTGGCTCATTCCTTTTATCAGTAGCACCTAACGGCACATGTCACAGTTTTACATTTTCATCATCCATTCTTAGGTGGTGAGGTGCATTCTCATAATTTAGTCAGATTATCTTGAACACTCTCGCTAGCACTATAATGCCATCAGCCGGTGTCTCCTTTTAGTATAATTCAGAAAGTGGATTAACTTACTGAAGACGTTCTGTGACATGACAAATATTTGTAAGGCACTAAAGGGCCGTGTGATACTTATAACTTCCCTAGTGTTTTTGTTCTCCTTCCTTTAACACCCTTGACTACTTTCCCATTAGTTAGTCCTTTAACTGTTGTACTTCAGTACAACTCCTTCCTCCAGTAACACATCCCCTGTAGTTTTCTTCTGATTTTATGCTATCCTGTGTTAACACTACTGATATTAGCACATATAGCCAGACCAAAGCTTTCTGATTACTTCCCACTGCTGATTCTCCATGTGGTTCTGCATTAGTATGAGTTTCTTTCCTCTTTTTCTTAATACACTGAGCAGTTCAGACCTTACTTTCCAGATACATACACTGCCTAGATGCTTCTTATATTTAATATAGTTACTGTGGACTGGAGTAACCTACTGGCTAACGATAATTAAACACTCGAGCTTCAATTGCCTGAGGTTTGACCAGTCAACGAGTAGAGTTCCTCCATAGGAAATCACTGTTGGAGAATCACGCCAAAAGTGATTCCCTTTCTGGGGAGAATGGAGTTGTTACATATAAGGTCAGGGGGTGTGAGGGGCCTTTCACATTAGGGGTACAGAGGGGCTTCCTCCTGCAAAAAACACTTAAAGTGCTTTTGGCAACTTCTTTTTAGTGAATGCAGTTCAAAGATTCTGACCCACGGTGCATCCAGTTTCATCCACTGATAGTTTAAGCAGTTACTGTGCCACGAAACAGATATCATGTTACTTCATGTGATCACTTTGTTGCTTCTTCCATCTATGTGTATTAATATTTGCATATATCATACATTGTTTTGCAACAATAATTATTTATATGCATTATCACATCTGTTGCCCGGTGCACTTTCTTTGAGTGCTTTTAGGTTCATAGGTATATACTAGGCTAATGACCAACAGGGCCTTTATAAGCCTAGCCACGCAACCCAGCCTAACTGCATCCCCTTGTAACACTTTTCCTGGGTAGATATTTTCCCAAAAGGCACTATAATGTACTTCTTTGCATTAAGTTTTAATCTGTGACTTCAGCACCAGTCATTTTTCTGTGTTAGACACTCTTGCAGGACGTTAGTGCCATCAGGGGAATCCCAGAGGCCCTTGACATTTGTCTTGACCTCCAAAAAGTAGATACTGAGCAGAGTGAGCTCAGCACAGAGCCCTGAGGTATTCCATAGGTGACCTACTCCTTGGTTGAAATTGTATCACCAATCCTGACTTCTTGGGTCTTATCTGTGAGCCAGCTGGCAATCCGGTGAGTTGTTATGCCTAGTTTGGTGAGTTTGTCCACAAATACCTTAGTGGGGTATTGTTTCAAATGCATTAGTCAGGTCTTGGTAGGTGCTATGCACCATTTTCTCTTCATCCATTGCTTTTGTTACCTTCTCAAAGAAGTCTATCAGGTTCAGTAGGCATGACCTTCTTTTGACAAAACCAAATTGGGATGGGTCCACTGTCGTATGTTGTCAATGTCTTTGTTGATTATTTGCATGATAATTTGTTTCATGGCTTTGCATATTAGACAAGTGAAACTAAATGGTCTGTAGTTTATGGGATTGGTTGATTGTCCACCCTTGTGAAGGAGGATAACCAATAACTGTTGCCATCCTCCATTCACTTGGGAAGTAGTCTGTTTTGAGGCTGTAGTTGAAAATTTACTCAAGTGGTCCTGATGTTTCATGTTTCAGGCTATTTAGGAGGAACCTGGGATATTGTCAGGCCCTATTGTGGCTGTGTGTTTAGTCTTAGTGAGCTCCGCTATGACCTGCTCCCTGACGATAATTGGGGTGGGGGGTAGGGGATTATGCTGGTAGGGATTTCACAAGGAGTGGCAGAGGAAGTGGGAGTAAAGTTTGAGCTGATTTTGTTGGCCAGCAGATTTGCTATGTCACTGTTCTTGATGAAGGTGGTACCATTTACTAGCAGTCCTCACACTGTTCCATGTTACCATTGAGGTTTTGGACATAGCTGTAGAGGTCTTTGTGGTTGCCTTTAGCATGAGAAGCTATCTTGACCTTGTAACTGATCTTGTTGCATTTAATTAGTCCTCTCAGTTTTCTGTTGTTCTTTCTGACTTTGGCTATGACTTTTTTTCCTTTTGTTTGGATTCTACCAGTGTGGTTTGTTTTTGGTGTTTTTAATTTGGGCTTACTTCTGATAAGTACAGCAGCCCCATTTACATGTTTGTACAGTGTTTCTATGAATAATTCTGCATAAGCTATTTCGAACTCTGGACTGAGTGGGGGAGTTAATTTTGACAAACTGTCACTTAATAGGATGTATTTTGCTTTAGAATAGTTTCTAACTATACCAGGTTTTGCTGATTTTTATTTTGAATTGGACAGCTTTTCGATCTGACCTCACCAGTGAGGACATGACTTGGTGGGGAGGAGGGTGCAGCACTCTCCCATATTGGTGAGAACATTTTATTTATTTATTTATTTATTTGCAGTTGGTTAACCAGGATAGCCCATTGGGCCAAAATAACCCATTTTCAATGGAGTCCTGGGGAGAAAAGCTCCAACACAAAGGGTGGGAGGATGGCATAAGGTGCAGGGTTTGATTCTCAGAACCTATTACAGCAATTTACAATTGAACTATTTCTGGTTCTAAGACAAAACAAAAATGACTGAGGTTATAATAATTATTATTATTTTTTTTTATAGAAGGGGAACATTGCTCTAGTAAATATATGGTTTCTTAAGATGAAATAGTAGGACTAGAGGATAATAAGAGGTTAGTTGCAGTAGCTTAGAATTTGCTAGATGCAAGTAAGAAGTTGTTTGCTAGATGCAGATATGAAGTTATCTGGAATATGTGAGATGGATGACTGTAGGAAGTGGAGAATAGGCTATGAGGGGTGGGAGCAGAAACATTCCCATGTGGATGTTAGATGTGAGTGAAGCGATTTTTTTAAAGGTAGGGAGGCTAGTGATGGTTCAAATGGAGGGAGGGAGTTCCATAGGCATGCTAGGGAAAAGGACAGGAGGTTTGTCCTGGGGGGCGAAGGGGTTTATACACTTCTATTAGGTTTTGATTGCTATATCTTAGGAGTCTTTGTGGGTGGTGCATTTTAAAGGTAGAGGAGAGGGAGGGGCAGAGGGAGGGGTGGAAAATGAGTTTGTGTGCATAGGTGAGCTGAGTATAGGAGAGGTAGTTGGGAAGCTCTAGCCAGTTTAGTTTGTGGAGAGGTGCACAGTGATGGGTTGATGATTTGTTGCTAGTGGTGAATCTGGCTATTTTATTATAACAAGAGGACAGTTTTGTTTTGAGAGATGATTGTAGGTTTGTTAGGAGAGGGGCACCATAAAGAAGGGAGGATATGAGAAATGTAGTAGAGAGAGTGAGCTTAGTAGCTGAAGTGAGGTATCGATTGTGTCGGTAGAGCATGCCAAGTTTTTGGTGGTTTTTTTTTATGTTTAGTTGTAGATGGGAATTGAATTTAAGCTGGTCATCAATCTGGACTCCTAGTAGTTTGGTTTCAGATACCAGTTTAAGAGGTGTGTTATTTTGGCTGGTGATGGAGAATACTTTTTTTATCAATGGTGTTGGTTTTAGAGGGGGTAAATATCATAAGTTTTGTTTTTGCCGCATTGAGTGCTAGATGATTGTCTTTCATCCACTGTTCTGTGGTAGAGAAGGCATCTTGAGTCAGCTTTAAGAGAGTCTGGATGGATGAGGCAGCACAGATGATTGTAGAATTGTCTGCATATTTAATAATGTTAGCATAAGGGATTGAGCGGAAAAAATCGTTTATGAATATATTGAAGAGGAGGGGACCCAATATGGAACGCTGTGGGATACCTGTGTGGGTGTTGAGAAAAGAAGAGGTGGCTTGTTTTCCACTTGACAGCTTGTTGCCTATTGCAGAGGTAGCTGGTGAACCAATTGAGAGATGAAGGTGATAGGTTTAGGTTAGATAGTTTAGTAAGTAGTAGGTTATGAGAGATAGTGTCAAAAGCCATAGAAAGGTCAAGTAGGATGGTAGATACAGTGAGACCAGAATCTCTAGCTTTATTCACAGTTTCTAGGAAAGATAGGAGGGCAGTCATAGTGCTGTGATTGGGTCTGAATCCATGTTGGGTGTGAGTTAATAAGTTGTTGTCCAAGAGATAGGGAAGGAGTTGAAGATGGATACATTTCTCTAGGAGTTTTGGGATGGGGGAGAGGATGGCGATGGGCCGGAAGTTGGTGATATTAGTATTGTTTCCTCCTTTGTGCAGGGGAATGATAAAAGCCTTTTCCAAAGTTGTGGAACAAGACCTTCTTGGATAGACCGGTTGATTAGGAAGCTGATTGGGAAGGCAATGGCTTTGGCAGCTATGCTGAGGAAGTATGAGGGAATGTTATCAGGGGCATTGGTGCATGGTTTTAGTTTCTGCAAGATTTTTTATGGTAGAAGTAAGGATAGGTTTTATAGAGAATGGTGAGGGTTGAAAGGATGGGGAATGAGAGACTGGAGGTGGAGGGGGTGATGGGAGAGGAGAAGTGGAAGTAGGAGGTGGAGTGTTATTAGAGAAGGAAGAGGTTAGTTTGGAAATAGAGTTTATGAAAAAAGAGTTGAATTAGGGGGCTAGATCTATGTCTTGTACATTTGGGCCTGGGCTTGGGTTTTCAGTTGTGCCAGGTTTTAGGAGGGTAGTGATACCTTTCCAGAACTTTTGTGGATTGGTTTTATGGTTGCTTTGAAGTAAAGAGAAGTAGCTTTGACGGTCTGCTGTGATAAGCATTTTAACTGAGTTGCGAAGAGTTTTGTACTCATTGAGGGTAGAGGGAGTTTTGGTCCTTTGGTAACGCGCCCAGACTTTGTCTCTGAGTCGCATGGCAGTTAGTGTGTTTTTTGTTAGCCAGGGGTGGTTTTGTTTCTTATTCTTTTGGATTTTATGGGAGCATGACTATCTAGAAGGTTTAGGAAAGTTGCATTAAAGTGTGTGATTGCATTTTCCAGGGGTAGGGTTTTTAGAGGGTGCCAATTAAGTGATTTTAGGGAGTCAGAGAAGGCTTTTGGGTTGAAGTTTCTTTGGCATCGAGTACTGAAGTAATTATGAGTTACTTGTAAGGGAGAAGAAAGACGCCTAGCAAAGATGGAAAGGTGGTCGCTGAGGGAGTCAGGAAGAGTTCCACTATCAGGGTAGTAGTGGGGGTGAGAGACTAGGATCCAGTCTATGATGCTGCCACTAGCGAAGTCTTTAGAGGGCCTGGTAGTGGAGTTGATGAGTTGAAAGTAGTTATATAAGTTGATGTTTAGGGAGTGTGCAGGGGACTGAATGCAGGACCAATTAATGATTGTGTCTGCCATGATAATAGTTTCATTACTTATATTGGTAGAAAGCCAGGAGAGGATATCTTCAAGTACTGAGATAGTGTCTCCAGGGGGAATGTAAAGGGAGGCTATGCATATGTGTTTGTGTTTATTTAACTGAAATAGAGCTAGTATTAATTCTGTGTTGGCGAACTGGGGAATGGGTTTATTATGGGGAGTAAATCATAGGGAGGATGAGTAGAGTAGAGCTACTCCACCCCCCTTTTTGTGAGTTCTGTATTTTCTGATGATGGAGTAATTAGGTGGTACTATTTCTGCATCTTTTATATGAGGTTTTAACCAGGTTTCAGCTATGGCTATGATGTCGGGTTTGTTGTGAAGTAGCCAGGCATGCAGGTTGGGAATTTTGTTAGCTATGCTTTGGGCATTAAGAGACGTTAGTAGGATGAATTTAGATGTAGATGAAGAGGTGTTTGGGCCAGGGTTAGGGTGTATATCTCCAGATAAAAGTATGGTTGTTAGAAGTTGGATTATGTAGTAGAGGTGTTTGGATTGTTTTGTTTGTGTGATGTGTGTTGTAAGATTTGTGAGGGATTTGAAGGGTAGAGTGGGAATTGAGATTGTATAAGGAGTGATTAATTTGTAGTGAGTCACTAAGGCCATTGATGAGGGTAAGGCAGTTCACACAGCCTACCTTGACCTTGCAAAAGCCTTTGAGGCAAAAACACCCACACAATGACCCCCACTCGGGCATCACACACAGCTAAACCCCAGCAAATGTAAGCCAGATATATGTCACAAGATGGGTATAAAACTAGCTCAAGGGTCAGAGAGGCTCAGAGAGTTCAGGAGCTAGAGGAGCTCTAAGCGGTGTCAGGAGCGGTGCCAGCACAGGCCTCAGTGGGACCCCTCAGTCCGGTTATTTTTTTCGGGCGAGGGATTGTGGCTACAGGGAGGATTGTAGGACAAACTGCAACAGATGACTGCAAACTGAAAATATAATTGATACTTGATGCTCCAGAGGACACAAACATCCTTCCGAGAGAGATTGAAAGAGCCATGGCCTTGCTAAGGCCATGGCTGAAAAAAAAAAAAAAAATGTATAGTCATAAAAAACAAAAAAACAATACCATCCACAAATTACCAATCCATATAATCTGGAGGAAGAGTAAGGTAATCAGGGACCCAACCCAGGTTGAGTAACCTCTCTCATTGACACTCACATTGCCCTATTCTATATCCTATATTGCATCCAGAGAGCACCAAGTATCCATCAAGGAGAGGTCATTGTGCCCTTCTCTTATCACTCCAATGGCAGATGAATGATGCCCCATTTATTGGATATCGGATGTATCCGTCACCTGCAGCAGTTGAAACCCAAAAGTTTCTCCAAAGGGTCTTAAACATATGTAAACATATTATATATCAAAAAACTAAAAAAAAAAGCAGCTCTATTCTACTCAGCACTCACTCAGAGGTGGTGATCTGTGTTGCCTGACCATGTCCAATCCAATTAATGGAATTAATGGACATGCTCTAAAATCCAAAATCCCCCACCAGAAGAGGAGAGAGAGACTTAAACCTCAAAAACACAGAAAAAAATAGGACGTGCTGGAGGGACAGATTCAGAAAACCCAGAGGCTCCCCTACACTCTGAACAACCAATCCCAATCCATGTTGAGGCCAGGACTCCTCTCGAGGAATCTTGATCTTGGGAGTGGATGGGAGGGTGGATAAGGTTGAGGGTCATCTGTCACTACTCTTAGACAGAGGCCTAGACAAGTAAACAGTAAACTAAAAAAGGCGTTCTCTCATCCTAAGGGGTGTGAAAGCCACACACACACACTCTGGCTTATTTATAAATGCCCTAGGGCAGATAGCCTAGTATGAACCTATGAACCTATGAAAACATAGATTGTTGTTGGTGGGATATAGGGCAGGAGATATTGAGATAAATGAGTGTGAGTGTGATGTGTGGAGTGAGCTGGTTGTATGTAAGAGTGGTGTGTGAGTTATGGGGTTGGGCTGGGTAAGGTAGCGGATGTAGGTGAGGTTCAGAAAAAGTAGTAGTTGAATTGAGAAGGATGTATATTTTGTAAGCATGTTGAGACTTTGATGAAGCAATATATGGTGTTGAGTAAGGTGGAAGGGATAGTCAGGGATAGTGAGGTTCAGTATATTTGAACCTCTGGTGGAAGTGTGCACTAAATGATCAAGGGCATTTGTGTTAATAAAGTTCAGGAAACATTGTGCCTACAAGTTGGAAGTTGGATGGAGAGCTCCGCCAGTAGGTCCAGATAAGAGCTGTGGGATTCTTGAGCCATAGATGGTGACCTATAGCTTTCTAAGATATGGTAAGGGACTCTGTCTATGGTTATTTCCAGGTGTTGAACTCCAGGGTACCATCTTGTTAAACCAGAATTGAGGTATACTTGTTGCTAACGTAGATCCAGACATCTCCACCTTTAGTCCCTGACTATGCAGCTGATGGTGAAAATGTGTGGACGGCACTGTAGCCTTACACTGCTGGACTACTTTCTGACCTTTAACCATGTCTTAGTAATGGCACAGATGTCTATATTCTCCAGAGTGAGGAGAGCTTGTATGGTGTGGAGATTCTTGTTAGGGCTTTTGGTACTGAGCAGAAGAACCTTTAGGTTTCTTTGGGTTTTATTTGCTATGTCAATAGGTTTGTCACTTTGACATTGCCTAAAAAAAGCTCCAAGAGGATGAATAAAATTTTAGCCCAAAATCAGAAGCCCAGAGGAGCAGGTCCAGGCTATCTTTGACAAAGCAATGTGGTCTGTTGTCCATGTCCTCCCATGAACCCCCCTGCACTGACACCGGAAACTAAGTCAATCATTTTTTGTTCATACTGTAATATCATCCTTGGTAAAGGTAGAATGCAGATTAATGCAAGGCACAAACCGGTCTGAGACACATATTCATTGAGGTCCATAATATGTCTCTTTATATAATCCAGAGAGGTATGTCTCAAGTCATTTACACCCCTGTGGGCTATGATAGAATCATACTGGTACCTGTGGTGCAGTGACTTGAGTATGTGTGTAACTTGATAGATCCTGGCTCCAAATAAGCAACTCATCGTAATATTCTCCTTGTCCAGTCTGGTGAGTAGATCATCTGTGTATAATACAATGGAGTCCCCTAAGACAAGAGTCCTGGGTAAATTGTTTGGTTGCCTTATGAGCTTTGTTTTTGGGGGTCCATAAAGTGTAGCCTTATGTGTGGTGTTTGGTGTTGCTTCTGGTTTGTGCTTTAGAGATTGCTGATGATAGGCATTGCAGTTTGCAGGCTTAAAAAGTCTTCGAGGTTTGGGGAGATGCTTTTTGATGCCTTGGCATAAGATGGTCTATGTGTGTGTTGACACTACGTGTGGCAGATGTAATGTGTGTGTTCATGACAACCTTGTTTGTATGTGACATATTTGCTCCAAGGAAGTTGTGTATGTACATCTCTCACATACTGTGCTGGTTTCTTAAGGATTAAAAGGTTACCAGTGAACATGAGACAATTGTTAACTTGTCTCAGGATGCCTATATCTACCAAGATGGCTACGAACACATTTAGAAATTTCAGATCCATGTTGTCCAGACCTGCATTAGGGTGGCTATTATGGCTTGAGGACTGAGTTTTACAGAGGTCTTCTAGGGTGGTCTCTAGGGTTAAGGACTAGAGTTGAATAATGCTAGGATATGGTATTAGTGCTATCTGACATGCAAGCAGCAGCTCTGAGCTTAACTTTGTACAATGCATCACTAAATTGCATGTTTTTATTTTTCACCAATAAACTGCAGTTTCTTATTCTTTTACAAGTATGTTTTTTTCGGTCTGTATTTATAAAATGTCCTTTTGCACTGATGTAGCTTACATTTTTACTTGATATGTTCTATTTAATATTAAACTGTGTTAATATGATGTACTCTCCCAACTACATAGCAAACAGAGAGCTGCATGTCATATGCCAAGCCAGTCAGCAAAGACCACATATGACAAATCTTTTCATGTGCCTCAGAGCTTCCACACCCAAACATTCTATACAGCAGAGACAACAGCATTGTCGCATTCCAAATGTAGGACATTCACTGCATGGTCCGCATCCATTTCTCCTGGCATCAGTCCCTGGGAGTAGCAGTATCCATTGTCCGCAAAAAGTTATCTATCTTCTCTTTCAGAATTTTGTTCTAGAAATGTGGTGCAGGTGCTGTGATATACCCAGACAGAAATATGATGACCAAGTGCTTGAAGATCTGCATTTGGCCTTATTTTTATTAATGAGGTTATTCTGGTTTGGGGTTGAGCCTCATTGAAGATTAAGTTTGGGGCTGCAGGGATCTTGCCCCCACCCACCATATAAAAATCTGATTTTAAAATCTGACAAGTTTGGGGCTGTTGAAGTCTCCCATCCCACAAAAAAGTCTGGGTTCACAATCTATATTGATCCAATTACTTTTGGTCAGAGTGATTTTCATGAATGTGTTTTACATTGTCTTTTTAAAATGGCAGTACATTCTATCCTGCAATACCACAGTATGCATTCTGTGTCCACAGAGCTATTCTAAAGGGTGTCAGTGGCATCAGCTAAACTTTCTCTTTCAGGTCTGCAGATTGTATGCATTTTGGCTCAATTATACTATATGGCTAAACAAAAAAGCAGAATTCTCTTTTTTTTAATTTAACTTTTTATTGCATTTAGCTGTTAGCATTGTTGCTTCACAGCAAGAGGTTCTGTGGTTCATTTCTCTGCTGGAGCACCTTCTTTGTGGAGTCTGCATGTCCTCCCTGCGGTCGAGTGAGTTTTAATGCAGTAGGTGTGTGCATGTGTGTGTGTGTGTGTGTGTGTGTGTGTGTGTGTGTGTGTGTGTGTGTGTGTGTGTGTGTGTGTGTGTGTGCGCGCGCACCTTCTGTAAAGGTTGGGTGCTGGGCTGGCAACCCGACACCGTAAAAACTCCACTGCCAATCAATCTATGGACCGCTGATCCGCTGTGGTGACCCCTAATGGGAGAAGCTGAAAGACATTGCTTTTGCATTTACACAAAGTTTTACAGTAGCAATTCGACTCATAGCTGCACGTTTTTACATCTTGTAAGTAATAATTGGCAAATAATAACATTGTTATAAATGCAAAATTGAATCCATAGTTAGTTAGAACCACTCATCTCCCAAAAGGATGAACTTAACATCATATATTTGTTATGATCTTTATACTAGATCTTGAAAGTTCCAAGTTAAATCACATGTGACATATTCACTTTGACAGTTCAAATACCAATCCATACCCCCCACCCCGGCTCAGGTACAGATCAAGATGGATGGAGCACAAATAAGGAAGTTTCTTCTAAGTTAGTGATGAAAATAAATTCTGCCCACCACTGCTTGAAAAGGAAAAATATACCACTGGCTGATTCCATTCACTCAGATAAGATGTTGCATAGTCAAAAGTGTTATGGGAATAACCTTTTGTTGCTCAAAGGATACCCCTAACAGAAGCAAAGGTATTAGTTGTTCCCAGAGCTGATTAAGTATGAGGCTGGTCCCACCATCCTTTAATTAAGGGATATTGAAACAACTTCCAATGGGAAAAATGCTATCATCATTGCATACCTCAGACTAAAAAAAAATGTAAAAATATCATTTTACAGGGAGGCAATAACCCTCATCCCAGCTCCCCATTTCTAAATATAATAACTATAAAACTACACAATCTTTGGGGAATTAAAAAGTTCCTTACCTTGAATGTTCCATGAACATGCACTTTTAACTAGCCATATTTTGATGAAAAATGATCACTTATAAGAGTAATTTGACTGTTGTTACTTCATCAGAAGATGGTTTGATGATCATTAGGGAACCTGACCAAACTTTGTTTAATGCATTTTGCTGACAGGATTGATTAGAGTAGACCATTGTCCCTTTTCCAGAGGCAGCAACAGTGGTATGTATACTTACAAGAAAAAAAAATGAAAAATACTAGAGACTTTTTCTTGGGCTCCCTAGGAAGAGATGGTAGGCTGTTCCTGGAGGGGAGGGTACATTGAGTCAAGACAGACAGTGTTGGAATACAGGATGAAGGCCGATACATTGGCGATATGGAGGATGGTGGACTGGGTCAACTAATGCAGGTATCAAATTCATCAACTCCCAGTGGTCAACTCTAATTGTGAGTTCAGAAGGGGATGCAAGATAGATGGGGAGAGACAAAGAGATATGGGTTGTGTGATAATGGCTGAGATTGTTAAGAGATGGCAGGCAAGAATGATCAAACGAGGAAGGAGACATGAGGCAGTAGTGAGGGTGGAGTCTTTCCAGTGAGTATGGTGTCAGATGAGGCAGCTGTAGTGAACCATAATGTTGTGAAGCTGTGATTTGTAAATTCACAGAGAACATGTGAGACTGATGTTATGTATAGAATTCTCTTGTGAAAATTACCTTAACTTTGTTTGGTGATGTCAGGCTTCTGTCCAAATAAATGGTTATATAAGTATTTTTTATAAGTTTTGAGCACAGCAAATGACTGGAATTATTTCTGCCAAAGCACTGGAAGGCAAAAATGTATTAATTCCCTCACTTTCATTCACCTGTTGTGTTAGTAAGTTATTTAACCAGGCAGTGTTCCAAGGTCTTCCCTGGAAACAAGCATTTGTGCCTAGTGGGTTACCTGATTAACAAATGTATGACATAGGAATAAATAAAATACATGGAACCATTTTATGGCTGACCAATTGATTCAGCTACAGAGATGGCTAGAACATTTTTAGTTGTGTAATAGACACTGACTCAAGAACTTGCATTTTCAACTTAGCCAAAGCATGAGTAAGTGGGACTATAGACGTGGGCATGTGTGGCTGAAATAAAACTACAAATGGACAGTGAAGGCGTGCACTTTCTCCATGATCTATTCCAAACCCAGGGATTCCTGCAACAGCAAAAATTAAAGGAATATATTAAAAAAGGATATAATAAATATAATTTTCAAAATAATGTCATGTCACATACATATCCATCCATTCATCCATCCATCCGCAACCCCCTTTTTCCAGTTTTGTACATGGAGTTGGAGTATCACATCAACAGAGACCATCAGGTAGAAACAAAGTTCACACTGTTGGGCTAGTCATGTCAGAGAAGAGCTGCAAGGGGGTGAAGCCACTGCAAAACCAACCAACCAACCAACCAACCAACCAACCAACCAACCAACCAACCAACCAACCAACTAACCACCAACCAACCAACCAACCAAACAAAAGAAGGTATAATAGTGAGTTTTGGAATTCATTTATTTATTTGTTTTTTGTTTGTTATTTGCTGGTTTACCAAAGCAGTGCACTGATCATAAATGATTAATTTCAGGTGAAGGTTTGATGAATACAATCATAAGCATATGCAAGCAATAATGCCCAACAGGGTGTGTGTTAATGTGTAATGAATGCCTGCCCAGGGGTGTTATGAGGCCTGACCCATGGACTCCTGGAATGGCATTAATTACACATTAACACACACCTTGGAGGGCATTACTTCATTTAGAGAATAGAGTCTCTGTAAAAATGCTGTGTTTTATATATATATATATATATATATATATATATATATATGGGTCTATATTACATATTCGAACGCTTAAATGTTCGAATCGCTAAAGACTGAACTTTAGTGATCGAACATTTAAATGTTCGAAAATGAATAAAAATTAAAAAAAAACAACTAAAGAGTGTAAGCAGGGGGGCAAGCCCCCCTGCTCCCCTCACCCCCCCTACTTAATTATACCAACTCCAAGATCGTGCTACAGTGTAGGGAATGGGAAATTTCCCATTTCCACACTGTAGCGCACTGAAGTGTGATCTCGGAGTTGCTATATTTAAGTAGTGGGGGGTGTTGGGGGGCCCCCCTGCTTAAACCTTTTCCTTTTTCTTTTTTTTTTTTTAAATAGTTTTTTTACATTTTCGAACATTTAAATGTTCTATCACTAAAGTTCAATCTTTAGCGATTCGAACATATATATATATATATATATATATATATATATATATATATACATATATATATATATTTTTTTTATTATCTATGGCATGCAGAGTCAAAACAATAGCAGGGAACAATGGTTGCTAAGAGGAAAGGCTCTGGTGTAGTGCTGTAACTAGGGACTAAGGCAGTGGGGTATGCTAATGAGGGAAATTTACTGAATCATAAAAGAAGCAAAGTGCCAAACTGCACCTAACTGTGTAGGTGCTGTAAGGCAGTGCTGTAAGCAGGAGGAGCAGCAGACATGAAAAGGGTGTGTGTCATGCTTGGTGTAAGCACATTGGAGCTCCATGGCTCCCAGATGAGCTTAGCTAAGCAAGGGTGTGTGTCTCAGGCTGTATTGACTTATTCCATGAAATGAAGAGTGTGTTCATGTCCAGGGGAGGGCCATTTCTCATTGTTTATCTTAGCTAAATGGGTTTGTACGGCGTGCACTGGGTGTAAAACAAAACAAAAAACCCCTGGAAATAGCAGGACTGTTTACATTTGGGCACCGGGTTTGTGCGGCATGCCTCTGGGCTTAAACGCGGCAAAAGTGGGAAGGGAAAAAAAGAAAAAAGGGAAATAGCAGAATAAAAGCAATTAAGTACAAATAACATAGCTGGTAGGAGGAATACATCATAGTCAGCCAATCATACAGGCAGCATCTGCAGCACAGCAGTATAAACTATGCAAACACCTTTCAGTCTAATTTTTCCCACAAACTCTGCACCATTGGTGTACACATGGATACATGTTAGGGGCTGCCATTGATTTCATCCATCAGTGTGTGCTAGAGGCTGAGGACGGAGAGGAGGATAATGACAACCACCACAGACCAAGGAGGAGGAGAGTGTTCAGACCCAGGGTAACCTACCAGCGGCTACATGATCTGGAGATAGTAGAGCACTACAGGGTGGACAGAGACATACTTCAGCAAATCATCCAACTGTGCCAGCCTCAACTCAGAGCTAGAACCAACAGAGGGAAATCCATCCCAGTGCATACCAAGGTATGTGTAGCCTTAAGAATACTAGCTAGAGTTACTTTCCAAAGACCTACTGGGGACATCATGGGGGTCTCAAGGGAATCTGCATCCAGGGTACTCCACCATCCTACCACATGCCGGTGAGTACATTTACTTCCCCAACACACATGAGGAGAGGACCAGCAATATGTATCTCTTCCACCATGTAGCAGAATACCCGGACGTACTGGGTACAATAGACTGTGCACACATCCACATCAAAGCACCACCTGGGGAATGGATTAGTGCTGAATGCATGCAAGGGAATGGGGTGGTCTATTGGGATAGCAGCAGACAACTGACAGCTATGTGGGACATCAGGAAATGTCTGCAGAATACTGGCTTCCCCACACTATGCAGTATCATTTAAGGTGACAAATCCCACTGCAGTATATGTGGGGGGGCTAACTAAGGAGGGGTCATAGGTCACATGCATGGATGTCACTGTGGGGATCCCATACTCACCTCTCAGACTCACACAGCAAGTTAGCAATAGAAAACCATAAAGGAATGTCTAGCAAAGGCCCACAAATGGTGACAATGATGGAATACCCCCCTACAGACTTAAACAGTAATATAACAGCAGGCCTTGCATTTACAGTAAGGCTCTGAAGGGTAGGAAGTCTGAAACTCAATTGTATGGCATTACAATCTAACCTGTGGCCTCTAGTGATATGCCTCTATTCTCCAAAACAGGGAACAATACTATGCTAAATGGAACCAAAATGTAAAGCCAATATCAGCACAGTCTGTGCAAATGTGTACCCCCCACACCCATATTCCTATACACATGCAGTAACATGTAAGTTTGTAGGGTAATAGCAGCAGAGCACACATTGTTAGGGCTGCCCAATCAACATAACTTGTTGCATGTCCACAATATGCAGAGATCAATGGGCTATGCATTTGTGTGTGGAATACTGTCAGGATGTGGCCAGTAACTTCTCATGGCTGTTGTGTCCTAGTGGCCAAGGTACAGTACTGTGGTAGACAGGGCCATATTCCATGAAATGCAGTAGCAACTATTTTGCATGTCAGCTACACCTACGGTGGTACTTGTACACACTGTCCAGATGTCAATATCCATTAGTGCTGGGAAGCTGGGCAGGTCATGTACAGGGGGCCACACACATATGAACATTACACAGGTTAGAGCAACCTACACAGTGCCATACCTACCAACTGTACAGACCTTTTGCAGACTGTACACAGGTTTGCATCATATTTGTGGTGTCTTTATTCTGAAATAGTGGTTGTCTGGCAAATCACTGTCAAACCATGAAAGTCTAAAGTAAAAAAATAATGATGGATTGTTTTGTCTCAGACTTCATAACCTATAGAAAAATGCATGCTAATACAAAATCTGTTATTGTATCTCCTTTCCAGGTTTGTAATGCCCAATAGTTACAATGGGCAGCATATTTAGGCCTTTGTCACCAAGTTACTCATGGCTTTGTCCAGATGTCTGGCTCACGTATGTAGAGAGGTATGGTGCCTGGTAGCACAGCAGTGCATTCTGTCACTTACCATTGTCACCCCAGGGGGGTCCACTGCCTGGCAGCCTGGGGACATATGAGTAAAAGAACGCACCGCCTTGCTACAGATGACCTGCATCAGACTCACATTGCCTACAGGCCTCTGGCAAAGGCCCACTCCTCACCCATAGTGCCTTTGTAGGGAATGTCACGATGCCATGCTACCAACATAACACAGTCAACAATATGCAAATGTAAGGCCATGCCACTAAATGCTATTAGCATACCTCTCAACCTCATAGAGGAAGAAATCTGGAAAAAGCCATGCATAATGGTGGGATAAAGGCCCAACTATAGGGACACATTTGAAATATTGCTCTCATAATGTTAGAAAGTTGACAGAATAACAGAGGGGTTGCGTAGCAGCATGGATGTCGTGAAGGGTATAAAGTCTGAAACTCTAATGTTCTGTCATTATTCCCTGACTGCAACCCTGAGTGATTTGGAACAAATGTGCTAGAAAACCACAATGTTTAGGGAAACCGACCAGATATATGAGGCATGCATCTAGATAATCTGTGAGAATCTGTAGAGTTGACAGGTATGGCCACACCAGGATGTGCTCTGTCAGGTAAGAAGAATACCGCACAACCAGGAGATCTCCAGCCAGCATATCACCAAGGTGCTGGACCTTTTTCACAGATCAGTCAATCGGCTGTAGCCACACCTCCCAACTGGCCGGACTGTGCAAGAATGTCTAGCCCTTACCTCATAATATAGGACTATGCATCATCCATCTCGTATTTCTCTGGTAAATAACTGTGATGATCTGATTATATCTGTCAGTAGGTAATGACACAATACAGTACAGTGTCAAACATTACATATATCAGGAAATGTGTGCTAAAACAAAACCTGAAACTCAAGCAAATCATACAATGATAAGAGGAATAGTTACAGTACCCCGTGATGTTTGGCCCATTGTTTCCCCATATTGGCAGCCTATCTCCAGATATCTTACACAAACAGGTTACAAGGTATGGCTGTAGCACACAGCGCCCTGGACTGGAGTACAACTATCCCTGGAATAGATTCCTACACTTACTATAGAAAGTCATACTGAGCATTCTCCTACACTTAGAGAAGTGAAGTCCATGTCTGAAACCACGTCGGACTATATATCTGTGTATTGTGCAAATGTCCTTGCATACACACACCTATGTAAACCTGTCTCCACACACACCCATCAGACAGGATTGCACACAGCCAGCTGTAGGTTGCACATATGTGGTATATCTGCATCTGTTGGTTGTGATACACACACATAAATATGGGCAACATATTACAATATGTCAAGCATATGCACACATAGAAGAGAGGGACAGACAGTGATGGAGTGAGACACACAGGGAGACACGCACACAGAGTGAGTCATACACAAGGATACTTTGAATGGCATAGAGTGATGTCCTGCTGCAGACAGTTGCATAACAGTTGTAACCACTGGCATGTGCCAGCATAAAGATGAGATTCATTGTCTGATGGTACTGAGGTGGTGTGTGTGTGTGTGTGTGTGTGTGTGTGTGTGTGTGTGTGTGTGTGTGTGTGTGTGTGTGTGTGTGTGTGTGTGTTTGTCTGTAGGTCTAAGTATTATGATGCCTTACCCACCCAGTACACTTCCCATTGCCCTACTTTACAAGATCTGCTAATGTCATTCACCTTAGAATTACCTTTGGACTGGCTTCAGTCCTGTAAGCTCTATAGCAGATGTGATAAACTGAGTAGCGCTATCATACAAATAATTAGATAGGTAGAGATTCTAATTTCAATCGTGACATATGTAACAGCGGTTGTGTGGGGGGGTGGTGTGTGTGAAGGAATAAGTGTTTTAGTCCATTCCCACAGAGTACAACTCCCATTGCCCTACTTCACAAGAACTGCTGATGTCATTCACTGGAGAAGTACTGTTGGACTGGCCTTTTCTCGATAAATTCTGTGGTGTGTGCGATAACTGCATAACACTATAGTGCAAATAACTAATTATGTAGGAGTTCTAATCTCAGTCCTGGCAAATATAAAAGCTTGTGTGTGTGTGTCTGTAGGTTAAAGATTTTGAGCCTGTTCACACCCAGTACACTTGCCATTGCCCTACTTTAGCAGTCCTGCTGATGTCAGTCACCTTAGATGTACCTTTGGGCAGCCTATAGCCCTACAAGCTCTGTGGCACATGTGATAATTACATAAAACTATAGTACAAATAATTAGTTAGGTAGGGATTCTCATCTCAGTCCTGGCAAATGTAAAAGTGTGTGTGTGTGTGTGTGTGTGTGTGTGTGTGTGTGTGTGTGTGTGTGTGTGTGTGTGTGTGTGTGTGTGTGTGTGTGTCTGGAGGTTAAAGATTTTGAACCTGTTCACACTCGGTACAATTCCCATTGCCCTACTTTAGCGGTCCTGCTGTCAGTCACCTTAGATGTACCTTTGGGCAATCTACAACCCAGCAAGCTCTGTGGCGCATGCGATAATTGCATAACACTATATTACAATTAGCTAGTTAGGTAGGGGTTCTAATCTTAATCCTGGGAAATGTAAAAGTGTGTGTGTCAGTAGGTTGAAGATTTTGGGCCTGCTCACACCCAGTACACTTCCCATTGCCCTACTTTAGCAATCATACTGATGTCAGTCACCTTAGAGGTACCTTTGGGCAGCTTGCAACCCTACAAGCTCTGTGGTGTGTGCGATAATTGCGTAACACTGTAGTACAAATAACTAGTTAGGCAGGGGTTCTAGTCTCAGTCTTAGCAAATGTGTAAGTGTGTTTACATGCAGGTTAAAGTATTTTGTGATCTCCCTCACCCAGTACATCACCCATTGCCATACTTTACAAGGGCCTGTGATGTTCCCCACCTTAGAAGTACCTTGGGACACCCTTCATCCTATAAGTTCCGTGGTGAGTGTGATAAATGCATAGCACTGTATTAGCAGTAACTAGATAGGTAGAGGTTCTAATCTCAGTCCTGGCAGATGTGTGCATGTGTGAGAACAGTATTCTGTGGGTGGGGGTGTTTGGAACCATATCCATTGGGGAGCGGGTTTTGCAATTTTTTGCTGTGGTTCACCCAGTACACATCCCAATGTCCACTTTACAAGGCCCACTGTTGTCATCCACTGTAGAGGCAGCTGTAGACCCCCTGCAGCCCTATAAGCTCTGTGCCACATGCAATAACTATGTAACAGTATGGAATAAATAACAAGATAGGCAGCCCTTCTAATCCTTGGATACCATTCCCACTCAGGAATCATAGACAAGCACACTCAGCTAGGCATCAACCCCTATATATCACTAGGTGGCTTGCAAACTGGCTCACAGATAGAACCCATGGTGTGAAAGCAGCGACTCCATGTCAGACTGCCAACCAGTCATAAGTGGAGTCCCACAGGGTTTGGTCCTGGGTCCCCTTCTGTTCAAGATCTATGCCTCTGAAGTCCAGCCCAACACTAAGGGACTGTGGCTGATAATGTTCACAGATGACTGCAAGGTGGGTGCTATTATTACCTCCCCATGTGATGTTGATGTCTTGCAGAAATGCCTCTCTGAGACCTATGACTGGTGTCAGAACCCTGGACTTTAGCTCAATGCCAGAAAATGTGCCGACTCCCCTTTGGAAACAACATGGTTCCCATGACTCAGCACATCGAAGGTAGTCCACTGAGCACTGATGTCATTATAAGAGAACTGGGAACACAGGTTGACTACCACAGTGCCACTGTGTTCAGAAAGTCCTTCTATATGGTACATCTCATTACTAAGATGTTGCATCCAGGAAGTAAGAGGTCATTGTCTCCCTCTACTCTCCCCTCATTAGGCCATTCAAAGAGTACAATGCCCCATTTGGCATGTACCTCACTGGACACCTGCAACAAATGGAGTGGC